>NW_024080670.1:2476514-2679995 GCF_003009895.1 Hyaena hyaena | reverse complement strand
GCCCCCCCCCCCCCCCCCCGTCACAGCCTAGGAAGGTGACCTGGGTTGAGGAGCACAGTGCCTGGGACGATGGTCATATCCTGTTGTTTATAGGGAACCGTTTGAAGGTCCACGTTTAAAGCCCACCTTTAGGGAACCCTGGGGGGCTCAGTCAGTTAAGTAAGCGTCTAACTCTTGGTCTTGGTTCAGGTCATGATCTCACGGTTTGTGGGTTCAAGCCCCATGTCAGGCTCTGTGCTGACAGCTGGGAGCCTGCTTGGGATTCTCTCTCTCTCTCTCTCTCTCTCTCTCTCTCTCTCTCTCTCTCTTTCTCTCTCTTTCTCTCACTCTCACTCTCTGTGCCCTTCCCCTCCCCTGCTCGTGCCCTCTCTCTCTTTCTGTCTCTCAAAATAAATAAAAAAATTAAAAAAAAAAATACAGGCCAGTTTTCCAGTGAGTGTAGGACAGTATTTTGGAAGGGGTCAGAACATGGCAAGTGGGAGGAAGGAGGTTATGAAGTTGTGTGAGGTGCAATCCCATTTGGGGGAAAAATTAGTCCTTTCTGTCTAGGGTGGGCTGTTAAGTCGGTGAGGCCAGGGCGTTTCTTGTGCCCAGCTCACAAATGTCCCACCTGGCGGGGACTTGGTGCACATACGCATGAAGGAGGGAGGGGGCATCTGCATGGGAAAGTCTGGAACCGTCTAAGCCTAAATGTTCAGGGGAGCTGTCTTCATGTGGTGGGATTAAAGCCCCTTGTTGGTGTTTGCTCATCTAGGTTTTCCAGTCTGTCTACAATGAATGTGTATTTCTTAAGTAACGAGATATGTTTTTAAAACACGAGGGAAAGGGAAGATGCTGGGAGGTTCGGGAAGGTTCCCCAGAAAGTGCTGGCGGGTGGGAGCGGCAGGTGCTGGGCCCTCTCTTGTTGCGGCGGTAGCTGCCCCTGCTCCCTGCCCCCAGGGGCCCCAAAGCCGGAGGCTCAGTTATTATTATTTTTTTAATGTTTCTTTTTGTTTTCTTTTTTTTTTGAGAGCACGTGCTCACACGGGGGAGGGACAGACAGAGAAAGGGAGAGAGAGAGAGAATCCCAAGCAGGCTCTGAGCTGTCAGCGTAGAGCTCGACGTGGGGCTCGAACTCGTGAACCCTAAGATCACGACCTGAGCCTAAACCAAGAGTCTGATGCCTAACTGACCGAGCTGCCCCGGCGCCCCTGGCAGAATACTTTAAGCAGCAGAAATGTATTCTGTCTCTGCTCTGGAGGCCAGAAGTCCCAGGTCACAGGGCAGGCGGGGGTGACTGTTCTGAGGCCTCTCTCCCTGACTTGTAAGTGGCCACCTTAGGTGGGTGGGTCACCTTCCCTCTGGTCGTGGTTGTGTCCCAGTCTCCTCCTCGTACGAGGGTATCAGGCGTATCGGACTAAGGCCTACCCGGAGGACCTCGTTTTAACCTAATGGCCCGTTTCAAAGCCCTGTGTCCAAACGTAGTCATATTCTGAAGGGTCCAACTTATACATTTGGGGAGACACAATTCAGCGTGTGACAGGTGGGATCCTTCTAGTCGTCCGCAGGCCTTTCTGGCTCCAGGGGTTGCAGGATGCCCCCCACACGGGCCTTTGGCTCTCTACCCAGCTCTTTCTAACCCGTGCCGCGCGCCCCTCATTTTCTGACCCGCTCTGCCCCCCCGGCCCTAGCCCTCCGCTCACCCAGTTCTTCTTGGAGTGTGGGGGCCTGGTGCGCACAGACAAGAAGCCAGCCCTGTGCAGAAGTTACCAGAAGCTGGTCTCTGAGGTCTGGCACAAGAAACGGTAAGCGACGGAGCCCCTGGCCCCGGGCAGGTGCGCGGGGCGGGCGGGGGGTTTCCTCTCAGCCCTCAGGCAGGCCCCACCTCTGCCTTCGGCTGTTTGTGGTGCACCCACGCCTCCGCCGTGTATTCTCGTGGCCATCCTGTTGTACAAACTGGGGGAGACTGAGGCTTGGAGCGATTTCCGTGTCTTGCTCAAGGTCACTCGGCTCGAGGAAGGTGGAACTAGCGTTTGAACCTGGCGTTGCCCTGAGCCAGCAACATGAGATCATGTGCGCCGAGACCCAGGCACTCGCCGTGACTGCTCCAAAGTCCCAGCCACCACTGTACACGTGGGAGAGTCTCATGACTGGCGGCTGGTGCTGACGTGGCAGGGGGTTAGCTCCGCGCAAAATGAATTTAAAGACCAGAAGTTTGGATTTGACCCATTTCTCTGGGAAACTTGGGAATAATGTAAAATGAGCGCGTAGAAATAGACTAAGTGTGAGAGCAGATTATAAAGCAGCACGAGGCACTAGAATTCCAGGTCTCTCAGAAGCCAGGTTTGTTTTCTGCGTGTGTCCTTTTTCATGGAAAAATCTAGAAATCTTCACAACAGTTATCTCTGGGTTGGTGCTGTGGGGAGGTGCGAGCCCGCGGGGGCCCGGGGACGGGGCTCCTGGCCAGGTCAGCCGTTCCCAGAGTTAGAGCAGACACGGCACTGAGTCCTGTTCAGCCGCCCTGGCTGCCTGCCCGCCAACCCTCGCGGGGCTGAACAGGCCACGTGTGCTAATGGGCCTCCTCTCCCCACAGCCCAAGCTACGTCGTCCCCACCGGCCTGTCTCACGGGATCAAGTTGGTCAACCCGATGTTCCGAGGCTATGCCCAGCAGGTAGGCCGCCCGAGCTGCGCCGGGGACACGCAGGGCCATCACCGGGCCTGGCTCTGACGCCCAGACCGGCACAGAAAACACCAGCAGCAGCGTGGCGTTACAGGGCAGGTCCCCTCGCTGCCCCAGCCCTTCATGTGTGAGGACGCTGAAGCCCCCTGGGGCCCACGGGTGTCCTCCCCAGCTTGACAGGTACGGAGGCTGAGTCTCAGCCGGGCAGGTCACTGGCTCGGGTCGCAGAGCTAATGCGTGGCGGAGCTGGGGTCTGACCTCAGGCAGGCTGGCTGCGGAGTCCGTGCGCCTCAGCACCGCGTTCAAAGTGGCACACACCTTCTCATCCCCCCGATCGCAGGCAGAATGGCCCTTCTGTTAAAGTAGACCTTTGATAACGAGTTTCTGTAAGCCTTTGGAAATCAGCGATACTTCCCGTTGTGTGAGCTCGTGGGAGCACGGTGAAGCCGAGTGCGGCCACCTGCACGGCCCAGTCCCAAGCTGGGGGGACCGTTGGCGCGGCCGGGCCCCTGCCCCGGATGGCCCCGCGGCCTGGGGTTGCACTGCTGGGCTCGGGGGTGGAGCCGGGCCTGCCTGAATGCAGGGCCGGGAACGGAGCTGCGGTCGGGCCAGGGGTGCGTCCCGCCCTCTCCCTCGGCACCCCCTACCCTGCCTGCCGTCCCTTCCTGGGCTGGGGGCTGCTGGGGGCCCCTCTGCTCACACCCTCAGTTGGGGGATCGCCAGGCTCCTGACTGAGAAGCCCAGCGATGCCTGAACACCACCCTTTTTGGAAAGTGATCGGTTCTCCATGTCACAGTCCACCGTCTACCATTTATTAAGGTGTCCCCTCCCTGCCACCCCGTACAGCCCTGTGTACCCTCACAGAGCTCTCCTGAGATGAGCCCTGTCGTCACCCCGTGCTATAGGTAAGGAGCCGAGGCTCAGAGAGGTTCTGTACCTTGCTCAGGTCACACGGCACATAAGGGCAGGGTGGGACTCAGGCTGAGCTGAGCCATTCCTCGGGCTCTCCGTGAAGGCCCAGGGGGCAGGGCTGTCCGGCTGCTGCCCAGCACGCGCTCACACTCCAGAAGCATCCATGCCTCTGGTTTCTTCGGCATAACATGGGGAACATTTCCGAGTCTGAAACACAGACACAGGCGTGGGCCTCTGTTCATAGCTGGATGATGCTGCCCTGCTTCCACACACGGCTTGAAATTTTAGCAGCGTAAACACGGTACTTGTGTTAAAAGGAAGAACCAGAAAGAAAAGGCGGTGGCGTGTCAAAGGCCCGTTGCTTAGAGGAACCTTTCAGCGCCCCTGATGACGGGACCCACGAATCCTCCCCGCTCCCTGATGCAAGATAAGCTAGCGGTTACCCTCTCTGGTCATCGAGTTTGACACTTGGCCTGAGGAAATCTGTCCAGGGCCCTCCCTTCCCCCCAGAGCTGAGAGGACGAGGCCCTCTCTCCCCCTCTGTGACGTGAGGCTGAGGACGCTTGGCCGGGTGTGGCCGCTGCGTGATCCAGCATCGCGTTGGGCAGGAGTTGGGCCGGTGAGGGGACACTGCGTCTGAAGCCGGGCACTGTGAGGGCGGCGTGGCGCCAGGTGGCTCCAGCTGTGGGGGACCAGCCGCCGCCACCACATTGCGGTGCCTTCTGTGCGTGCGCCGCTCTCGGCGGGGCTGGTGGGCAGGTGCTGGAAACCTTGCTGCCCTGGCTTCCTGCTCGGCTTGGCCTTCTAGTCAGAGGTCAGAATAAAAGCTGTGACTTGAGGCCGAACGCGCCCAGAGCGGCAGCTTAGATGCGTCGTGTCCGTGTCTCCGGGGAGGTGTGATCCTACCTTTTGGAGCCCGTACCCTCGACCATGGCCGCGCTGGCAAGGCCAGCGGGGCGGGCAGGGGAGCTGGCAGAAAGGCCGGGACGCCAGGGAGAACCAGAGGAAGGGTAGGGGACGCAGGCGGCCCGGCCCGCCGGCTGGCATCACCCCTACACAAGTCAGCTGAGCCCTCATGAGCGCAGGCATCTTCTCTGTCACCTTCATCCCTCCACAGGCTCCCTGCCCACCCCAGGGGCCCCTCCTGTAGGCAGCAAGGTGACTTTCGGGGCCAAACGTGGCTCCTTCGCTGTCCCGCACGAGGCGGAGGCGGGGCTGCGGGTGCTTATGAGCACGAACTGGGTGGGGAGTCCCACGGGCCCCGTAGGGACCTCGGCTTTGCCGCTCGACAGCTGCGGGACTGGTTAGGGGTGGCTGAGCCTCTCAGGCCCCGGCGTTCTCGGTAGAGTGGGGGTTGGGACAGAACTGCCACAGAGGCCACCGAGAGGGCCGCTCGGCGCATCTGCACGGGGTACCGCTGGGACTCGCGAGACGGGCCTGCTGGGGTCCTCGGCCGCGGAAGCAGGGAGGTGCCTGCGGCGGGTCCCTCTGCCCCAGGGACGGCCCCGCTGACCCGGCCGCTGCTTCCAGGACACCCAGGAGTTCCTGCGCTGCCTGATGGACCAGCTGCACGAGGAGCTCAAGGAGCCGGTGGTGGCGGCCTCGGCGGCGCTGGCGGAGGCCCGGGACTCCGACTCGAGCGACACGGACGAGAAGCACGAGGGCGACCGGAGCCCGTCGGAGGACGAGTTCCTGTCCTGCGACTCGAGCAGCGACCGGGGTGAGGGCGACGGGCAGGGCCGCGGCGGGGGCGGCCCGCAGGCCGCGGCGGAGCTGCTGGCCCCTGACGAGGCGGGCCGCGCCATCTCCGAGAAGGAGCGCATGAAGGACCGCAAGTTCTCCTGGGGCCAGCAGCGCACCAGCTCGGAGCAAGTGGACGAGGACGCCGACGTGGACACGGCCCTGGCCGCCCTCGACGCCCGGCCCACCGAGGCCCAGCCGCCGTCGCCGCGGTCCTCCAGTCCCCGCCGGAGCCCAGGTGCCAGACAGCCGCGCGGGGACCCTGGCCTGCTTTGCCCGGCACCCCCGAGGCGCGCTGGCCCGCTGGCCTCTCCCACCCCCGGGGGTCCCACCCCCAGAGCCTCAGGGGCGGGGCCGGCCGCGTAGCAGGAGCGGACTCACTCAGCCCTGCGCCTCTGCTGGAAACCGGAGTGAGGACAGGCGTTCTGTGGGTTTGGTGGAGGCCGGGCGGGCACAGGTAGAAGAGGCGTGGCAGGCGCCAGCTCGGTCCCTGGGAGGTGCTGGCGGGTCCTCTTCCTGACCAGGCCCCGCAGTCGGCGCAGCCTGCTTGACCCAGCACGGCCCCCTCTCTGCCCCCAGAGCCGGACAACGAGGCCCACATGCGCAGCACCTCCCGCCCCTGCAGCCCCGTGCGCCACCACGAGGGCCATGCCAAGCTGGCGGGCAGCCCTCCTCGGGCGAGCCCCGTGAGGATGGGGCCGTCGTACGTGCTCAAGAAAGGTTGGCAGGATTGGGCGGGGGGGCTGGGCCACAGGGCGTCCGCACGCGCAGCCCGGGGCCGGGGTGCAGGCCGTGCCATGGGTGGCCTTGGGTGCGCGGAGTTGGCGTCTCCGAGCCCTCCTAATGCCACCAGGGTGCCAGTGGGGGCGCCTGTCTCACTGACAGTGCCCGAGGCGCTGGGCAGGGAACTGTGAACCCCACCACGTGATGCACGTAGGACGCCGCCCCAAGTCCCGGCCTAGCAAGCCCCAGCACCGCCCCTTGCCCCAGACAGGCCGGAGGGGCTGGGCCTAGTCCCGTGCTGTGCCCCCAGCCCAGGTGCTGAGCGCCAGCAGCCGGAGGCGGAAGGAACAGCGCTACCGCAGCGTCATCTCCGACATCTTCGACGGCTCCGTCCTCAGCCTCGTGCAGTGTCTCACCTGCGACCGCGTGAGTGCCCTGGGGGTGGGCGAGCCGCGTGCCAGCCTGCGGTGGCCCTGGTGCTCCTCCCGCAGGTCAGGGGCGGGAGGGGGGTTCTCCCCGTGACGTTCCCCGCCTTTCTGTAGGGGTGGCTCCCGTGTCCAGGGACTGGGGAGCAGACCCCCCGGCCCACGCCTGCCGTTGGGGGGGTGGCTGGGGCTCGGGCTGTGGCTTGTGCTTCTTCCGGGAGGGCAGGCCCCGGGGGTGGAGGCCCAGGCCGACCTTCCGCCCACAGGTGTCCACCACTGTGGAGACGTTCCAGGACCTGTCTCTGCCCATTCCTGGCAAGGAGGACCTGGCCAAGCTGCACTCGGCCATCTACCAGAATGTGCCAGCCAAGCCGGGCGCCTGCGGGGACGGCTACACCGCCCAGGGCTGGCTCGCCTTCATTGTGGAGTATATCCGGAGGTACCCCGCCTTCCCGCCTGCTGGAGACACGAGACCGCCCCGGCCCCGGCAGGCAGCAGGCCGTGAACAGCACAGTCCAGGTGTTTGCAAGGCCAAGGGCAGAGTCCTGAAGGGCCCTGGAAGCTGGAGGCTGCACAGGGGTTGGCTGAGTGGGGCGGGGCGCTTCCTCAGCCACGTGGGGGTGGCCTGGGTTGCAGGGGGCCCGTGGATCTGAAGGCGGGGGACGACAGGGCAGTCACCAGGTGGCATCTAGAAAGGAGGGCGGCAGCCGGAGAGCAGGCCTGACCCCGCGGGGAGAGTAGGGGCAACTTTCCAGAGCCCTTGCCATGTGGCGTGAGGCCCGCTTTACACCCACCTGGCATCAGGAGCCCGTCCCTGCCCAGACGACAGGCCGGTGGGATCGGGGCCCCTTCACATGTGAGAAGACAAGGCTCAGAGAGGAGTCTTTTCATTGTCCCCAAGGACACGGGGCTGCTGGCCGGGGGTCCTGAGTGTTTGCTGCCAGACCTCTGCCCTTCCACCCACCCACCAAGGTGCCCCCAGGTGTCAGTCTGGCCCAGGCCCTGGCAGCACCCCGCCACCCCTTTTCTGTCTCCGTAGGTTTGTGGTGTCTTGCACCCCCAGCTGGTTTTGGGGGCCAGTCATCACCCTGGAAGACTGCCTTGCTGCCTTCTTCGCTGCCGACGAGCTGAAAGGTGAGCGGACCGGGCTGGCTGGGTCAGCATATGGCTGGTTTCTGGAACTCACTGTCAGCTAGCATGCCTCCCCCTCTGCCTGCGTTCTCCCAGCCCTGCCCCCTTGGGGTTTTCTCCACCGGGTTTTCTTTAACAGTTTGGTGCACAAAAATGGTAACTGTGCTTGTATTTTGCGTTTCCTTGGTTGTCGCTGAGCTCGGAGAGTTTCCATAAGTGTATTGGCTGTTTGTATTTCCTATTTTGAAATTTCCTCTTCCTGTCCTTTTCCCATTTTTCCATCGAGTGCTTGGCATCTTACCTTTGGGAAAGCTCTTTCTCTTAAAAAAACCAAACAACTTAGTTGTGGTAAAATACACATAACATAAAATTTACCATCTTAACCATTTTTTAAGTTTTATTTAAAATTTTTTTAAGTTCATGTATTTATTTTTGAGAGAGAGAGAGCTGGGGAGGGACAAAGAGAGGCAGAGACACAGAATCCGAGGCAGGCCGCCGGTTCTGAGCTGTCAGCACAGAGCTTGACACAGGGCGCGAACCCACAAGCTGTGAGAGCGTGCGTGACCCGAGCCCAAGTCAGTCACTTAACGGACCCAGACACCCCTCCTCCCCTATCTTAGCCATTTTTAAGTGTACAGGTCAGTAGCATTCCCTGTGTTCATAATGTCCTGTAATCAATCTCCGGAACCTTTTTGTCCTGCAGAGAGGAAACTCTACCCCTTGAATGACAACTGTCTCTTCTCCCCTGTCCCATAGCCCTGGCGCTGATCATTCTTTCTGTCTCCATGAACTTGGTGACTCAAGGGCCCTCATCTAAGTAAGATCAGATGGTATTTGTCTTCCTGTGACGGGCTCATTTCACTTAACATGATGTTCCCCACAGTTCATCCGTGTTGTGGCGGGTGGCAGCATTTCCTTCCTTTTTAGAGCTGAGTAATAGTCCGTCTAGAGGCTACCTCTTGTTTCCCAGTTCCTCTCTCAGTGGCTGTGTGGGGTTTGCTTCTGCCCCTTGGCTGTTGGGAATAGTGCTGCGGTGAGCAGGGTTGCGCCTCTGTCTCTTCCAGACTGATTTCATTTCCTTCGGATAAATACCTAGACGTAGGATGGTCGGATCCTAGGGTAGCGCCATTTAATTTGTTGAGGAACCTCCATACTGTTTTCCACGGTGGCCACGCCAGTTCCCGTTCCCATCTGTGGTGCACGAGGGATCCCCCCCCACCCCCCGACGTCCTTGCCAACATTTTGTATCTCATTTTGCAAAATCTCTTTTGGAGGGGAGCTATTCTAGCAGGGGTGAGGCGATACTGCACCACGGGGGTGGATCTGCATTTCCCTGGGGTGAGCGACGTTGAGCCTCTTTTCACAGACCTGTTGGCCATTTGTCTGTGGTCTTTGGAAAAAATGTCTATTTAGGTTCTCTGCCCCTTTGTACACAGGTTATCTGGGGTTTTATTTTATTTTGTTTTTGCTATCTGTGTGAATTACTTACGTATCTTGGATAGTAACCCCTCACCTGATACGTGGTCTCCAACTGTTTTCTCCCGTCCTATAGGCTGCTGCTTTATTTTGCAAATTGTTTCTTGTGTTGCGAAGAGCTTTTGAGTTTGCTGTCGGCCCACTTGTTTATTTTTGCTTTTGTTGCTTGTGCTTTGGGTGTCCTATCCAAAGGTCATGGCCAAGACCAGCCATGAAAACATAGGAGCATTTCCCCTATGTTTTCTTCTAGGAGTTTCATGGTTTTGGGTCACATATTAAGACTTTAATCCATTTCAGGGTACTTTCTGTGTGTGGTATGAGATATGGGTCCAGCCTCATTCACTCCTTCACACGTGTGAATGTCCAGTTTCCCCAATGCCATTTACTGAAATGACTATCTTTCCTTCATCAAGTGTTCTTGGCTCCCTTGTCACACAGTAGTTGCCCGTGTGTGCGCAGGTTTATTTCTGGGTCCCCAATTCTGCTTATCAGCCCATGTGTCTTTTTATGCCAGTGCCGTACCCTTCTGATTGCTCTTGGTTCATAGTGTAGTTTGAAATCAGGACTTGGGACGCCTCCAGCTTTGTTCTTGCTCAAGATTGTTTTGGCCATTCGGGATCTTTTGTAATTCCATAATGAATTTTAGGATTGTTTTGTTCTATTTCTGTGAAAAAGGTGACCAGGCTTTTGATAGGGATTGCATTGAATCTATATACGGCTTTGGGTAGGGTGGACGTTTTGACAATATCTAGTATTCTGATCCACGAGCGCAGGGTGTCTTCACATTGATTTGGTCATCATGTAGGAACAACTCAATCTCCCTCTGTCACCCTTACTACCCTCCTGACACCAGACGCATGGTGCTCTTCCCCCGCCAAGCAGTTATGTGACACCAGCCGGGTATTGAGAATTCACCTCAGTCCTGACACTGCCTGGAGCATCGGATCCCAGAGGTCAAGGACTCAGTCCTGTGAGACTTTCCCTCTTCAACGTCACAGGTCCCGGCTATCACTTGTGCTTCTGACCGACTGGCTGTAGATGAAAGGTTCCAACCCTTTCTCCTTGGGTTTGATTACTTTGCTAGAGCCATTACTTAAAATGACTGGTTTATCATAAAAGGATGTCATTCAGGGGCGCCTGGGGGGCTCCATTGGTTAAGTGTTTGACTTCGGCTCAGGTCACGATCTTGTGGTCCATGAGTTCGAGCCCCGTGTTAGGTTCTGTGCTGACAGTTTGGAGCCTGAAGCCTGCTTCAGATTCTGTGTATCCCTCTCTCTCTGCCCCTCCCTCGCTCTCTCGCTCTCTCTCAAAAATAAATAAATGTTAAAAAAAAAAAAAAAATTAACTCAGGAGGAGCCAGATGGCAGAGGTCCACAGGGCAAGACAAGATACTCGGTACCAATAAGGGCAGAGCTCGCTACTTTCCCTTGGTCCCCACGCGTTCGCCAACTTGGAAGGTGGCCAAGCCCCATGCCTTTAGGATGTTTATGGAGACTTCCTCATGCAGGCATGATCAGTCATACACTCCATTTCCAGGCCCTCTCTTCTCTGTAGGACACAGGTGGGGCTGAAAATTCCAAACTTCTTTTATTGTGTAAATTTTTGAACGTTTATTTGAGAGACAGAGAGTGACAGAGCATAAGCAGGAGAGGGATAAAGATTGAGGGAGACACAGATCTGAGGCAGGCCCCAGACTCTGAGCTGTCAGCACAGAGTCCGATGCGGGGCGCGAACCCTCGGACCCTGAGATCATGACCCGAGCTGAAGTTGGCCACTTCACCGACTGAGCCACCCAGGCGCCCCTGGAAATTCCAAACTTCTAATCATGGCTCCGTCTTTCTGGTGGCCAGCCCTAATCCCGGAGCCATCCAGAGTCACCTTGTTAGGATAAAGGTCACCACCATCACCTAGGAAATTCCGAGGGACTTAGGAGCCTGTCAAGAAGTGGGGTCAAAGGGTCAAAGACCAAATAATCAGAACAAATGATGCTTCTAGTGCTCTTACCACTTAGGAAAGCACAAGGACCTTAGGAAGGGTGAGCCAGGAACCTGGGGCAGAGGCCAGCAGCTGTATCTTCTGTGAGCTCACGGCCATCTTGTCGGCGTCTCTCATCAACCCCATATGGTTTCTGTGTATGAGTCTTGGTTAAAATTATTCCTATGTGTTTTATCATCCTTGACACAATTGTAAATGGGATTGTTTTCTTGATTTCTCATTCAGATATTTCATGGCCAGGATACGGGAATGCTGCTGATTTTTGTATGTGGATTTTATGTGCTGCAACTTTACTGAATTCATTTGTAAGCACTAACAGTTTTGGGGGAGCTTTTAGTGTTCCGACATGTAAGATCATGTCATCTGCATGCAAACAGTCTTACCTCCTTACCTCCTCTTTTCCTTTTTAGACGTCTTTGTTTTTGCTGATCTAGCTAAAGGCGTTTTCTATTTTACTGTTCCTGAAAACTGACTCTTAGTTTCCCTGATTTTTTTTCTATTATTTTTTCTCTGTTTCACTTATTTCTTCTCTAACCTCTCTCATTTTCTCCCTACTGCCAAGTTTGGGCTTAGTGTATTTTTCATTTTCTGATTCGTCGAGAGGTAGTCAGGTTGTTTGCGATCTATTTGTTTTCTTAATGTTGGCATTGATTGCTATGAAATTCCCTCTTAGAACTGCTTTTGCTGCATCCCGTACATGGTGGTCTGTTATATTTTCATTTTCATTTATTTTGAGATACTTCCTGAGTTCCCTTTTGAATTTTTCTTTGACCCATCAGTTGTTGAGGAATATGTTGTTGGAAGTCCACATATTTGTGAATTTTATAGTTTTCCTCCTGGTAACGGTTTCTAATTTCATACCACTGTGGTTGGAAAAGACACCAGGCAGTATATCCATCTTCTCAGATTTGTTCAAGTTTGCTCTGTGCCCAGCCAAGGATCTGTCCCGGAGAATGTGCCGTGTGCACTTGAGAAGGTGTATTCTGGTGCTGTTGGATGGAATGTTCCGTCTATGTCTGTTAGGTCCATTTGGTCTGAAGTCCTTCAGGTCTGGTGCCCTTATTAATTTTCTGTCTGAGTGATCTGCCCAGTGTTGAAAGTAGGGTGTTAAAGTCCCAACTGTTACTGGGTTGCTGACTCTTAACTCCCTTCAGTCGTGTTAATATTCGCCTCATGTATTTAAGTCCTGTGGGGTTGGATGCATAGTTTTACAATAATTTATCTCTTCTTTTTGAATTAACCCCTTTATCACTACACAGTGACCCTCTCCATCTCTCATAACAGATTTTGACTGAAGGCCTGTGTTATTTGTATAGCCACCTGTGCTCTCTTGGTTCCCATTTGCAGGGACTGTCTCCTTCCATCCCTCTCTCCCAGCCTGTGTGCCCTTAATGCTGAAGTGAGTCTCTTGCAGGCAGCCTATCGGGTCGTGTTTCACCAGCACAAATCATTACGTCCACTTCTGTTCCCATTTCCTGTCCCCGCTAACCGTTGTCTGCATTTACTGCTCTAGGTGACAACATGTACAGCTGTGAACGGTGTAAAAAGTAAGTGTGTGTGTTCCGGGGCCTCTCCCCAGCTTCCCCTCCTGACCCCTGTGTCCATCTGTGTTCTGCGTACTTGCCGGGCTCTCCCAGGGAGTTTGACTCTGACCTCACGGATATGACCCTGTCAGGAGGGTGTCCCTCTGCCCCCACACCGGGACGCTCATCGCTTCTCACCCGTTCTCCTTGCCAGGCTGCGGAACGGGGTGAAGTACTGTAAGGTCCTGCGGCTGCCCGAGGTGAGTGGGGCAGTCCCCGCGCCCCCCCACCCACCCCCGAACCTGCTTCCTTCCTGAAGAAGCCCAGGGCGGGGGGAGTTGGCTACTTTGGAGGGGGGAGTCCCCTGCTGGGAAGGGTCTGCTGGCAGGTGACTTGGTGCCTCCCTCAGCTCCTCCTGCCCTGAGCTGCAAGGCGGGCGTGGGGTGGAGGGTGCCACCCTGGGGAAGGCGGGTATGCGGGGAGGGATGTGTCTGCCATAGTGTCCCCGTTTGGGTGGGCTTTCTGAGGGAGTGGGTCTGAATGGGCCCTGAGCGTGGGGATTGTGTCAGCCTCGTGGGGGAAGAGTGGGGAAGGAGCAGGTGGGCAAAGCTCTGAGGCAGGAAGGGGCTCGACCGAAGCCTGGAGCAGGGAGGAGTGATGCACGAGGTGTGGGAGCTCAGGGCCGTGCCCAGCAGGTTGGGGACGCCGGTGTCGGCAGCCAGTGCCATCGGCGTGGCCCTGCCATCTCATGGGCCTCTGCTCTGCCTTGTGGGGAGCAGCTCAGCTCCCATGCGGGGCTCTTCCCTGTGTTCCGGGGGCTCAGTGGGAGTGACCCGTCCGCCTGCCTGGACCTCTGGAAGGCTCTAGCTGCTCCATTCCTTGTTTTTGCCTGGATGGCAAGACCCGAGTGGACTGAACAGTGGGCTAGTGGGTTTCCCGGAGCCCAGGCCTGAGACCCCGCCTGGTTGCCAGGGCTCACAGGGCCCTGGCTGGCCCCGCCTGGAGGCACCGACACCTGCCCCCGGTCCCCCCAGATACTGTGCATCCACCTGAAGCGCTTTCGGCACGAGGTCATGTATTCGTTCAAAATCAGCAGCCACGTCTCCTTCCCCCTCGAGGGACTTGACCTGCGTCCATTCCTTGCCAAGGAGTGCACGTCGCAGATCACCACCTACGACCTTCTCTCTGTCATCTGCCACCACGGCACGGCGGGCAGTGAGTCTGGCCACCCCTGCCCCTCCCTGTCCCCTCCCTGTAGGACCCCCGTGACGGCCCGCCCCTCCCGCCGCAGGTGGTCACTACATCGCTTACTGCCAGAACGTCATCAACGGGCAGTGGTACGAGTTCGACGACCAGTACGTCACCGAGGTCCATGAGACAGTGGTGCAGAACGCCGAGGCCTACGTCCTCTTCTATAGGTGGGCCTGGGGCGGGTGGCGGGTCTGGTGACCTGTGGGCCGGGGCTTCTGTCCGGGCATGGGTGGAGCCTGGAAGGGTGCTAGGCCTGGGCAGCAGGGGTTTCAGTCTGGAAGAAAGAGCCCTGCGGCCACAGCGGGAAAGTAGGAGGCCCAGGAAGTTGAGTTTGGGTCTCCTCGGGTGGTCCCGTGGGAGGGGATGGTGGCAGGAACTCTGGCAGGGGTGGGGCTGCTGAGATGCTGGGATTGGGGGTGGGGAGGCGGGGTGAGGGCGGGGGGGAGGGGGGCTCTGAACACACCCCTGGCAGGTGCGGCTGGCGTCCCTGCATGGAGTGAGCCCAGGCACAGCTGTCGGTAATTCTCCTGTCCTGCCCCCGCCCTGCCTCACCCCTGCCCCAGGAAGAGCAGCGAGGAGGCTGTGCGGGAGCGGCAGCAGGTGGTATCCCTGGCCGCCATGCGGGAGCCCAGCCTGCTGCGGTTCTACGTGTCTCGCGAGTGGCTCAACAAGTTCAACACCTTCGCGGAGCCGGGGCCCATCACCAACCACACCTTCCTCTGCTCCCACGGAGGTGAGGCCGCCTCCCCTGCGGTCGGGGTCTGCGGGGCCCGCAGCTGAGCCCCCAGCTCTCCCTCCCCCCTCTCTTCCTCCCCAGGCATCCCGCCCAACAAATACCACTACATCGACGACCTGGTGGTGATGTTGCCGCAGAACGTCTGGGAGCACGTCTACAGCAGGTTCGTGCCCGGCCGCCTCCTGCGGGAGGGCTGCCTGCTCCTGTCTGGGCCGGGCCCTCGGCGGGGCAGGGAGGGAGCTCGGGGACAGAGGCCCTCCGCTCGGGCGGAGCAGCTCGGGAGCGGCTGCGAGGGCCCCTCTGGCGCGTGACCTGCAGGGAACGAGACGCCGGCGGGCGTTCCGCCGGAAGCTTCCGGTCAGGAGGGGCAGAAAGCTGACTGGAGCAAAAGCAGGCGCGTTGGTCCCTGTCACGGATAGCCCGCGAGGGCTGGCTCCGGGCCGGCCCCGCTCAGGTGGCCTTCAGGCCCAGGTGGCTCTGCAGACACGTGGGCAGGCTGGGTGGTGACCGGCGCGCTCTCACATGGGCCGGGAAGGCCCCTTGCAGACAGGCTTTGCCCTGTCCGCTGGCGGGTCAGGTGCGGACTGCGCCTGGTTGCAGGTGGGTGGGCTGGAGCCCCCCAGGGAGATGTGTCCCCGTATCCCGGGGGGCCCACCCTCCTGCCTGCAGAGGGACAGCCTTCTGTCTCCCTTTGACGTCCTCAGGGTCTGGTCGCGTGGGCTCTTGGGCACAATGGCTTCTCACCAGCAGCTAAGAATCCGTCCTTTAGCCAGTAACCATCTATCTGTGACCCACCTGTGCAGGGGCAGGCCCTGTGCAGGGGTGGGGCCGGCGCACAGGGACAGAAAAGTGAAGGGCTGTGCCCCGGGCAGCCAGGGTCAGGGAGCCTCCCCAGAGGAGGAGAAACGCAGCATGTGGAGGGCAGCAATGGCTCTTTGGCAAGTTCTGCTGCCTCGCCTACTGGAAGGCTTCCCTCAGGCTCGCTCACTCTCTCTCTCTCTCCCTCCCCCCTTCTCCCCCCCGGGTGCAGGTTTGGGGGCGGCCCTGCTGTGAACCATCTGTACGTGTGCTCCATCTGCCAGGTGGAGATAGAGGCACTGGCCAAGCGCAGGCGGATTGAGATCGACACCTTCATTAAGGTGCGTGCGGGCGGGGGCAGGGCGCCTCTAGCCTCTGCTGGGGACACGTGGGGATTTGGGGACTGAAGAGCCGTCTGCAGTTGGCTTTTATTTGGAAAACACGTTCTGTGGGGTGAACAGAGTGGCCAGAGGGTTAAAAAAAAATTAAGATTTTATCAGCAGGAGGTCTGGGTTCAGGAGGCTCGGGTCCAAGTGCCTGGTGTGCTGTTAAGCCACGGGCGCTGTGGCTTGGGGCTGGATGGTTCTTTGTCGTGGGGGCTGGGCTGCGGGTGATGGGACAGTGAGCATCGCTGGCCTGCTCCATACCAGCGACGTGAAAGTTATCGCCTGACACTGGCAGTGTCCCTTCCCCCTCCCATTGAGAACCACGGGCTCTTCCAACTGACACAGAGAAGTGTCTTAAGTGAGAAAATCAAGTGGCAAAGCAGGACCCAGGACGATCCCGTGTAGGAAAGGGGCTCGTGCAGCAGAGGCAGGCGGGTTTGGGGGCCGGGTCCCCGGGCACACCTGCACCAGGGCTGTTCAGAGCGACAGGGGACTGTCCGTCGTTCAGTAGCAGGCGCGTGGGTGAAAGACGTTAAAGGATACTAAGCTCTGCGCCCACGAGAAAATGACGCATCAGAATCGTTAATGAGGGAGCAAAGGGTCATGTCATGAAGTGGGGGATCTCTGAGGGGTTAAAGTCCTTGCAGAGAGATTGGAGCGGCGGGGCTGTGAGGGCTGTTCCTCTGAGCTCGTCTGGGGGCCCTGCGGCTTCCACCTGGAGTATGTGGTTTGTCCTCAGAGTCGAGGGTGTAGGTTGGCGGGGTGCCAGGGCTGTCCGGCTGACCCCCCTCTCTGCTCCCCTGGCCGGTCCAGCTCAACAAAGCCTTCCAGGCCGAGGAGTCCCCCAGTGTCATCTACTGCATCAGCATGCAGTGGTTCCGGGAGTGGGAAGCCTTTGTCAAGGGCAAGGACAATGGTGAGTGGAGCACGGGCCTGGCGCTCACCCTCCGCGAGGGCCCTGGGGCTTCAGATATGCTGGGAGGGACCCGGGAGGTGGCTGAGGGGGTGCCTGGGGTCTGTGGGTACCCAGCAGGTTTGGGGTGCCGCTCCTGTAGGCGAGCGCCCGCCTCCCTGCATCAGCAGAGAGCACAGGTATTCTTCCAGCCCAGGCTCTGGGGGCGCTGCTCCCACCAAGTGCCGGGCCAGACCACCCAGTACCCTGGGGCCGGGCCCTCTTGCTGCAGCAGGATAGCAGCCGCGTTGCTCTGCCCCTTCCCTCCCGTTCCCCCGTCCCTGTGGTGCCCAGATGAAGCCATTCTCTTGCTCTAAGTCCTAGGTTTTAGTGGATAAATGGCTTCAAGCCATTACCAGGCAGCTCCCAGAGCCCCAGCGGGGCCTAAGCCCTGGCTTGCCTGCAGCCGCCCTCACCACCCTTGGGCCCTACACTTGGGCTCCCAGACTGGGGCTTGGAGACCTGGCAGGGTCTGTCGGCTGAGCCTGGTGGGTTCTGGGAACGGGACATTGGCCTTTTCAGGGCATAAGCTCTGGCCAGGCCCCAGGGAGAGGAGAGGAGGGACCTCATTGCCATCCAGCCTGTACCAGGCAGCAAGGTCCCAGGGACCTCTGAGGTCTCCCTCGTGTTGCCGGAGGCCATCAGGCTTGGCTCCGATGGAGAACGGGGATTGGAAGCTGCAACCCCCGCCCTCCCCGGACGTGGGCCGTGGCCACACCTCCTGCCAGCTCTCACCTGGGCTGTTCCTTCCCCTGTGTCTGTGGCCGGCTCCCGGACCAGGTGCTTGAGGATCCCAGGAGGTTTTGGGAAGTGTGCTTAGTGCCTGGCAGCTGCTGCCCACAGGGTCTGAAACTAGTCCCCAAGTCCCTGAGATCCAGGGATGCTGCTCATCCCTCTGGCTCTCCGACTTTCCTGAATGAGCATCTGGTGCTCGGGCACCGGCCCCAGGAAGGACGTCACACTGAACGCACCCCCGCCCCCCCACCTGCTGAGCCCCCAGACAGCTTCTCTGGAGCCATGGGTGTTGGAGTCGAGCCTTGAGAATGCCTCTTACCTGTTGAGAGGAGGGGCCTGGGGTTTCTTCCTGCTGCTGCAGAGGCCCCGAGGCGCTGAGCCTGCGCGTGTCTGTTCCAGAGCCCCCCGGGCCCATCGACAACAGCAGGATCGCACAGGCCAGAGGAAGCGGCCACATCCAGCTGAGGCAGGGTGAGCCTCCCAGGCCATCTTCCCTTCGGGACCTGCACCTCCCAGGGCCCCCACTGCCTGAGACCATGGCTTTGTTAAGGGGGCGGGGGGCAAGCGCGAGCCCAGCCCCGACCCGGTGCCGTCTTGGGCCTTGCAGGAGCTGACTACGGGCAGATTTCGGAGGAGACCTGGATGTACTTGAACAGCCTATACGGTGGCGGCCCCGAGATCGCCGTCCGACAGAGCGTGGCCCAGCTCCAGGACGCAGACAGCTTGCATGGGGAGCAGAAAATCGAAGCCGAGACCCGGGCCGTGTGACTTGGTGGGCCTGTCTGTAAGTCCCCTCCCCTTCCAGAGAGCCTCCGGGTCCCTGGCGTGTTGGAAGGGTGCGTCCCTGAACGCACCTTCCGTGAGGCTGATTGGAGAAACCGTCTCGTGGTCCCCGCTGGGCTGAGTGCCCCAAGTGTCCCCACAGGCCCCTGCCTTCACCCTCCTCCTAGCGGAGGGCACATTTGTACCCAGAAGATGGGCCGGCAGCCGCTTCGGAAACCCAGATGTGTAAACAGGCAGAAAAGTTGTTTTGGTTCAAGCGAGTCGTGCTGCCACCAGGAAATACATCCATCGCAGGCTGTTCAAACGGCCGAGGCTCTGCGACGTGCGTTAACTTGGGTCTTCGTGTCTGCGTGTCACAAGCGTCGTGTCCCCAGCCTGCCCTCGCACTAGCTCGGGCCCAGCTTTTGTACCTGGGGCCCATAGTCAGGGGTGCAGCCGACCGGCCCCCAGACTCACAGCCCAGAGCTGGGGAGCAGGGAGCCAAGGGTGAAGGTTGGGGTGCAGGAGCCAGGTCCTCCCTGGGACCCACTTTGCCCAACCCAGTGTCACAGACAGGCTCCGGAGTCCCTCACTGCGCCCGGCATTTCGCCTGCACACTAAAGACTCTGGACTCATTTGCGGTTGGGACCCAGGGCAAGGGTAGGATTTGTCAGTAGAGATAGTTTCTGGAAGAAGCTTCTTGAAGAAGCTATCTCCCCGTGCAGCCCAGCCGCCCCCACAGATTAGCTGGAGCTTGCCCCCCGCCCCCCAAACCAGATGATGACACAGAGGTCCTTGCTGTCACTGTCTCTTATGGCTCAAGCACCTTCCCTGGGGGCTGGCGTTAGAAAAGACAAGCTACCCCTTCCTGCCCGGGCTGTGTCATCCCTGCCGCAGAAGTGTGTTCTGGATGGTGAGCCAGTGAGGCCATGGCTGGGGCAGTAGGGGTGAGCATGGGGGTCCCCAAGGCCAGAGCGTGTGGGGGATGGGCTGGGGTCCCGGGACCAAAGCCCCACATGCTGTGGCCTTCAGTCTGTAGAAGCGGACATCGGCGGAGCTCCGTCAGGCCTTCCAGGCAGAGCCCCGCTGCTCTCGAAGCTGAAGCTCGTAGCTCGCTTCTGCCGTCTCTGCCTGGCTCCTTCCTTACCGAGGCAGCATGTGATCAGAGAGCCAGCCGCCGTGGAATCCCCTGACGTTTGTCACAGCCTTTAGAGAGCCGCTGCAGAGCCAGGCGGCCGCACATCATGCTGTTGGTGACTCACAGACTCCACACCGGGTTGTGAACTCGCCCAGGTCTGCGCGGCCTCATTTGTGTTCAGAATGTCGTAATAAATACACACGTGTCCCCCACAGCTGCACTGTTGTCTGTGCATCCGCAACCGGGGGAGGCAGTGCAGAGCCGGGTAATCAGCGTCACAGAAACCCCCTGGTCCGGCCTCTGCGTGGCTCTGAAACTAGGGTGTCCAGAAGCCTCAGGAGCGGAAGGGGAAGGAGAGGCTGTGCACACGTGCCGCCGAGTCCTGGACCCAGAGAAATGGGGCCATATGCAGGGGGTGAGGCCAGTGCATCCCACAGGCCGGCCCCCTGGCACTGTGCCTTGGCCACTCGAGCAACCCCGCACCAAGCAGGGGGCGCCCTCCCTGGGCCAGACAAGGCTGCCTCGTGGCCTCGGGGACCTTCCCCTCAGCGGACGGCAACGTTGGCGCCCTCATCACAGCATCACGGTTGCCAGTGTCCTGCATGGGGAGCCCCTGACGTTTAGTGATGCTCGTGTTTTATTCCCCCCTCCCCCCCCGTTTGGGTTGGTTTCGTTGATACTTCTTGGGGTTTGGTGGGAAGAGAATTGGAGACTTTTGTGTTACTTGAAACACACATACGTGTGAAATCCCATCAGACGTGAGTGTGCATAACCGTGTTCACGCCGAGAACAGTTCCTGGCTGTTACCATCACTGGCCCCCATTCTGCCGAGGGTCCCCCCTGAGCATGTCTGCCACCTCACCCACCGCAGAGGTAGGGCCTGGCCTCAATGTCTGTGCACGCCTGCGTCTAAGCAGTGCTTCTAGCCTTGCTCACATCGGAATGTTGTCTACACAGAATTCCATGATGTAGATTTCATGATTGACTTTTCTCATTTGCTGTGGAGGATGAGCATGAACCAGTTCTGTCTGGTGGATTGATCTGGAGGTTTGGAGACTCCCATTCGCGGTACTGCAGGAAGGTGGGGGAGAAATAGGGAGGCACCACTTGACCCTAAAATGCCTTACGTTGTCCCTGAAGCACGAGGCCGCCCCTGCGTCCCAGTTGGTTACACGTCTGTCTCTTGGTTTTGGCTCAGGTCATGTTCTCACAGTTGGTGAGATTGAGCCCCAAGTTGGGCTCTGTGCTGACAATGTGGAACGTGCTTGGGATTCTCTCTCTCCTTCTCTCTCTCCCTCTCTGCCCCTCCCGCACTCACGCACATGTCTCTTTCAAAATAATCTTAAAAAGAAACACCAGGTTTTAAGTGGCTCAGCCAAACTTAGGTGCTGGGGTCTGGAGACAAAGTAGGAAACCGTAGATGTTCACCTCACGGACTGTGTGGGGATGTGAAGCAGCGGGCAGCAGGGGGGAGCCCCCTCCTGTCTTTTCCCCCTCCCTGCATGCACCCCTTGTCGGGCTCCTCCTTCAGCTGGGCCCGGGCCTCATTCCAGCAGCGCCTTTTAGAGGAGCCAGAGCCACCAGCCCAGCCTGGCCCAGGCCAGGGGAGTGTGAGGGCCAACGATAGGCCTTCCTGCCTGCCCATGCTTCTCACAAACCGCATCTGCAATGCGCTGGCATGGCACAGGCCACCCAGAAAGTGTAGCTTCCTACCTTCGTACCTTCGTGCTCATTGGAACTCAGCGCAAACATAAATGACTCTGTGGGTCTTACACCACCTCATTTTGAGCCCCACAGTGCCCTGGGGGAAGTGAATGGTGTTTTGAAATCAGGCCTCCTTGAGGGATCACTGTGGGGAAGGAACAGGTTTGGGATGCCCTCAGGGTGAGCTATGGAAAGGGCAGGCAGTCCAGGCCCTTCTGGAAGGCTGGAAGACTCGGTGCCTTCTGGAAGGCTGACCCAGGGGTGCGTTAGGGTTCCGTCTCCAGCCTTTCCTGGGATCTGACCCCAGTGGGCAGCCTGGTGTCTGGGGAGTAGGGGTGGGCACAGGGTTGGCCTGAGGCACTGAGGGTATGCATGCTGCCAGGGTGCCTGATCCTCCCCGCCCCCCCCCGCCCCCCCAGGCAGGGTGCTGCCCCGGATTCTTCTGCCCCTGCTGCTTCCTTCCAGGGGCCCAAGAGCTGATGAGGACGAGATCCCTGTCTCCCCTCCCGCTGCTTTTGGCCCCTTAGTGCAGACAGAGGCACACGGGAGCCTTTCTCAGTTTCTACTCTACGTTTTGTGGCCTAGCATCACCCCCCAGCTGAAGGGGGGGGTCACTTAAGTGAAGGTCACTCACTGCACCCTCTGGGCAGGTAGCATTGAAACGAGGGCTTAATGGGGGTGCCTGGGCAGCTCAGGTGGTTGAGCGCTCAGCTCCTGGTTTTGGTTCAGGTCACAGTGTCCCGGTTCATGGGATCGAGCCCCACATTGGGCTCTGCGCTGATGGCGTGCAGCCTGCTTAAGATCCTCTCTCTTTCTCCCTCTGCCCCTCTCCTCCACTCATGTGCTCTCTCAGTCTTTAATAAAAATAAAAAAAGTTTAAAAAATAAAAGGAATGAAATAACACACCAGGGCCTCACGGATGTAAACACAAGGTGGCTGCGGAGTGCCTCTCCACAGACTTCTCACTTTATTTTTTTTTATATTTTTATTTATTTCTAGGAGAGAGAGAGACAGCGTGAGCAGGGGAGGGTCAGAGAGAGAGGGAGTCACAGACTGAAACAGGCTTCAGGCTCCGAGCTGGCAGTCAGCACAGAGCCCGACGCGGGGCCCGAACCCACGAACCGCGAGATCATGACCTAAGCGAAAGTCGGACGCTTAACTGACTAAGCCACCCAGGCGCCCCAGACTTCTCACTTTAATCCCGGGTCTGAGAGGGTGCTGACCACAGGCTTCCTGCCTCGGCTTCATGGAAAAGAACAGCAGAGGCCAGGGAGGGGAGGGGAGGCCTTCTCCAGACGGAGTCAGGACTTTCCCGCTGCTCAGGTCACAGGGACTCATGGGGACGTTCGCCCCAGAAAGCCAGGCCAGCCTCGTCCTGCAACTGACAACTCCAGAGATCTCTTCTGCTTTGAGAGGGGGGAACCCCTGAGCCCCTCTGACTCCGCCCACCTCCATCGCATTGCCGGTTAGCGGTCAGCCCTCCGTCCCCCCCTTCCCCTCTCCCCACCCCTTCCCGTGTGTCCTTCCTCTGATGCGATGACGCTCTCTCCCGCTAGGGGTCGCCCCCGCCTCTGCGGCTTCGCTGCCAGGCCTGGGTGCGGCCAGCGCCGGTGAGGCTGGGTGATGGCCCCGCCGGCCCAGCGAGGCCTGGCCCTGCCCGGAGGCTCCCAGCCCTACCGCAGCAGCCTGGCCGACAGGTCTGCTGCCTTCTGAGTCAGCAGCTCTGGCTTTAAAGTCCAGTCACATCGGCGTTGTGGGAGGAGGCCAAGGCCCAAGCGATGGCTGGCCTCTCATTGGTGGCCTGACCTCCCACCCCTCAGCCGCTTGGCGTCTACAAGGCTGCCCCTGCTCTCTCGCTCAGTTGTGCTTGGTGTGGCTCCTGCTGTTTCACTCCCTCCCGAGAACGAGAAAGTTCTCCTAAAATGGATCTGTGGAGACTTAGGGCCTAAAGAGGTGTGGGCACAAAGCACTGTACCCCCCCTCCCTGCAGATCCTGGGGTGGGATTCTCAGTGCCCATAGGGAAATAGCCTCCTGCTGTGCACATCCTGCGGGTGAGGCCATGTCTCACACGGTCTGCAGCTGCACAGAAGCCAAGCTAGCAAGCCGGTGGGCTTGAGCACTGGCCACAGCATGTGCCCCATTTCTCCAGGCCTCCCCACTGCCACACCAGAGAGTCCCTGAAAACCCAAAGTAGCTGCCGGCTGCAAGTGCATGAAAAAGAAACTTCCTGACCCTAAAGGAGCCTCCCCAAAGCCCTGGACTAAATCAACCTGAATCTCTCATCACCACGATGTCCTGGACAGACAGCTTTTCCCCCAGCGGGTGGGGTGGTGGGCAGAGTGAGCCGGGCCCCAGTTTGATGGCTACGTGACTGGTCTTGGGTTCACACAGTAAATCAGCGAGGTGCAGACAGGCCCAGCCGCCTCCGCCTCCAGCCCGGGGGCCCTGGCTGCTTCCGGGACCCAGGCCACGCCGCCGCCGAGCAACAACCACCGCCGCCGCCGAGCAACCGAGCAATAAAAACAGCCCCGCAACAGCGTAACTGAGGTTATACTTTTATTTAACATTTAAGAGGGTTAACGTATAGTTACAAGGTCAATATAAGCCTTCCAATGGAAGCACTTTATTTGGTTTAATTCCATCTCCAGAGACACATGGCGGTTCCAGAACCTTCACAACGGCAATGGGCCGGTACAACACTTGAGATGCCTCCAAAGCTCAGAATTAGTGCCATACACACAAGTAAACCAAAAAGTTTAAAGGTGCTCAACATCAGGTTAAAACAGAATTTTGAATCACTCTCTAAAGTTTTGTTTTGTTTTTCTTATTTGTTTTTTGTTTCCGATGATAGAAGCACGGGAGTCAGAGGCATGAGGATGTATGAAACCCAAGACTTCTGGAAAAATACTTAGCATCGATGTAACTTTTATTTTTTTTTCATGTTCAGTGAACTTTCTCCTGTAATTACAGATGTCACCAGAAGGCGTTAGGGGGGCCTCTGTGCTACAACTCACGTGGCCTAGCCTAAAGCCTGGAAGATTCGAAGAGAGCGTGATCAAAACCCAAAGGAAAATCCCACTATGGCCTTCCATACCTTTTTATCCTGTAAAGGAAAAACTGGGTAAATGAAAAGTTCCTCTCTTTCATTTTGTTTTTAGGTCATTATCAGGGCAGGCTCTTTAAAACTTAGTCATTCTTACAACAATATTCTAGCAGAGAAACGACAGGCATCGGGGATGAGGTGGGGGAGACGAAGAAGCAGATGGGAAATTCCACGTCTCTACGCTATGTGAACTGGTCCATACGAATATATAGATGAGTTCCCAGTAAGATTCCCAGAGTAAATGATACATCTCAACTATCAGATAATAAC
Source organism: Hyaena hyaena (assembly GCF_003009895.1). Lineage (NCBI taxonomy): Eukaryota > Metazoa > Chordata > Mammalia > Carnivora > Hyaenidae > Hyaena > Hyaena hyaena. The sequence continues at coordinate 2,655,574 of NW_024080670.1, read as the reverse complement.
TTCTTTCCTTCAATGAACTCAGCCTCACAGCGTAAACCCCAAGGTGAACGCTGAGAAGCGCGTACGATCCATTCTTTTTTGGATGCAGATGATACAGAAGGAAGGAAGGGGAAAAACAGCGCAGGGTGTACAAGTAACGAGCATATTGTGTACTGGGTTTAACAGACACGAAAAGAACAAATCACTGCGGCTTATACTGTATTCCCTATGTTGCAAGAAATTAATCTATCCTGACCCGGAATGTGAAAGATGCAATGCACATGCATTACTGAGGCTCTAAAATCGATTTAAAAAACTCTTTAGCATCTTTTGTTGAGTGGAGAGCGGTCAGCGTGGCTTGGTGAGATTCAGAAGTTCCTGGAGAGACCTGGTCCCCTGGTTGATAGAGGAGCCCTCCGTGCCCCGCCCCGCCCCACAGGACTGCCCAGACTAACAACACAACTGTAGGTTTGCAGGGACACAGGGGAGACCCCCCCCCCCTTTGGCAGCCTGGCTGCCGTGTCACGTGCCAGGCTGGCCCTCTCACGAGACTGAGGAGTTGGCCACATGTTGGCTGCCGCCGTGGGGACCGGAGACCTGCTGCCAGTGTGGCAACCTTGAGACAGCCAATGGCTGCAGCCTTTCTGGCAGTGATCTTCAGCCCAAGGGCATAGCCCCCTTTAGGGAGAAAGACAGACAGAAGCACAGAGAGAAGGGGAGCAGCTCATGCTCTCTTGCTGGCTGGCCTTTAAACCCAAAGCCACTTCCTCTTGAGTCACTCACCCCAGGCATTTGCTTGCTGGAAGTTCCTAGTCGCCGAGCCACGCTGAGGGTGGTGTGTGGTCACCCCCAGTGTGCCGAGAGGAACCATTTTTTTGGCCACTGAACACAGGCCCAAGCCCTTAGCACCTGTCGTTTCTGTCCCTTTCCCTTCAACTCCTATTAGACATCCTTGTCTTAGATTCATAAATGTCGAGAAGAATTGAGGATGTTTGAGGTGACTACCTAGTTACCAAAAGCCAAAGGAGAGAAGAGAGGCCCGATTTCCTTCTTGGGCTTCCGGATGGTGTCTCGTTCACAGAAACTCACAGCCAGTGATTGCTCTCGGCTGTTTCTGCACCAGAAAAGAAGGAACGCTACGCTGCTCTAAGGCATGAGTGGCCACAGGCTACATGGCCTCACGTTTTCCCCCAAGGATCCATAAGGGGCAGGAAAGTTCGCTCCAAAGGCAAACTTAATCCAATCTATGTGGCCCGCAGAACACGTGAGGATATGCAGAAGCTGCAGCCACAGGATCACCTGAAGGACCACGAGCAGCACTGGGTCTTTGGTGAGGAAAGCGCTAAAATCCTAAGACGCAAATCTCGGAATTCACGGGAAGACGGGAATTTCCACTTTGCAACGAGCTAACACCGAAGTGAGACCCTCGTTCATAAAGTGCCGGGGTCCACGGTTCTCATTAATGAGGGCAACAACAGGGAGAAGGCAGGCCCGGCCCTTTTAGACTCCGTGGGAGGTGGACTCGCGCTTTTGGGCGCAGCCTCCGAGCTGGGATAGGACTTTCAGTCCAGACCTTTCCAGGCCCCTGAGCACAGGCCTCAGATAAAAATGTGTGTGTGTTTGATGAGCGTGCGCAGAGGGGGGTGCGTACATGTGTGTGTGTGTGCCCCCACGCCCACCATGGACGCTCTCGGGCCATGAAATGTTGGGCCAATGTTTAGTGCAAGGACCAGAAAAGGACCACTAAATACTCGGTGGATTTGGGACACAGGAACACATCAGTGACATTGGGGCATTCAGTCTGTCTGGTGCACACCTGACCTTCCTTGTCCAGATTCTGTTAGTCTCCCGGGCGGGGGGGCGACCAGTGGCAAAGTTTTCACGAAAGGCACAGTGTGAACCATGGACAGGCCAGGATGTTCCAGATAGACTGAGGGCCACTGTGGGAGCCCGGGGAGGAGGGAACACGTGTCTAGCTGCCTTCTGTGGCCCCATGTGTGGCGGGGACAGGGACAGACCTGCTCCCCGCAGAGGTGGCCGGACTGGGCCCCGGAAGGAGCTGGGCCACGAGAAGCATGCTGTCAAAAGAAAAGAAAGAAAAAAGGCAAGCAGCTGCGTGGCGAGGTGGGGTGGGGGTGGGGGATGTCACTTCAGGCTGAGATGTCCAGGGCCACGGTCCAGCCCCGCGCGGGCGCCCAGGCCTGCGGAGACAAGCAGACTGGAGGGTTTCTCCTGGGAAGGCTCCCCGAGGCCTCTAGGAATCTACAACACAAAAAAAACAGAAAGAAAAAGATAGTTTAGAGGAAGGCAGGCGGTCAAGGGCGGCCACTCTGCTTCTCTGCAGAATGCGCTGCCCCGGGATGGGGACAGCTTCAGAGCAGTGGGCTGTCACCACAGGGCACGTCTGAGATAAGGAACTTTCACGGTTTTGGGTCCGCTAGGGAGCCCGCCTTTCCTCCGAGAGTGAACAGAGGCCCGCATGGGAGACGCTGCCCCCATCCGCCCCGACCCCTCTTTCTAAGGGGAAAAAAAATGTGCCCATGTTCCCAGGAGGGTGCAAGGCATTTCAGGGCCCGATTCTGTCCCCGGCAGACACTCTCTGGGCTTCCCAGAAACGTAAAATCTTGGCGAGAAGGAAAACTTGTCACTTTAATGTTTACTCAGCAATAAACAGTGAAAGTTCTTCATCTTGAGGGGCAGAGGAGGAAGGAGAGACGGATTCTGGAAGCCCTCAGGAGCACACAGGGTGAGAAACGGAGAAGGTGTCATCATTTAAAGGGGGGAGGGGTAGAATTTTTAAAAAGCATTTGGCTGGAAAAGTTCTCCATTACTGAAGACAAAAGAGTTAAACACCCGTATTACACAGAATAATTTTCTCAGAAAGGTGAAAAATCATTTAAAATACACAACACTGAGAAAAATACGTTTATTAGAGAGGCAGATACGAGGGTACAACTTAAAGATGCCAGACAGTCTTTTCTTTTAGGGTAAGGAGAGAGCGAGAGAGAGAGAGACAATCATGTTGGCCGTATTCAAACGAAACTTACTCAGAGCCCAAGTGTCTACAATAAACTCAATGAGGAGCAGCCGGCAGGGAACCTAGTCCTTCCGGCATCCTCAGCGGTTACAAAAACAAAGAAGGTCATTAGGCAGCAGAATCACCAATAAAACAAACAGACAAAAGAGTAAAACGTTAAAACAACAAATTCAAGTCATCCTTTTAGTTCTTCAATTGCAGTATATACAAATATATTGGGGGGTCGGTGGTGGGGAGGGGGTTACGGACATATTTAACAGAAAGCAATTTAAAAAACCAAACCAAACCATAAAAGAAGATAAGTCACAATCCAATGGACCCACTGGATGTTCCTCTAGTCTAAATATTTTGGCAATTATTAAATAGTCACATCGTAGACAACACACACATACACACGCATGCGCGCGCACACACACAAGTGCATGGGCACAAAACAGCTGCTTTGAGTTCTGGGCGTCAGGAAGCAGCAGTCCCGATGGGTTTGTGGGGGTGGGTGGGTGGGGGAAGTGTTCTTGGGGGTCCCGACAAGCTTTAGAAACCAGGTGGGGAAGGTGGGTTCTACCCACACGCCAGTAACCTCTAAGCGTGTGTCTAAAATGAAAGGAGAAAGCTTCCTAAACAAGCAGAGACTTACTTGCCGCCTTTTATTTTAGCATAAAACTGGGGGGGAAGAAAACCAGAGTATATACTCTGGGCAGAAATGGGCATCCTGATTCTTGGGGAATGGTTTCGGGATTTCTTCTAATATTTGGTGCACTGACCGGCTTAAACAGAAGCTACAAAGTGTCACTGTGCTGTCTGCAGTTCTGGAGCGGCCTCTGCTAAGGGCCTGGGGCACACAATTACAAATCATGATTATTCACTGACACACCAAAACCAGCCCCCAGGCCCCCCGCAAACCAACTGAGCCATTTTCTGCATCAAATATGCACGACCATAAGGGGGAAAAAAATTCACGCACTGTCATACTTTCCAAGGGCGGCTTCAAAAGGCTAACATTGTCTTGGCCATTTTAAGACTTCTTCAATGTTTAATTTGCTTCCTGCAAGCAGGTCATCATCTAGAAATGAGTCCATCAGCAGACAGAAAGCTTTGATTTTAATACCTCAAGTCTCCCTTTCGCTTGGGTCCATGCCTAACGCGGTGACCTCCTGTTCAGTCAGAGGGATCCCTGCGGTTTCAGCGTCAGCTGCAGTATTTATAAAAAGGGGAACTGAAACAATTTTTCCTCAGAGGTCTGGGGTCCAGGATGAATGGCTTTACTGATAGTATGTCGGCACAAGTAGAACAATGCACAAGAAATCTAAACTGATCCCTCTGTACGGTCTTTGCAACTCCCCAGGAATCTATGATTATTTAAAAAGAAAATGTGTTTTAAAAATCAGGCCGTCGTTAAGCAAAGTCGATCAAGTCCCATTTTGGTGGTCCTTGGGGAATGTCGGGAACTTTCTACTGCACTCTGCAACAAGCACTCATATCTCCTGCCAGGTGCTGCCCCTGCCCATGAACTGCGTTTGCTTTTAAAAGCAGCTTTATTTTTATAATTTTTTTTTTTGTAAAGTCAGCTTTCAATTGGCTTGAGCTCATAAAAGGAGCTCATGATGTAAAACCAAGGAGCTAATTTCCTATTTAAAAGTAGGAAAGACACGAAGGAATAATCTTCACAGCCAAATAAAAGAGAAAATTGTGCCCGACCCATTTATTCTGAGCTGGTTCTCTGGGATCTCAGGGTAGATTCCTGAAATGGGGACAAACACTGGGCTTGGTACCTGTCTACGCACATGATCAATTTCACTACCCATCTTGCCAATTTAAAAAATGCAAATCCCCATGTGACCCAGATTCAAAACGGCGAAATGCTCTATTTTATGCTGGCCTTGGTTAATGACACAAAACAAGTGAGCAATTCTCAAACAGCTGTCCATAAATTCATATTTGGGGGCTTAAAGAGTGCCAGTGATTAAAATAAACACAAAACACCTTTGAAAAGCGATTAGCTGGGGTCTAAGCGGAAGAAGCAGCTGGTGACGCACCCGGTTCTATTTATAGCGCCACCTGGGGACGTGTGAGCTGCACAGCGCCCCACTTACCACAGACGCTCCAACAGAAATTCACTGGTTTTTCTCAGTTATCGAAACAGCACCAGGGTATCTGATGGGCTCTGTCATTGACAGAGTGGGGAGCTCAGTGATCTGACGTTAAACTCAGATTAACTGTTAACCAAGCTTTTCCAGATTTCAGCGGGCCATCTGGGATACGCAGACGTGATAGGATAATCACCATGTACTATGATCTTAAACACGTTTAAGGAAAAAGACACACTTTTTAGTACTGACATAGGAATCTCCTTATTTTCTTTCCTCAAGAAGGGGGATGTTTTATTTTTTACTTCCTCCAAAGCAGACGACTGTAAGACCAAACTAACAAACTAGCCAAGTTCAATTTACTGTTACAAAACACAACGTCCTAAGGTAGTTCAATCTGCCACAGATGCTAGCTATACACAGGAGAGCAGATGTCTTACGCACCCCCTCAGACGCGTGTGGACTTTTCAATTTGGAAATATCGACTAGAAGCTAGAAGAGCCGCTTTTTTTCTGGATGCCTACAGATATGGCCAGAGGAAGAAACGCTTGTGGGGTTCAAACGACAGAATTTTAAGTTGGCAGTTGGAGCTTTCCACATAATATTTCGTTAGCAAGGGACACTTGATTATAGTCAAAACTAGCCAGGGAAAGTCGGGTGTTAAGACACCTACATGGCCACCGCGTGCGGCCAAACGACAACATGCACGCTAGTGTCCTCCATCCAGACATGTGAAGAACCGCCTGTAACAGTCATAGCTGTGGGAAGAGACACCTCCAATTTTTTTTAAGTTTGTTTTTGTTTTTTAAGTTGTATTAAATATAAGTCTTAGCACCTTTGGCATTTTTGTCCAAATAGACTTCGACGTATGAAGTGGGGACATAACCCTCTTCTTCTTCGTTCCTCCGGATGCGGGTCCACCCATCACCTTTGTCTTCCTCTATGACGTACAGCGTTTCTCCTTCAACTACTGAAATGGTTCCTTCATTCTGACCTGGAGAAGCAAGATCAGAGAAGTTTAGGCTTCTCGTGGCATCGTGATGGAGCAAAGAGGGAGCTTGGCTGTGAAGGAAGGACAGCCAGCAACAGATGTACTGACGCCCTCGCTCATTACCCTCCAAGGCCTCCTCCCGCGCAGAAGCTTCTGGGCCCTCCCCCTGCAGCAGGTCCCCAAGGCCCTCCTCCAGTTCCTCCAGGGAGAGCCCTCCCCTCTTTCCGGGGAAGCCAGGTGTGTCCCTGGGGGAAATCTTCACTCCCCTCTTCCTCTCCCTTGTGGAGAACATAGTCCTAAAGGGCTTTGATGACACCTTTTCAGATGACATCTCCACTTCTTTCTCCCTTTCTGGTTCTTGTCTGGAGCTAAGGTCCCACTTCTCCCTTTAACACCTGTCCCCCTCATTGTTGCCCTGGCACCTGAACCTGGGCTCACGGTGTTTCCTCCCAAATCACAACTTCTTCCTCCTGCCTTCCCACTTCGGGGGGAGCCCCAGGAAGGCACCTTTGGGAATCCTCTCCACTCTCCTCCCCGTCTTCGTTCTCCACTTCCGATCAGCCAGGAGTCTCAGCAGTTTGCTGACCACGGCATCTCTGTGCCCACTCTTGAATCGGTGTCCCCAAGACCCATTTGCAGACGGTAACTCCTGAAGTCTAGCCCCCACTGCTCAAATGGTGTTCTGGAGGGGGGCAGACTGCCTAGGGAACTGTTTACAGGGGTGCTGTGGGGGTGGGGCCGAGGCGTGGCAAGGAAATCTGTAAGATCCATTCGTTCCAGGGTTTCCAAAAGCCTACCCGAACTCGGATGGCTTCTTCCACACCATCCTTATTAGCTTTTCCTACAGGACATCGCTCTGCCAACACTAGGCTAGTCTCTCTAACCCTTGATCCCTTTCTCTGATTGGTCCCATGCATGTGTAAGTAAAGATCCCCAGGCATCAACGCCCTGCTCAAACGCTTTCAATAGCTCCTTGGTTATTGCCAAATCCAGATGATTCTCTCACCCACTGCCCCCCTCACTGGCACCACCTTCTAGTCTCAGATTCTGCTATTCTTAAGCCCTCTAAGCTCCAGCCACACGAGCCCATGCCTTCCTCCCCTCCCTACCTGTAATGCACAGGGGCCTGGAGGGTTCTCTGAATTCTCTGAAGGATGTGATCTCGCATTCCCCGCTGAGTGACGTCCCTCCATCACTCTGCACCCCTCTTCTGGTGAATGCTGCAAGCTGACCTCTCCCAAATGTGTGTCAGCTCTCTAATTTCCAGGGGTGGATGCCATACCATACCACCCACGTCCCTCCCCTCTGGGGGTCTTTACAAACAGGCGCTCCAGCAGTACTGGGAGAATGGATGAAAAAAATCATCATTATCCCACACTATCTGCTGCAAGTAAGCTTCACGAGAGCTGTTTAGTTGTGTGGACTTCAGGGCAAAATCCACAGCCGCCAGCCAAAGGATGATGAGGATGGCGACTATGGGCAGAACGAATCTTCTAGAAAGATATGGAAGGCTTCAAAAGAAGGTCCCATCACAGCGGAAGAAGAGGCGGCCTGTGTGAGTGGGGGACCCCCGGGGCCCCGTGTTACCTTCAAACGTGTAGAGAGCTTTGCAAGTCCCGATGGCCGGCAGGGGCTCCTCGTCGTCAAACTCGTCGTCGAAGTCCGTGGCCAGCACCTTCACCTCACTCTCCTGACTCTGCTCCTCCGTGTAACTGCCATCTGGGCTGCTCAAGAAAGGAAAGCACACAACAACTATAGCGACTGACCCCAGTGACGACTCACGGTCTGCCACAGTGGCAGCAAAGCACTTGCATATACGCCCCACCCCGGACCGCCCTAACGAAGGCCATCTCGGGTCACTCTGCGTGCTCCATTCCTGCCCCGCGTGGAATGAGGGCCCGGAGTCGTGGGGCAAGGGCAGGCCAGGCTTCACGGGCTCTTTGGTCTCGCTCCTTACGCTCCTTTCCAGACTCCAGAGTTGGGAAATGAACATGAAGCCAACTCGCTCCCAGCGGGGCAGCAGGTGCGGTACAGATACTGTACCTCTCGCGGTCCTGAGCACAGTTGTTGACCGTGGCTGGGTTCTGGGCGTCGTACATTCCACTTTGGCGGCGGGCCTGATCACTGCGCGCTGGCAGCCTGCCTTCCACCTCGGCCAGCCAGGCCTGCAAGCAAAAGTGACGAGACCCTGGTCTGAGCTCAGCTGGGGGCCTGACCATGGAGTCCTAAGGCCCCAAATTTGGATTGCTCCAGGGTCACTGACACCAAGACACCAAAAGGACCACATGGGGGGGGGTGGTGGTGGGGGAGTCTCCAGTGTATTTGCACTTAGCCGTACAACCACCTCTAGTTCATCTCACCTGGGGGAAGTAGAAGCAAACGTATTTAGGCAACTGTCACAATGTGGGGCAGAAGGGACACCCGACCGTGTTACCCTCTCGGGCTGTGTATAAACAGCTGTGTGATTTCAGATAAGCTGCTTCCAGTTCCTTCTGGTTCCAAAACTCTGTGACCTTGAGGTCACACTGGAGAATAGGAGGGTGCTGTCACACATAAGCGGTGACTCAGTTTGAAAGTCACACTTCCCTCCCTTTTTTTTGAGTGTCACTCTCTTTAATGGGGAAGAAACACATATATAGGAAATCCAAAGTAGATAAAATTATCTTCTGCAACATTCGAAACAACGTTAGAGGCAAAAGAATGAAAACGATCAGGAAAGGACATTTCTAAGGCTCTAAAAACTCAGAACAGCACTAACTGACAGAGGGATTCCAGGAAGAATTTTAAAACGCCCCTGTTGACCCTTTGTGGCTGGAAATCACCTATTCCAACCGCAACGATTGGTTACTCATGCAGTTTTCCACGTTCCGTAGTCTTTCAGTTTGGGGGCAAAAGAAGCCCTGCCATCCATAGTTTTTGAGTGCTCCTGTCTCGCTCCCGAAAACATTTATTCGTTGTAATTCCCACTCGTTTCTAATCTGTGTTTCTTCCCGGTTTCCACATACATATAACCCTTTGATAACAGGTCCTTTGAAAGAACAGTAACATGTTGGAATTGATTTTTTTTAAAACGTCCTTTTGATGCACGGAGGTGTTGGGCGACTGCATACTCCCAGTGGTGTCCATTATCAACAGGAGATGAAGCAGGATACACTAAGGGAGGCACTTACGGAAAAGCATTGTAGATACTAATGCGACTTCGACCCGTGTCGGCTTTAGGAGACATACTAGACTGAGGTGGTGCCGAGGGCAGAAGGCTCAGTGGATGACGATTTCTCCCTTTATCACAGCTTGAGACTGGCCCCCCCCCAAGGGGCAAGACACGCTGGTGCCCTACAGCGTAGACGCCGTGACCCCGCCCCCAGCCCCTTCCTCTGTTTCTTTCTTTTTTCTTTTTTTCAACAAAGCTTTTCAACCCCAGCTTTTTCATACCTCAAATTTCTGGGCTTCTAGCCGCAGTTTTTCTATATTTTGGCTGACTTCTGTTAATTTGTGATCCAGACTGGCTGGGTCTCCCATCTGAGGATTCTTTAGGTAAACATCTTTCATTTTTGTTATAGCATCTCTGGGGGAAAAAAAAGAATGAGTGGAACACAGTGACAGGTGAATGTCATGAGTTAAGTGTATTCTCCTGACGCCTTGGAAACCATGTGAATGGGAAGCAGGGGGAGGCTGTGTAACGTGTGGGGGCGGGGTGGGGCGGGGGTAGTATCGGGCTTGCTTTCATTCTTTAAAACTCTGTAAGAACTCTGCTACCCAGGTCTGTGTAATCCAGAGACAGGTATTAAAATTTCAGTTGCTTGGGGCGCCTGGGGGGCTCAGTCGGTTAAGCGTCTGAGTTTGGCTCAGGTCATGATCTAACAGATTGTGGGTTCGAGCCCTGTTTTGGGCTCTGTGCTGACAGCTCGGAGCCTGGAGCCTACTTCGGATTCTGTGTCTCCCTCTCTCTCTCTGTCACCACCCCCCCCCCATAAACAAACATTAAAAAAAGTTTTTTAAAAGATGTTAAAAGTTTAGCCCAAGCGATACTACATGTGTAGTGGGCCAACTTTAATGAGCTTCAGTAAAAGATGGTCTAAACCCATTATGGGGCACCTGGGTGGCTCAGTTGGTTAAGCCTCCGACTTCAGCTCAGGTTGTGATCTTGTGGTTTGTGAGTCTGAGCCCTGCGTTGGGCTCTGTGCTGATGGCTCACAGCCTGGAGCTACTTCAGATTCTCTGTCTCCCTCCCTCTCTGCCTCTCCCCCGCTCACGCTGTGTGTGTGTCTCTCTCTCAAATATAAATAAACATTAAAAAAATTAAATAAGCCCATTATACAACATAAGACCAATGAAGCAAACCATATTTTGAGTCATGGGAAATGGTTTAACGGACAACACAGGAATACCAGGAAGAGAATTTCCATAAATCCTCCCCATGTCTCTTCCCCAAGCCCTCCCCGCTCGCATCTGAGCCCATCCATCCCGCTGCTCCTCTGGGGGGACCCACTATTTGCTGTCCCCGAAGCCACAGATCCAGGACAGCCCTCAATCCACCTGCACTCCCCGCCCCCTCACTTTGCTCTACTTCCTTCTTGCCCACAGCGTGTGTCACTTTCCAGCATTACGTAATCATTATGCTCATTGTTCATCGTCTGTCTCTTCCTTTTAGATTAGAAGCTCTTTGAGGAAGCCCTGGGGGCTTCACCTCTTGTTGACTTGGTATCTCCCCGGTGGCAAGCCCATACCTGGCACACAGTAGGTGCTCAATAAATACCAGTGAGATGAATACATGTCCTTACAGCAAAAAAACTGTCACGTCCATTTTGGCTTTATGGCTACACCTCCAGCTACTGCTCGATTTCTCTGCAAAACTTCTCAAGAGACTCATTGCCATTCATTACCTCCGATTCTCTTCCAACTCTCTCCTGATCAGTGTCTCCAGCAGCTTAATTTTATTCGTCTTTTGAAGGAGCCAACTTTTGGATTTGTTGATCCCCTTTGCTGAGGGTGCACTTTTTTCTCTACATAATTAATTTACATTCTTTCCTTGCTTCTGTTTTCTTGGGTTCAATTTGCTGTGCTTTTTCTAACTTTTTTTAAATATATTTTTTAAGTTTATTTATTTATGATTGAGAGCGAGAGAGAGCGCAAGGTGGGGAGAGGCAGAGAGAGAGAGAGGGAGACACAGAATCCAAAGCAGGCTCCTGGCTCCAAGCTGTCAGCGCAGAGCCCGACGAGGGGCTTGAACCCACAGACTGTGAGATCATGACCTGAGCCAAAGTCGGACACAACCAACTGACACATCCAGGTGCCCCTTTTTTTCTAACTTGTTGAGATGGATGCTTAGCTCACAAGATGTTTAGCATCTTTTTTATTTTTAATATGTTTCCTAAAGCTATAAATCCTTTTCTGAGCATCACCTTAGTGACAGCCCAGTAGCTGATTGGGTGAATGGGCATCCAGGTTCAGCTCTGCCCTGTCTACTTCCCAGTAAATAGTATGACTTCCTCTTTAGTCTGAGTTATTTAGAGCTATGTTTCTTAATTTCTAAATGTTTGCTCTTGGTAGCCAGCTTTATGTCAGGCTTCGGAGAGAGCACACCTTGAATGGTGTCTCCCCTTGGATGTTTGTAGAGATTCACTTCATGAAAATGGGATGTGCTCAATTTTGGGCAATGTTCTGTGGGTGCTTGAAAAGAATGCGTACCATGCAATCGCTGGGTAGATGTGTATTGGGTCAATTTTAATAGTCCTATTATTTAAATATTCTTACCTTGGATCTATTAAATCTGTTCTGCCAGTTACGAAGAGAAGAGCATTAAAAGATCTCCTCCTACAACGATGTGTATGTACATACTAATGTCCAAGGGTTAAGAGCAAAAGCTTGGTTATGTTTGACATCATCCATTCCTACAGTTTGAAACTGAGCTGTTTGTTACTCAAAGCATTTATTGTTATCAAGTCCATCCTCCTTGAGCTGAACAGTTTGAGAGTTTTTTGGCCCGAAGGTCAGTCTTCCTTTGGTTGGTACTGGTCAACCAATGGATGATAGATCTTTTTCCATTCTTTTACTTTCAACGTTTCTGTACCTTATGCATTAGAGGTGCTTCTGTAGAGAGCAGACAGGTGGGATTTGGGGTTTTGTTTTGTTTTTGGTCCAGTCTGAAAATCTAACTGGGACATGTATGTAGCCTGTCTACCTGGAACATACCCATTTTGTTTTATAGGCCCTTAGGTGTCAGGCACTGGTACAAGCACTTCACGTACATGGACACATTTAATCCTCACTATTCACTTCCTTTTCAAGATGAGGAAACCGAGGTAGGGTTAGGAAGTTAAGATTAAGACGAGGCTAAGAAGCTTGTCCAAAGCCTGCAACAAAATAGGGGGAACCAGGGTGGAGCCCAAAGGTTTTGAAATCCACCATCAGGGCGCGCCTGGGAGGCTGGGTTGGTTGAGCGGCTGACTTCGGCTCCGGTCATGATCTCGCAGCTCATGGGTTCGAGCCTCGAGTCAGGCTCTGTGCTGACAGCTCAGAGCCTGGGGCCTGCTTCGGATTCTGTGTTTCCCTCTCTCTCTGCCCCTTCCCTGTTCATGCTCTGTCTCTCTCTCTCTGTTTCTCTCTCAAAAATAAACAAACATTAAAAAATTAAAAAAAAAAGAAATCTACTATCAACTTTATGCTTCTGACTGATCCTGCCTTCTTCCTCGTACCCAGATGTCAGTGGCATGAGATCAGAGGTTTTCATATGGTTTGTTCATCACTTTATCCTCAGTGCCTATGATATTTCTTTGTACACAGTAAGTGCTCACCAAACAGTCATTTAGTGAAAGCTTAAATGTGATTTGCCTCATTACCAGCAAGGGCTACTGCAAGGGTTAAAAGGTTAACCCCGGCCATGACCCAAGTGGTAGAGAAAATCGTCTAGATTGTTGTTTCCAATGTCATTTTGGATACTTGAGTCCTAACTTCTTATTCTCAGAATACAACTGCTCACGTATTAAACAGCGTGAGGTTTAATTGGCTTACACATTTATGAAACTTTTTGTATTTGGTCCCGCATGTAGTAAAAAGTATAGAGACAAAATTTTCATTTCATGAAGTGTATTTCTAATACAAAACAAAAAAAAGTTAATTATATGTGCTGCTATATTTTATATGGTGTAACAGTATTTATAAAACCCACCCATGTTTTAGGAGTGGCTCTACCAAAAGTAAAAAAATAAACAACTACTTTTTCTTTTGCATATACTTTAACTGTACTTTACCTACCAATTTCGTTTGCTTTTTACATAACCAAATTTTATTTATTTTTAAAAACAGTCTTTTTTTAATGTTTATTTTTGAGAGAGAGACACACACACACAGAACCCAAAGCAGGCTCCAGGCTCTGAGCTGTTAGCACAGAGCCCGAAGCGGGGCTCGAACTCACAAACTATGAGATCATGACCGAGCTGAAGTTGGACGCTTAACAGACTGAGCGCCCCCCTGGCGCCCCTGCATAACCAAATTTTAATCCCAGCTTCTACATAGTTAAATTTACACATGGTCACTTTTTGGCCTATGTACAGACCACAAAATCTCAAGTTATCTTTTAGAAAACCTCAAGTTCAAATCTCAAATAGATGAATGATTCACCTAATTCACTCAGTGAGAATTTTAGGTGAGGAGCAATAAATAAACTGGTTTTTCAATCAGGAGTATTAGCAAGTATCCCCTACGTGATAGAAAAGATCTACAGGTCATAAACGTGGGAAGAGAAGTACAAAAGGAAGAGCGATATCAAGGGTTTTCCTATTATTTTTTGTACGTGTCCCATCCTAGAAACTTACAAAACAGCTCTGAGAACTGGGAACCCCCGCAATGGAGGCAGAAGCCTGTCAAGTGCCAGCAGCCATCACACCTGTGTAAGACGGTGTGTAAGACAGACCGTGATTTGTTCCCTAGGCACCATCAGTTCGCTAGGCAAGATAAGGAGACCCGAGAACCTCTGGGAAGGCTGATGGTCATTCAGCCTCAAATAGAAAAACAAACACATTTTGAACCCAAAGCTAGGACATGGGGCAAGGCAGAGGGGGGCAGGGGTCACGCCATGTTTCTCTTCCTCATTTGTACAAAAAAACTTGGCCATGGGGCGCGTGGGTGGCTCAGTTGGTTATACATCCCAATCCATGATCTGGGCTCAGCTCATGATCTCAAGGTTTGTGAGATCAAGCCGTGCATCGGGCTCTGCGAGGACAGTGTGGTGCCTGCTTGGGATTCTCTCTCTCTCTCTGCCCCTACCCCCTAAAAAATAAACTAAAAAAAAAAAAACCTCAGCTACACACTCAGAAGAAGGTGGGGGCATGGGTGAAACAGGTGAAGGGGATTATGAGCACGCAAATCATGATGAACACTGAGTAACGTATGAACTGCTTAATCACTATGTTGTGTACCCGAAACAAATATAACGCCGCTCATGAACTCTACTGGAATGAAAATTAAAAACCTAAAAAAATAAAAATCTAAGGGGCGCCCGACTGGCTCAGTCGGCAGAGAGTGCAACTTTTCTGAGTTCAAGCTCCATGTAGGGTGTAGAGATTACTTAAAAAGAAGTAAAAAAATTTTATAACGTAAAGATACAGAAATAAAAAAAAGATAATCATATGTATTTTGTTTCCCAAACTCAGAATAAAACCTATTTATTAAAAGAATTCTCTGGGGCGCCTGGGTGGCTCAGTCGGTTAAGCGTCTGACTTCGGCTCAGGTCATGATCTCATGGTTCGTGGGTTCAAGCCCCACATCGGGCTCTGTGCTGACAGCTCAGAGCCTAGAGCCTGTTTCAGATTCTGTGTCTCCCTCTCTCTTTGACCGTCCCCTGCTCACGCTGTCTCTCTCTCAAAAATAAATAAAACATTAAAAAAAAATTATCCTGATGGGTAATGAAGCCCTCTAGTAGATTCTCCGTGACAAGACACACAGCTGAAATAATCACTGACATTGAACCCATTTTAGGATTTCCTATCTTTCCAAACTGAGCCTGAATTTTTTCCTTCCTTCCTTCCTTCCTTCCTTCCTTCCTCCCTCCCTTCCTCCCTCCCTCCCTCCCTTCCTTCCTTTCAAGATTTTATTTTCAAGTCATCTCTACACCCAGTGTGGGGCTCGGACTCACCACCCGAAGACCAAGAGTTCACAAGCTCCTCCCGCTGTGCCTGCCAGGCGCCCGTGAACCTGAATTTCTTAATTAGTCGTATTGCTGCACTCTACCTTTGATCCATCTCCTTCTGAATTTCTTTATTTAATTCATCGACCTTCTGCTGCAGCTTTTTCCTTCTCTGCTCAGGCGGGAGGTTGCTGAAATCCTCTGGCGTCGCGCCCTGCAGATGTAAACATGCATGAACCAGGGGTGCCGCCGGAAAACAGACACCGAATGACGCCTGCGGGAAAGACTCCCTCAGACGCCGGGGGCTGCAGATGTCTGCATGTGTTTTTATGACATCAGTGAAGCTCTTTCCCATGACACCCAGCTGAGATGCAGAAACAGTGCATGCAAACCGGGAAGAAAGATCCCACAGACCGGTTCCCTGGACCGCCTTCCACCAGGCCAAGAGTGAGACAGCGGGGGTGGGGTGTGGGGTGGAGAAACACCTCTGACCCCCGCGAGAATCCATGAAAAACGCAGTTTGAGACATAGTCTTCACTTGATCGCCTGTGTCGGTGGCGTCAGTGAAGTCCGAAGGAAGTTTGAGGTTGCTGCTCCCTTCATAAACGAAGGGACAAGCATCCCCGTCAACTGTTTCATGTCAAAGGCACTGTTTCCTCTCTTTCCTCCCATTTCTTCACACAGGCGGAGGCCCAAAGTTTCCATCCCCACCAAGTGGCAGATGGGACATCTGGTTCCTCAGAGACCATGGGTGAAAAGGACATTAAAACATACAACCTCCCTGCCCACCCCCGCCCCGCCCAGGACTCTTCCCTCTGAAATCTGGTCGCTCCTTTTGACATTTATAGGGTGACTGTGGAAGCTCCACAGAGATCTCGCGCCCCGACCCCCACACCGACTTCCCAGCGTCCAAATCCAGCCCAGCTGTTCCCGATCCAGCAGAAGGAGCATATTTGGTATCCTGATCCCCCTTCAGGAACAATTCCTATCTCCCCTCCGTGCATGCGATGAGCAGGAAACACCAACAGCGAGCCTCTGCACTTCTACAGACACCCAGGCGTTAGAAGCAGCCGCGAGGCTGTGGGTCCCTGAGGGCCTTGACTTCAGCGAGGCTACGTCCATAAAGAAAGAGAAATGTATTCCACAACCAGGGAGAAGCTAAGGAATTGAAAAAGAGGGTTATTTTTCCCCCCTTCCCCTTACTTTAGAGCCAATTAAACAAAGGCCAGACTGGCTCGGGCTCGGGGGTGGAAAAGAGGGGCCCCAGATAACGGAATTCCAAAATCAAGCTGAATTTGGCAAGCAGCTCACATGGTGCTTTGTGACCAAGGCTCCCCGGCTGCCAGTGACAGAGCGCCAGGCTGCGGGGCTGCAAGTGTGGGGTCCGGCAGGGTTTGCCCGGAAGGCCACGCACAGACCTTTCGGCTGATGCTCTTAGACTTGTGTGCATGTGCACGTATACAAGAGAGAAGATTTGCGTGAACCTAGAACTGAAGTGGCTCTTCCCTAATGGCAAACCACGCAAGTCCAGAAAGAAATCAGACTTTGTGTTTTGTTTTCCACGTGCTACTCTTGTGTTGTTAACATGTGAAACCTTTAACTGTGTGCTTTTTCACTTGGCTGAGCTCAGTCGCCGGGCCTACGAGCACAAGGCTTTGTCCTACTACTGAGATGACTTAACACAGAGCAGTATGTTTTCCAGAACGGAGGGGCTTTTTGTTCTGGTTTTTCAGTGCCGCAACAAATCCCAGCTGCCAGGAAACCTGGGGCGGGGTGGTGGGCGGGGGGGGGGGTCGGGAGGTCGGAAGAATTTTTTTATCTACAAACAACAGAGAAGTTCTCACATCTGCACCGGTCAGCACAGTAGCCGCGCACGCCTGCTGGACATCCAGTGCGACCGCGGAACTGGATTTTAGGTTTTTATTTCATTTTCATGAACTGAAATCTAAATAGCCACACATGATGCGTGGCTACCATGCGGGCTGGCGCGTCTAGATTGTGAACAGGTGTAAGATTTGCATTGGTATATAAACAGCTGCAAAGGAACCTTCAGTAAAACGGAGAGTACTTAGGACTTACGGACAGATACCCTCAACAACAAAAAAAATTAACTTTAATCATTTATAAAAACTAAAAACAATGAATGAATGTTTACAAAAACTAAATGATGAATGAATGAATTTGGTCCCCATTGAGAGATAGTCTGTGTTTCTGTATTGTTATTTAGAAACTAATCTCGGGGCACCTGGGTGGCTCAGTCAGTTCAGCGTCTGACTTTGGCTCGGGCTGTGATCTCAAGGTTCGGGAGTTCGAGCCCCGCATTGGGCTCTGTGCTGTCAGCTCAAAGCCTGCTTCAGAACCTCTGTTCCCCTCCTCTCTCTGCCTCTCCCCTACTTGCACTCAATCTCTCTCAAAAAATAAATAAAAAACTTTAAAAAATAGAAACTAATCTCATGCGTTATGCCTCAAACAAACTTCATGTTGCCCTTGGAGATTCAGGTAACTTCTACATCGAAAGGAACGTAAGGTGTCTGGAAGTCTCTTCATAAGGCCACTGTGTCCAACTAGCTTTTTAATTCCATGAAGGAATTTATATTTCTAGCTTCGAGTCAGAACAGACTTTCTGAAGTCTTCGGAGTGGCCTGGTTTACAGAGAGCCTGGCCACGTCGGGTGGCACTGGTGTTTTGGGAGGGGATCAAAGCACGTGGGGCCATTTTAAGTGGCTGTGGCTCTCATAGGAACTTGTCCTACCCACTTCTGGAATCAAATACTTGCTCCAGGGCAATTCCCCACACACAGCACAAGTACACGAGCTGCTTCTTGGAATTTTAACATGTGTTTCCACCCCAGGCATCTCTGGGCAACACTCCACTTCTCTATTAGTATCTACGTAATGATATAAAGCAACAATTCAATACCGGGTGGGTAAAATGATTTCTATCTCAGACCGCCTAATATTATTCATGATATCGTCCTTTGTTACCAGTACCTTGGCAGCAGAAGAAATACAGAAAGGGCAGGGAAGGAAGCCCAGGATCTGAGAGACTCCTACTTAATTGATCCAATGTCTCCCCAGTGGCTGCTGCCATTGAATGCAGTGCATTGAAACATTACAATGTTTTCCTACTCGTAGAGGCTTTAATTAGGATCTCATCTCGAATTTTATTTCAGTCTAAGAAATGCTCAATTTAATAAAATATTCATTTCCTTCCTTCCTTCCTTCCTCGTCTGATTTTGGTATAAGGGTAATGCTGGCCCCGTAGAATGAGTTAGGAAGTATTCCCTCTGCTTCAATCTTCTGAAAGAAATTAGAGAGAACTGGTAGAATTTCTTCCTGAAATGTTTGGTAGAATTCACCAGTGAATCCATTTGGGCCATGTGCTTAATTCTTGATAAATGAATGCTAGGATTAAATAAATGTGTGTGTGTGTATAAGTAAGCACCCCACCCAATGTGGCGCTTGACCTCAAGACCCTGAGATCAAGAGTCACATGCTCTATGGACCGAGCCAGCCCAGGTGCCCCTAAAATACTCATTTTCTTTAGGGTCAGCTTGGTTGCTAAATACTGAGTCCGGTGGAAAAAGTCCTGTGTGTATGCACATATTCGTATACACACGTTCAGATGTGTACATGAGGATAACCACAAATTCTTCTCTTGCGTTATCAACAGAACTGCATAAAGTGCTGACCTTATTTCTGGTTGAATTGTTGCACTTTATCATCGTCTGTAATTTTAGGGAATTCTCAGCTGTGCCGTTGAACCTACTATAGAAGTTACACATATCTA
The DNA here is from genome assembly GCF_003009895.1 of Hyaena hyaena. NCBI lineage: Eukaryota > Metazoa > Chordata > Mammalia > Carnivora > Hyaenidae > Hyaena > Hyaena hyaena. The sequence goes on along the minus strand of NW_024080670.1, from coordinate 2,636,570 downwards.
CAGTACAGTTAAGGGTTATACAGTTAAGAGTTTCTTTTAATAAATTTAATGATTAGTCGGACTGTTTACTAGGGCTATGCAATTAGGTGGAAACAACACAGAACACTAAGTAAATTATTTTAGAAAGGCTTAGGAGGCTCTTTTCAGTGTCCATGAAGTCACCTTGTGGTTTCTTAAATCAGCTATGCACAAGGCACCTGTGTATTTACAGAGGAACTTAAAGATTCCGTGGCTCGCTATTCTCGCAGGTGGCCTCGGACCTCAGTGTGAGAGCGGCACCAGCTCTGCGTGTGTCCTTTAGGCTCTCTGTGTTTTTCATCTGCTCCTGGGGTTCCCAGGGAGGATCATCTTCCAGCCGTGAACTTTACTTTGACTCCAAATGATCCAATGAATAACACCCCCAATATGGAGTATTTCCATTTATGCTTGCGTTTAAATAAAGTTTATTAAAATTTGCTATCCTCTTAAGGCCCCAGTAAGAAAGGAAACCAAATCATGAGTTAAAGTGTTAATTTTCTTAGCACCCTGAAGAGATTAAGATCGCCCCTATTAGATTCTGAACCTTCGTACTGCAAAGGTCTGATGAAGAAACACCAGCAAAAGCAGACGCAAGGGAAACACACGCCAAAAAAACCTGATTAGATTCAGGACATGCATAGGATAATTGTGCTTACCAGCTTGAGAGAAAGCTTCATGTAAACATTGAAGAGGTAACAGGGGAAAAAAAAGAGAGAGAGAGACAACAGATCAGAAGAAGAGGAACGCGATCGGTTCCACCGTATTAACATAGCACATCAATTCCCCTGTCGCTTGTGCAAATGGCTTGCAGCGGATCTGTGCAAACGTTCACAAGAGGGGCTGGCCCCTGCCCAAACCTTCTTTATCTGCCATGTTGCCAGAGAAAGAATAAAGATAGAAAAGGAGAGTTTCTGTTCACTGTTCTGTTTAGGTCACATCAGCTCGGACCTCAGCTAAAATAAGTTTGCTGTTGGTAACATGTGCTGAGAATAAAAGAAAAAAATAATTGTGGAGGCTTTTGTTCGCCAAATTTCACACAGAACGTTTCTGCTCACAGCGGGGTCCGGACAGCAGTTACTTCCGTAACATGCAAGTAATCTATTTATCCTAAGGAACTGGCATTTCTTATTGCTAGTCATTGGCAAATCCTAATAACTGGCGTTTCTTGAAGGCACGAAGAAGGCAAGCTCTCAAGTGGGTGAATGGGTAGCCAGGGACTGGAAGCCGTTCCAGAAAACTGCCCACAGGAGCCAGAAAGCCTCCCTGCACTGGGCAGGGCGATGCTCTCTCCCACCTGAGCCCCGCTCACCACCTCCTGCACGGTGGAAGGTGTACTCGGAGGCTCTCTATCCACTCTGAGCCCTACCCATGGGGGTTACGTAGCACTTGGTGAATTAGGTGCAGCAGCTGCTCTGAAGGTTACCTTTAGGACACAAAGAACCAGCTGCCTCAACTATCAAGGGCTACTCCTTACAATGGGTTTTCTGGGAATCAGACACAGCAGGTGCAATTCTGCTGGGCCCGCAGATTAGCAAAAGAACAGTGATTATCGGACACAAAACAGATTAAAAGGCATCTCCAAATTAGAAAAAGAAACGTTCAGCTCTTCGTAAACGGGGAAGACATGCTCTATGGCTATGAAGCAATGCTTTGAGCGTGTGGTGCCCTTTTGCTTAGCTGTCGTCAATCCTGAAAGTTCCGGCAGCTTGTAGTAGGATCAAAAATCTGTAGGGGACAAAGCACCGAAGAAAGAGGCCTTTGATTTTTAAGTTGAGAGTGTGGAGGGTGTTACAAATTCCTTAACCAGATTTGAAAAATCTTATTCTTAAGATTAACTCAAACTGGACACTTCTTTTTAAATAGGCATTAAGCTTTTAAAGGCAGTGCCCCTTTGGGGGGGAGAGGATGAAAAAAGGCTTTGAAGGAAAGACGCAGTCAGACAAAACTTTTGGGAGAATGCGGGACACACAGGCATACTCGTGACTGTTCTCGTGCGCCCCTCCTGTGAGCTTTAGCACAGATCAGTTCGTCACAATTCGGGTTCTTTACACACAACACCGGGTGCACAGCAGAAAACTTTGCGAATATCCCCCCTACAAAGCACACGACCACCTACAAATGTCTCCTCACACATTATCATCTGGAATGCCATTAATTCAAAGAACCGACACTTGAACTTTGTACACTCCCTGTTCTCTACTCGGCTACCTTGGTTACTTATATATGCACAGAAGTTACATATTCTTCCTTAAGCCCCCCAAAAGAAGAATTCTAACATCAAACCTAACAGCACGGGATTATTACCACTTCATAATAAAAACGAGTCATTAGGATTGAAAATAAATCCAGGCACCCAGAGGAAAATACCGAATTTTCGAGACAAATTCAATTTTCCGAGGTGGACAGTGATGGGCAATCTACACAAAGCACCAGCACGGTGCCTGGTATTCTTGTAACGATTGTTATAGACTGGTTTTTGGTCGTGGGTTGTAAGCCAGCCTTAATGGGCTTTTTTTTTTTATCATTTAAAATTAGAAACCAAACCATTTAAGAGAATCCTTTTCAAAGATGGCATGAAGTGCGCTGCGAGACACCTGAGGAACTAAGAAGCTGTCAGTTTCAGGCAACAGGTATGGAGCCTCGAAAGCCACACGTGTCAATAACACATGAGGGAACACAGAGCTAGCGGGTCCATGTGTTATTCCGCAGCCACAGGTACTAACCTCAAGTACGAAGAAAGGGGACGGTGAACATAAACATGAGTCAATGTGGAAAGTCATGTTACTAACTCTATGACCTTGCTCGTGATCGCTCTGGCTCTCCAAGCTTTTTGGCACAACCCCCTGATGGATCCACCTATTTCAAACGGGATCGTGAGTCCTCTCGTGATGCAACTGCTATCCATTAAGAGTGTCCTTCTCTGACCATGCTCTGTGGCCGCGTTTATGGGCCAGGCCCTGCCGTAAGGGCACACCCAGGGACATTGTCTCAGACAGCAGTCACAATCAGCGAGGAGGGGGGAAAAGCCAAGCTCAGCTCATTGGCATTTTTAGGCAGTTTGGTTGTTATTGGGAAGTTGGGTTCCTTTTCCCACCAAGCCTCCCTGATTGAAGGAGCTTGGGGTTGTATTGATATTGATAATGAGGCTTTTTTTTTTTTTTTTTTTTTTTCCTGTGTCCAGGTCCACCAGTGGAGAATTTCATTGCTGGGTCCCCAGTCTTGGTGCTGTCATAGGGGTTAGTGCCTGTGCCGTGACTGTGCGACCTGGCCGTCACAGGGAAACTTACAACATAGTCCCTAGCTTCAAAAGCATACGTGGGCTTCCCTATCGTCCTCTTCATGAGTTCTTTGTGAAAACAGAAAGACTGAGTCTGCCAACAATCAGCAAGAGAACAAGATAAAATAAATAAAAATTAAAGTAACCAGAAAACTGTTCACATCTGACAAACAATCGGCAAGGATTTTCCAGACCTTTTCATCAACTTTGATGGGACCTCCCACGCAATGAACTCTAAAATGCGGGGGGAAGATATGCCCATATTTTAGATTTAGAAGGCCCTTGCCCAGACCAGGGAAAGAAATCTTAATTTAAGACTATAAAATTACGCCATAAACGGCAAACTGAGACCATACTATCTAGTTTCATTTTTCTTACGTAAAGATGAAAAAAAGGTTAATCGTGCTCACGGGCCGTGCTTTAGAAATGTTCAGTGAAACAACATTTTCTTACAGACACCAATGGCTTACAAACCACCATTTTCACCTGTTTAATTATTTTGACCCGAAATCAGCTACACTAAGAAACGCCTGAATAGATAGGATTTATACATTATGATCATAGAAACAAAGGGTTGAAATCTGGATCTAAGAGCTGCAAAACATGGTAAATTAAAAGCATGTCAGAATCACAGACGTATTATTCTATGTCTATCTATCTTTGGCACAATCGTCTTAAAGTTAAAAAGTTAGAATAAATGAAAGGGAAGCAAGGACCGTATCGTTTTCGTCATGAATCCTGTAAGCCATGTACCTTCCCTGTTGAGGTGGCTTTAAAATAAAATTTATTTCCCCAAACTTCACATTCCTGTTTTTTTTTGTTTTTTTAATTTTTGAACTTCCTAATCTTACTTCTATCATGAATCTCCTTTTCCTTTTTTGTTCTTTCTTTTTTGTTCACTGCTACTTCCTGAAGGAAGGGTCATTACATGTGACCCTTGCTAAGAGCAGACTGACCAAAAATGAGGGAGGCAGAAATATGTTTCTATTGACTTCCTAATACTTCCAGTCTGTACACATGTGCATTAACTCTCAGGAAAACACACTCACTATTTAGGAAAAAAATTTTTTAACCGAGTTTTTGCTGAGCACAGATGGAAAGGGTAAGAAATAAAATTCATTTTGCTGGTTACAATTTGTTTTAAAAAAGGGATACTTCTTTAAATCATCATCATGGCCGGTTGCTCATGTCAGTATTTTAAGTGTTACATTTTTCTAGCCATCTTCCCCGTACACTTATTGATTACTGACATTCTTCGGTCTTTTCCTAAACATTTAGAGAACATCATGAAACAGACTTGGAAACCATTTGCAACCGACAGACTGTGTGGTGGGGAAAGAATGAAACACACAGAAACAAATGGAAAACAATCACGATTCTTCAACATGTTCCGTTAGGAAATTCCGAAAGACCATTCAGAGGTGTTTATTATAAATAATAAATGGGCGCTCTGTAAAGGTCTTGGAAGTGGCCGAGATGGGTTAACTGACTTACAGTTAAAACTTTACAGTCGAGCAAAAACACCCTGGCCAGATGTTGGAAATTCTTCCAGGAGTAAGTGGGATGGATGGGGAGTTCTGAAAAGCCAGCCTCATTGAGCCAGGAACTGGGGCCTCATTATAGAGCTCAATGTGATCCGTCATCTGCTTCTGACGCTATACTCTGCCTCTTAACAGTGGCTCTTTTGAAATCTTGAGGAAGTTAAATTTCTAATTCTTCACCTGACATGCTGGTTAATCTTAAGAAAAAGATAATTCCGCTGACAATATAGATTCTTTGCATGAAACGTTGAGATTCCCTTATGAAAGAAACTCTGCATATAAAGAAATAGGGGACTGTCCCTTGTTCCGTTTATTTATTTTGAAAACATGGAATGCTTAGGGGCACCTGGGTGGCTCAGTCGGTTAAGCATCTGACTTCGGCTCCAGTCACGATCTCACGGTCCGTGAGTTCAAGCCCCGTGTTTGAGCTCTGCGCTGACAGCTTGGAGCCTAGAATCTGCTTTGGATTCTGCGTCTCCCTCTCTCTCTCTCTGCCCCTCCCCTGCTGTGCTCTCTCTTTCTTTCTCTCAAAAATAAATAAACATTTTTAAAAAATGGAATGTTTCATGACCTGGGGTGTCACTTTTGTGTAGGGACCATGCTAATCTCTGTATCGTTCCAATTTTAGCAGGTGTGCTGTTCCTTGTTTTAAAAGGCAACAACTTAGCTATTATATACTTACATTTCTTTTTGCCCAAAGAAGGGGAAGAGTAAAAAATCATGTTGGCACAAGAACACATCCCACTAGCACTGGATTGTAATTCCCAAAGTCAGGATAAAAGACCTTCCTGGATTTGTCAGTGTGCATGTCTTCCTGCTCTTCATTACCTGCTTCATTATTCGTTATGAAGAGTATTGGGGGGATGGCTTAGAGTACACTAATCAATTAGATTTATTTGGGAGGCTACAGCTGACTCTATTCCAATCTTTTCCCGTAAACCAACTGGTATCTACATTTGGTTACTGGATCAATTCCACAAAACAGCGTGAGTTAAGCCAGGCAACGGTGATCAGAGTGGCAAATGGGAGCGTAAACGACACCCACTTACGAGTCAGCCATGTTGTGACAGATTTCTCCCTGAATGTGGATGTCGCAAAACCTCAGCTTATGACGAGCAGGCTCTCTGGCTTCCATCCTGGCTCGCCGTCTTCCTACATTCCTTTTTATGCCTCAGCTTTCTTACCAATAAAATAAGGAAGCCTCAGTACCTAGATTTGTAGGGCAGCTGAAGGAAAAGTAAATGTAAAAGCTCATGACATTTCCCGCTCCTGGAGGCTGGGGCCAGAGAGAAGGATGGCAGTGACACTCAGGTTGTTTCGGTCATGAACAGCAAGTCTTTTCTGAGCATACAGTGACTTCCAATTCCTCATCTCGTCTGCCACTGGCTTTAGAAACCAAATCCAAGTTTCCTTTTTTGGTAAAATATTAATGACTTCGATGTTTTAAAAGGGAAGTGGAGAAAAGCCCTTTGGAAACGTGCTGAAGGCAAGCAGAACCCTGGGCTGGCTGGCTTTCTCTTCTTCTTTCCATCCATTCTGCTTCCTCCTTTCTTCTCCCCTCTTTCTATTGTTCTTCTTTCTAGCTCTGAGGAATCACAGGTCCTCACAGTTTCATGTTATGGGAAAACACAATGGACTCATTCACCAACCAAGTAAGTTAGACAGAACGAAACATGCAACTAAAGCGCACGCGAGAGACAGGATTCCGGAGCAGAACTTACCCCACGCTTTAGGCTCCTGAAGCAGTGCATTTTGGGTTTGGAGGTCATGAACTCGTTGAAGCGATGGGAGAGGGGTTCCTTTTGCTGCTTGGGAGACTGGGGGCCGTTGGGAACAGCAGAGGGTGAGGAAGAGGCAGGGGGAGGAGGGGGAGGCTGATGGGGGGATGTTAAAAGGGACATAAGCTACATGTAAGAGATGGAGCAGTGACAGAGTAAAATCAGAAACAAGAAGATAAGACACAAAACAAAAATAAGCATCAAATAATATTTGAAATCCAAAGCAAGTAAAACACAAACGATTAAACATTTCGGCCATGGTCCAAAAGAAAACATGTAGAGTATGACGAAAATGGAAGGTTTAGTAAGTTAAAGCAACGGAAGAAGAGCAAGAGATCTCTGACCAGAAGCTCACTGCAGACTTGCCACATGCAAACTAGGGCTTCTGATTAGTTACGCTAAACCAGCTAAAGCCAGAAGGGGGATGGCTTCTAACCCGCCTCCGCTACCAGAGCTTGATGGGAGGAAATGAAGGACCTGAAATGCTAAGCTTGTCAAAACAGCAAGAGAGTCCTTTCCAAATTAAATAGCTAAGTTATCCTGGGGTGAAAGCGGGGGTGCTTAAAGCTGCCATGCGCCCACACGTCACACTATCAAAAGAAAACGCAAAATGATCGTGGATACACACAGGTTAACATGAGTTCGACACCAAGTTATTAACCCATGGAAACGATTCCAATGAGATCTGCTGAGAAATGGTTATCACAATTCTGCATGGTAGCCCCTCTCCCAGACGAGGCGACAGGGCGTCTGGGAGACTGAGCAGTGAAAGGCATGATGGGAAATGGCCGAGAGGTCAGTAGAGGTCAGTGTTAGTGTGGGTGACACGGTGCAAGTGGCAATGCATCTGAAATCAGACAAATGGCCATGGCAAAGTTTCCACCACCAAAGAGAGATCATGGTTTAAAATAAAACAGCACACTAGCTTTTTGTGTTTTTTTTTTTTTTTTTTTTTTTTTTTGCATTCTGCATTCTGTTGAAATTCTTTGCTTGTTTGTTTTTAAAGACTAACAGAGAAAGTCAAACATCTCCACACTTAAAATTCCTTTTACCCTGGGTCCAACCATCAGTACCTTATTTTTTTTGATGAATGGCCATAACTTTCCTTTGGATTTGCCACCGAACTTGAGCTCTGCTTTGCCTTCTCTGGAGTTCGAGAGGCTGTTATCTGACACAGTGCGCTTCATGGGCTGAGTGTAATCCTCAAATTCAATGTCCCCAGGAGGCTCAAACCCGGACTTATACGCCTCTATTACCAGCTGCGAATCCTGAAATGACACCCACCAAACATGAATGCATTTAAATACATGCAAACACTTTTTACATAATGAATTACAATCCTACAGATACTAGTGTAAAGAATTTTATGTATAGAACTATCTATAGAATTATACCTAGATTAATAACAGATCTCGCAGTAACACACTGCGATCTTTCTAGTAACACACATATATTTTTTGAACGTTTCTTTTGAGAGGAAAAGCACGTGCGAGCAGGGAAGGGGCAGAGAGAGAGGGTGAGAATCCCAAGCAGGCTCTGTGTGGTCCGTGCAGAGCGCGATGTGGGGATCAATCTCACGAATCTGAAGATCATGACCTGAGCAGAAATCAAGAGTCAGGCACTTGACCGACTGAGCCACCCAGGTGCCCCTCTAGTAATATTTTTTAAATAATTTTTATAGTTTTTATTTATTTTTGAAACAGAGAGAGACAGAGCGTGAGCGAGGGAAGGGCAGAGAGAGAGAGAAGGAGACAAAGATTCTGAAACAGGCTCTAGGCTCTGAGCTAGCTGTCAGCACAGAGCCCGATGTGGGGCTTGAATCCACAAACTGCAAGATCATAACCTGAGCTGAAGTCGGACGCTTAACTGACTGAGCCACCCAGGCACCCCAATATTTTTATAATTAGAAAGAATAAGTGCTATTCGTAAAGGCATATGTCTAATTGAGATGGGAAGATACGTTTAATAACCATTTGCCCACATACGGAGAAATAAAGAAATAAAGGAAATTAAGGAAGAATGACTTAGCTAAAAGCAGGGAAAAAAATGAACCACTGTTATGCAATTCCCTTGAAAAATACAGTAATATAAAACTCCGGTTCTCACCAGAAATTCCCAAGGTGATTCAGCATCCCCAAAGTCAAAGCAAAGAGGAGACGATCGTTCTAATTTCTCTGGTTCACTGTGGTTCAGGGATTTCAATTTATTGCATGATTTTTCCTTATGTACACATTTGTTCGTAGTCCCAAATGCAGGCTCCCTTCTGCTTTCCCTCTATTCTATCTACTCAGAACCTAGATGGTACCTGGTGAGAACCATGTGCAATAAATGTTTGCTGAATAAACCAATGAACTCTATGGTGTGAGCTCTGCTGGGAATTCTAGGTGCAACATCTGCTCAGGGTCAGGTGGTCCAGACACATGTGTGAGGCAATCACAACCGTAATGTCATAGACAGATAGATGAATACATAAAATATTACAGGGGGTGCCCGGTGGCTCTGTCGGGTAAGTGTCTGACTTCCACTCAAGTCATGATCTCAGTTTATGAGTTTGAGCCCTGTGTTGGGCTCTGTGCTGACAACTCGGAGCCTGGAGCCTGCTTCGGATTCTGTGTCTCCCTCTCTCTCTGTCCCTTCCCTGCTCACACTGTCTCGCTCTCTCTCAAAAATAAACAAACATTTAAAAAATTAAAAAAAAAAAACTATAGAGAAGATAATCTAGAAAGATCTCAATTCTTTTTTTTTTTTTTTTAAGTTTATTTATTTATTTTGAGAGAGAGAGAATATGGGACAGGGGCAGAGAGAGAATCCCAAGCAAGCTCTGTCCAATGCAGGACTGACTCAAACCCTCGAACTGTAAGATCATGACCTGAGCCAAAGTCAGACACTTAACTGACTGAGCAACCCAGGCGCCCCTGGAAAGATCTCAATTTCATTATTATTTTTTTTAAAAAATATTTTTTAATGCTTATTTTATTTTTGAGAGAGAGAGACAGCGTGAGACAGACAGTCAGACAGACAGAGCACAAGCAGGGGAGGGGCAGAGAGAGAGGGAGACACCAGAATCCGAAGCAGGCTCCAGGCTCTGAGCCGTCAGCATAGAGCCCGACACGGAGCTTGAACTCACAAACCAGGAGATCATGACCTGAGCAGAAGTCAGACGCTTAACCGACTGAGCCACCTGCCACCCAGGTGCCTCAAGATCTCAAATCTTTTTGTTTTTTTAATGTTTTCATTTATTTCTGAGAGAGAGAGAAAGAGAGACAGCACGAACAGGGGAGGGTCAGAAAGAGAGGGAGATACAGAATCTGAAACAGGCTCCAGGCTCTGGGCTAGCTGTCAGCACAGAGCCCGACATGGGGCTCGAACCCACGAACCGTGAGATCATGACCTGAGCCAAAGTCGGACGCTAAACCAACTGAGCCACCCAGGTGCCCCATCAAGATCTCAATTCTTAATATAAGCCCCCATTTTAGTATGTCATAAATATTTTAGCTACTACCTACTTTGTAGATGGCCCACAGATGGTCGATTATCTTCTAATAGCCAATCACCTTTCCTTCTTAGGAACAGGAACCCTGATTTTAAGCTGGGCACATCGCCACCAACCTAAAGGCTTCATTCCCCAGCCTTCTGTGCTGCAGAAGGTGACAACCTAAGTTTTTTTTTTTTAATTTTTCAAATGTTTGTTTATTATTGAAAGAGAGAGAGAATGAGTGGGGGAGGGGTGGAGAGAGGGAAACACAGAATCCGAAGCAGGCTTCGGCCTCTTGAGCTGTCAGCACAGAGCCCGACACAGGGCTTGACCTCATGGACCATGAGATCGTGAAGAGAGAGAGAATCTTAAGCAGGCTCCATGCGCAGCACAGAGTCTGATGCGGGGCTTGATCCAACGACCCTGGGATCATGACGTGAGCCGAAATCAAGAGTCAGACGGTCAACCAACTGAGCCACCCAGGTGCTCCGTGCTCCTCCTGGTTTAACACTCTAAATAAGGCTGTCATTTATTTTGTTACTGTCCATCTCCGTCTTCAGAATTGTGCCTGGCACTTGTGAGTGAGCGAGCAAATCCAGATGTGTGCCAGGAACGGTGCTGGTTTTAGAAATTGAAAAGAACAAGATGAAAAAAAAAATAATAAAAAAGAACAAGAACCCATTCGCTACGCGGCCCCAGGCAGGACTGCAGCAACTCTGCGTTCAAGGTCCTCCTCGGTCATGGTGAGCACACCAGACGTGGAAGGAAGTTGGTGTTCGGCGAACGTTCAGGGAGCAAGTTTATAAAAACACCGTCAACGTTTCTCAAAGGGAACATTTTGAAGGAGGATATGGCAGCGACTCAACACGAATAGGCGGAGAGAAAGAGCGTGAGATAAAAGGAAAAGTGCAGTGGGAACAGCAAAGGTCCAGGCAGCAAGACCACAAGTAACTGCTAAAGAGCCAAATCAGCTATAGAAGATAAACTTTAAACAAATCGCGAGAACAGCGCTGGGCCATTTGGCAGGAGGAAGGGAATGTGCAGGGAAAGACGATCTATGTGGATTAAGAACTGTCTCACCCTTGAATTCTCAAAAAAAAAAAAAAAGAAAAAGAAAAATGAAACATTTATTCAAGGAACACAGAAGGAGGTTGAGGGAGTAAGCCACGCAGATATCCAGGGGAAGAACATTCCAGGCAGAGGGAATGGAAAGGTAAGAGCCTATTTGGAGCTTTCGAGGAATACAGCATTGGGGAGAATAGAGAATAGGTGACAGCGGACGGATAAATGGGGAGGGAGGGTGCTCTAGACAGTTCAGGACTTTGAGGCCCCAGTGGCTTTGATTTGTCCTGTGACACAGAAGCCCACTGAGGGCTCTGAGCAGAGGACACACGTGACCTGGCTTATTGTTAAAAAACAAACAAACAAAAAAACCCCCTCTGGTCTCTGTGTTAAGAATGAACGGGGGTGGGGAGGACACAGGTGGGGAGACTGGTTAGACCTCTCCTGCAGCCATCCAGGCTCCTCCTGCACAATCCAAGGTCATGGAGAGCTTGGATCAGGAGAGTAACGACAGAGGTGGTGAGAGGGTGTGAGTTCTGAAGGGAAAGCCAACTGGATTGACTGATAAATTGAAGCAGGTGTCAGAATACAGGGGGAGAGGGAGCACATCAAAGGTGACTCCAAGATGCAAGCCACCAGAAAGATGGAAATGCCATAATGGGGACAGTGTAGACTGGGAAGCGTGGGTTTGGCGAGACAGGTCTGGAGCTCCGTTCTGGATATGCTAAGCTTGAGGAACATCCAAGCAGAGAAGCCACTAGGCAGCTGAAGGAATGGAAGGGAGAGGTCCAGGCTGGGAACGTAACATGTGTGATTCACACTTGAGATTGGACTTAATGCTTCCAGAGTCTACGGATCCCTCCAAGGAGTCAATGGGGAGGGTATAGAGACCCAAGATCAAAGCCCAAGGGTACTCCCACGATCAATGGTAAGAAGAAAGAAAATAAGAACTGGCAAAGGAGACTGAGGCAGTGAGGAAGATAAAACCCATCACAGCACGGTTTCCTAGGAATGGAGTAAAGGAAGAGCAGGTAGGGTGGTGGTCGACTGGGGGCCCGGTGCCACTAATACTTCAGGTACTTGAATAAGAACATGAATGAAGACCTAGAAAAGACCCTTGGATTTAGCAACATAAAGGTCATAGGTGAGAAAGAATTCTCAGTGATATAATGAAAAACAAGGATCCCATAGTGGGAGAAATATCCTATAAATCCAGGGGGAGAGTCATAATTTCCCAGATAAAACTGATAAAAGGAAACCATCATTCAGACTTGATCTGATAAAGCTGTGAGATTTCAAGGAAAAAGAAATTTCCAAGCTTCTAATATAAGAAATTAAAACCAGGCTTGTTTCAGATTTTAATCAATGCCAGAAGTAATGAAGCTAAGGGAAAAAGTCAAGGTTCAATAGAACTGACCCTCCTGTTTTTTCTTTTTTTCAATGTTTATTATTTTTGAGAGAGAGAGAGAGAAAACGGACAGGCGGGGGAGGGGCAGAGAAAGAGGGAGACACAGAATCCGAAGCAGGCTTCAGGCTCCTAGCTGTCAGCACAGAGCCCAACTCCGGGCTGGAAATCATGAACTGTGAGATCATGACCAGAGCCAAAGTCAGAAGCGTAACTGATGAGCCACTCAGGCGGCCCATTACTACTTACCTTTAAAAGGTCCCTCCCCACCGTAATTAATTGGTGACTGTTGACATTTTAAATAGGGAGATTAGGGAAAGCCTCGCTGAGACTTGATTTTCCTCTATGAGCCAGGCATCAATGAGCCTGGAAATTTCAATGACTTTTACCAAAACTGAGGATACAGGGATGTACGAAATCGAGAAAGCAATGGCGAGAAGGAAATGGAGCAGGCACTCATGGAAAAACTCATGGATGCAAGACCAGTCACATGTCTGGTCTAAACCAAGGCACATTTTCAGCAAAAGGACTGCCTCTCTCTTGAGATGCTTAAAGGAGATAAAGAAAATCATAATCAAATAAAGAAACTTGCAGCCTAAGGCAAGGATGGTTTGATCACCTGTAAACCCATCTTGGCATAACTGTCTATAATGGTGAAGGAAATATCATTAATTCAGAAGCATCAGTAATACCCGCCCCCCTCAAGTTAGCTGAAATCACCGAAGAAGAGGGCTCTTGGCAAATAGATGTTAATTAAATAGAGATCAAGGAATACTAAAATGAAAAAAAGATGCCTGCTACTGGACCTATTCCTCCTATAAACACTTACCATTGAACACATTTGGAAATATTTGTGCACACTGGATTCACAATAGTTTTTTTTGTTTTTTGTTTTTACAAAGAAATGTTAATACACATGAAATATTCTTAGAGCAATGAAGAATCTACATGCTAACATATGTTCATACAGAAAAGACAACTTTGATCCCTTGCCTGGACTCATTTTAAAACACCTATGACAGGGAAGACTTACGACATTGCTGTTTGTGAAATATTTGGTTCTGCAAATTAATAAATGTTTTTCAAGGCCTATGCTGGTGTTCTTGTTGATATTTTTTTATTGAGGGAAAATAGGTTTCCAGGAAAGGAATCCAAATGAATGACACTGGCCCAAAGCAGTGTTCTCAGACGGAGACAGTACTGCCCTGGAGGGGACACTTGGCAATGTCCAGAGACATTTTCCACCATTACAGCTTGGGAAGGGGTGCTACAGATCCAGTGGGTTCAAGCTAGGGATGTTGCTAAACACCCTTTTGTGCTCATGATGGGCCCCGACAATAAAAAAATTACCTGGCCTGAAATGTCAGTAGTGCCCTAACAAACCAGATCCCAATTTGGGGGGTTACTCAGCCAACCGACAAGAAAACCATTTAATTCTGCAATGTCTCACACATCTGTGTCTCCCCCAAGAGAAATTTGAGAGCTGGATCCAAAACCCCGAGAGGATGAAGAGAACACTCTAATGCAGTGTTACGACTGCTCAAAGTCCTGCTGACTACTGCAAGCAACTCCCCATCGCAGATGATCTGGTGAGGTTACCGGTGACAGTGGCAAAGAAATAATGGAACCAGAGATACTTGGTTGTAAGTGAAGTCCGAGCTATGATACTTACATTCTTCTGATCGATCGATTCGGCCGCCTTTACTATTTCATCCAAGCATTTCCCAATGATTGGAATCACTTGCCGATCGACCTCTGCGTAGGTCTTCATTGATTCCCCAATCCTCACTATCCTCCTTTCCTCCATCTCCTGTATTTTCTGCAACATCAGATTGTAGGAAATTAATGTAGTCCACTATTACTTACGGAAGCTGTCATCAGTGGCACTGTTAACCTCTAGCAAATAGTCTAGGAGGGAAATAGGCATATCAATAGGGTTAGAGCTAGACCATTGTTAGGATTCTTGCCTCCACATTCGCCAGCTGTACACATACTTTATGAATCCTTAGGCCACCCAAATGTATACGGTAAAACCGTGGATCGCGAGTAACTTGCTCTGCGCATGTTCCGCAAGATGAGCAAACATGCCTAATAAATTTTAACTTGGTAAATGAGCGATGCCTGGCAATAGGAGTAGTATGTGACGCCGAACGTCACATGATCACAACTGAGCCAATGGTTCTTAAAATTCACTTTGATATATGAGCGCTCTGGATTATAAGCATGCTTCCAGAACGAATTATGCTTGCAACCTAAGGTTTTATTGTACTTTTTAGGATTCCATTCCAATTTCAGAGGGAAGCCCAAACTCAAGTGCTTTTATCATTAATGCCCTTTGGCAATACATTTCAAACATCTCTTCTGCCTTTGATCCCCTACTTTACTCTTTACCAAAAGCCTGGCGTTAACTGCCTCAACCCAACACAGGCTGAGATGTAACTAGCGTATCTTCCTTCTATAAGCTGGAGCTCCTTGTTTGCTGAGTGTGTAGACATTAAGAGGCAAATGCTTGTTATTTCCCCTACAACTGGACAGAGTTGTAAAAGATTCCCAAATCGGGAGAACATGTATACATCTTTCTTCGTACCATCTCTGACACCTAAAAGTATCCCAAAGGAAAACAATCCAAAGAAAAGTTCTGTCCTTTGTTCAAATCCTATAACCTTAGCAGTTGCGCTAGGACTCCCAAAGTTAAGATGGCATTTTATAACCAGAATTGTCCTTTCAGCAAAAAAGGGCACTAAGCTACGAGTCGTAAATTCTAAAACTGGCCAAGAAAGGCTGCAGGTGTCAATGAAGGACCTCTGGGAAGGCCACTGATTAACCTTGAGGTTAATTATCTATTTCACCTTAGGGCCAGTCAAGCCTTGGTCTGGATGCTTTAAAAAATGGCTTTAGTTTGAGGAAATGTAGAATTCTATACAAATACTCAGAATATAAGCGCAGCCATCACGATTCCAAAGCAACATGGTTCTAAAAGCAAAGCCAGCTTGGGAGGTCGGAGTCACTTACTTGAAATATGTTGGGGATGTGAGTGTGGTAGTATTCGTGCTGCTCATGGTTGAATTTCTGGAGGATTGATGAGTAATCGGCTCTGCTGTCCTCGGCCATTTGGTGACGTACCTGAGCTTGCTGGCGCGCCTGGGGGCCCAGAAATGAGAACACCCCCATGTTTAGTAAATACACTAAAGGGCCTAGGATTGAAAACTGGAGGGGTCTGCAGTCAAACTGACCTCAAATGTGTTACATGCAGCAGGTGTTATTTTCTAGAAACTGCTAGAATTTGAATTTAGCTTAGGTAAGGATGTGTACCCTACTTTCTTACACCCCCTACCATTCTCTATTGTCTTAACCTGGCATTACTTTCTAGTTCAACACAAGTTCCACTTTTCTGTGTTGTCTGTACTTGGCCCAGTTTACATATTTATGTTACCTAGATGGCCCTTGTGGGAACCTGTGCTTCTATATATATCCATATATATAGATAGATATACATTTTTTTCTTTTGAGGAGGGGATGGGGGAATCCATAATTTTTTTATTCACGTCTCAGTGGAGTTCATGAATTAAAAAGGCATATGAACCACTGAGCTATATGGACCTTTCTAAAACTCACCACCATGATGATGATTTTTATTAAAAAAAAAACTTTTTAAGTAATGTCTACACCCAACACGAGGCTTGAACTCACAACCCAGAGATCAAGACTCACGTGCTTCACTAACTGAGCCATGCAAGTGCCCAGATGTTTACTTTTAGTATATAGTTTAAAGTATACAGTTTTAGTGGCACCTGGGTGGCTCAGTCAGTTGAGCGTCCGGCTTCGGCTCAGGTCATGATCTCACAGTCTGTGAGTTCGAGCCCCGCATCGGGTTCTGTGCTGACAGTTCGACAGAGCCTGGAGCCTGCTTCGGATTCTGTGTCTCCCTCTCTCTCTCTCTCTGCCCCTCCCCTACTCACACTCTGTCTCTCTCTTTCAAAAATAAACATTAAAAAAATTTTTTTTTAAAAAGTATACAGTTTAAAGAAGCAGTAAATGTGGCACCCTCTTTGTGTTTTTTGTTTTTGTCTGTCCATGTATGCATTGTTTTGTATTTTACTGCATTGATGTTCTCCTCAATAATCAATAATAAAATTCATACATTTGTTTCTTCTTTTAAAAAATTTTTTAATGTTTATTTTATTTTATTTCTAAGTCATGGTTTGGTTAATCACAGACCTACAAGAAAGGGGGAATCATTGACGAATTGCAGAATCGATATTATTATAATTATTATTTTAAAGCTCAAACAAGAATGTAAACTGGGAAGTCATCCACTGAAATACCAGTGATGGTTACGCCCTGGATTCCCATCTTGGATTCATCTAGCACTTTCAAGAGATCTTGAGCCAAATGACCTCAGCCTGAAGTTCACACAGGGCAAGCGCCCCCTGTTGCCACACGGAGAGGTGGCTTGGCCTGCAGGTGACTTGCCCAACTACTACCAGGGGCCACAAACACACCAGGAAGAGGGCCCTGTTCCGACAAAACCCACGTAACATTCTGGTCTGTGTTCTATTTTGCTTGGTGTCACTAAACCCAACAGTCTTTCAAAAGGACAAAAAAGAACAGACTCGTTCACACGTAAAAACACTGCCCCACTTTCTGTCTGATGGTTGGTACCACCTACTACCAGACGTGTGGCATCGAGCTGTTCTTTTTGGCTTCCTGCCTCTGTGGTTTGAAGGCTTCACCTGATTTTTCACTTCCTTGACACATTTTACTCATCTGCGTGCTGGTGAAAGCCCAAGGTGGTCATTCAGAGCTTGCTTCCTTTATTTTCTTCTCAAACGAAGGTTAACGATATGAGTATTTCCAAACTGGTTTCCCTATTCCCTGGGGCTTCTTAGTTTCTCAAGGCTTTTAGGGATCTCAAAACCATTTCATCCACTTCTCAAGTTCCCTTGGTTACTTCGACTGCCATATTCTTCCCCTTCGTCGGCAGCCTGTTAACTCCCTTCTGGACCACAGGCTCTGGCTTCTGCTTCTACCGTGTCCACTAGTAAATATTTTAATCTGGTCCCCAAAATGGTAAGATCCCAGCCCCCTTCAAAAATCCATGCCCTTCCAATAGACACTAGCCCTCCTCTGTTTAAATAATAGCTTTTCCACCTACATGCATCCCATCTGTCCCCAGAATGCTTCCAACACAAAAATCCCTTTAACTCTTTCAATTTCCTACGGGTTTTATCATTTATCACTTTGTTGTGAATACGGGGAGGGGGAGAAAAACCCAAGGAAATTCCCAGGCAGGCCTCAAACTTCTAAAAATTTTGCTATTTCATTTACATACCTTCGTCACAAAAATTCAAGCCGGAGGCGCGGGGGTGGGGGGTGTTTCTTCATGTCCTTTATAAACAAGATGGGGTCCCCTTATTTATTTTGGAGAAGTTATTCTAACTTGGTGAATTTTTAATTTTTCTTAATGTTTATTTATTAATTTTGAGAGAGGGAGGGAGAGAGAGCATGAGCAGGGGAGGGGCAGAGAGAGAAAGGGGGGGAGAGAGACTCCTAAGCAGGCTCCGCACTGTCAGCGCGGAGCCCGTCACTGGGCTTGAACCCACGAACTGTGAGATCATGACCTGAGCTGACACCAAGAGTTGGATGCTTAACCGAGTGAGGCCCCCCAGGAGCCCCTGGTGAAGTTTTAAAATAGCTTGTGTTCTGAACCAGAGAGCAGAATGTCGTCTATGCACGAATAGGTATGTACGTACGTACATGGGCACACACACAAGCAGAATCAGTCCTGACAATAAACCCATCACGCCAACCACGAAACGTTTTACTCATGAGAACAGGGGCGCCCTGTCGCAGGGACCCCACCACCATGTGGTTGGAAGGGACAGTAATGCTTGTCTTCTCAGTTCCCCCAAATCCCCAAGAAGAGTGTGTGCCCTTGGGTTATACAATTGCCTTCATAAGCATGTTAACTCATGAAGTTTCATGATGCCCTTTACACGCTTTATCTGCGGTACGCCTGAAACATAACCCCGGACCACTAGATGGGAACCTTGGGAGAAGGGGAAATCAGGAATCACACGTATAAAACCCCAGCCCGGAAGGCTACCTGAGTAGCAGAAAACAAACCAGACAAACATGCATTAGAGGGAGTGGGTCTACCTTTTATGTTAAATAAACATGGTGTCTCTGGGAGTTTTTCTCCCTCCCTCCCTTCCTTCGTTTCAAATTTCTTTATTTTGAGAGGGATGGGAGGGACAGCGGGCGGGGGGGGGGGGGCGGGGATCGCAAGCAGCCTCCGTGATGTCAGTGCAGAGCCCGACACCGGGCTCGAACCCACCACTGTGGGATCGTGACCTGAGCTGAGCTCAAGAGTCAGACGCTCAATCGACTGAGCCACCCAGGCGCCCCTGGGACCTTTTTTTTTTTTATTAAAAAATTTTTTTTAATGTTTTATTTATTTCTGATACAGAGAGAGAGACAGCATGAGCAGGGGAGGGTCAAGAGAGAGGGAGACACAGAATCTGAAACAGGCTCCAGGCTCTGAGGTGGCTGTCAGCACAGAGCCTGACGCGGGGCTCGAACTCACGAACCGTGAGATCATGACCTGAGCCAAAGTCGGTCGCTTAACCGACTGAGCTACCCGGGCGCCCCTGGGAGTTTTTCTTGAATGCAAAAACATGGACAGAAGCCTGCAAAGTCTATGCATTCCTACACGGTCTTTGTAGGAATTTCCCTACAGTCTCTCTCCCTTTCTCCCTCCCCCCTCCTTCACTAAAAGGACAGAGAAGCACTTAAAAGCAGTAAAATACAGTCATACATCAACTTCTGCAAGACTACAGCAGGAACACAGAATAGTCTTCTTCTCAAACCCAGCATCCAGCTGCTTTGAATTAATTCCCACTTTTGAATCCCAGGCCCGGGAATGTGCCATTGTTCTGACCAAGTTTTACTACGGAAAAGTCTATTGATTAGCAAGCTGTTAGGTTTTGTTAGCAACCCAACTTAAGAGGCCTTCTCTAAAACTAGGGTCGGGTCAGTCACTCGTGATTACATATTTATGACATTTAAAAAAGTATCTTTAAAAACGCTTTCAAAATCTTATCTGGAGTCCCCGATTAAGGAGCTAGAGAGTTTAGAGTGTATCTCTTCGTCTCAGGCTAAATGAAGATCAGAAGCATCCTTATTTCTATCTCTGTTTGAGTCAGTCTAAAAATAGCGACTATTATCTTAAAGAGGTACTTCCTTCCCAAACCAGACCGTAAGCTGTATCTTGCAATTCAATTAAAATTCTCATTCTAAGAATATAAGACAATGCCTCTTATAGCAACATGGCCGTAGGGCAGAAGCTTAGAGGATTTTTTTGGTGAGTGTGAGGCAGTCACAGAATTTAGAGAAAATATTCTAAAAAAGTCCAGAATGACCACAAGTGCCCGAGGCTGTAAATCACAGACATCTTTGAATAAGATCTAGATCACTTTCACTGTCAATCAGAAAGGCCGAATTTAAACTTGAGAATTTCTTTGACCAGCCCTTGGGAATCTCCCCAAATAAATCCGCACTGGCCTAAGTCTGTACTGCTTGAGCATGACTTCATGGCCCCTCTACTGTCCCATGGAAGTACAGCTGGGTTGCCTAAAAGGTCAGAGTTGGAGTTTCTAAATAAAGAAAAAACAGTATTTTAGAAACTGAACTGCAATCCGATGCTTCTAAATCCTAATGGATTTAAAGATAAAAATACTGTAATCCATTTAGTTAGTTAAATTTAGACTATTAGCAGGGGCCAAAATGTCAAGCTACTTGCTGTTCAGTTGAGTGTTATTTTCAATATTTCAGATACTAAGGAAGAGAATGACACTTCTGAGGGTGTCACGAGCAGGGAATATAGTGTGTAGTAAGAAACTCTTATAGCAACGTGGCCTTCACATGGGAAACGTGGTGGATCTGCTTAACAGATTATACCCGCTCGTCTTTATCAGCTGCTCATGGCTTTTGACCTTTTCGCAAAAATGGGCAAAATATGCACTCATTCCATTTATATAGACGTATTCATTTTTTGATAAAAAATTAAATGACCTCAGACCTTCCAGACCTCCAGGCACTGCTGGTCCTTAAGTGAGAAACCATTTACTGCAGCATCTTTTCCTTTGTTAAAACACGCAATAGGGGCGCCTGGGGGCTCAGTCGGTTAGGCGTCCGACTTCGGCTCAGGTCAAGATCTTGCGGTCTGTCCGTGGGTTCGAGCCCTGCCTTGGGCCTTGTGTTAACAGCTCAGAGCCCGGAGCCTGCTTCAGATTCTGTGCCTCCCTCTCTCTCTGCCCCTCCCCTGCTCACTCTCTATCTCTCTCGAAATAAATAAAACTTAAAAAAGAAAAAAAAAAGTCAGACACTTAACCGAATGAGCCACACAGGTACCCCAATGTTTTATTTCATTAACGTTAAAAAAAGCCAAATGTATTTAATATTTAAGGCTGGACGGAAAAGAGGACTAAATGAGATGTTATTCGGAATCACGATTTTGCACCACTGCCAGGCTGCCCATAAGCCCAGTAGCAGGTGACCTGAGGTAGCTCCACCGTAGGGGCAGATGGGCCCGACGGCTACCACTGATATAGAGCCAGATGGGTGGGTGAGTGGCCTGGGCTGAAGCCACAGCACGGATCTAGTGGGGGCTCTTGGCTGCAAATTCACCCATCTTCAAACCACCTCAGCCACTGACTTAATATCGTGGATAAAACTGGGGCACCTGGCTGGCTTGGCTGGTGGTACATACGACTCTTGATCTCAGAGTGGTGAGTTCGAGTACAATGGTGGACGTAGAGATTACTCAAAAAAAAAAATTCCTAAGAAAAATATATTGTGGATAAAATTAAACCTACAAATTTAATGACCTGGGTTATCTGGCCTCTCTCTGTCTTTTTTCACCCGATGACAAAAATTTGCTTGCTGCAAAGAATTCCAATTTACGGAACTCTGTGGTTTCAAAGTAAAAGTCCTTGCACATTCAAACCTTCTGACAATCACTGGGAACAGGGCAACCTGGAGTCCATAATTTGTGATCTGTGCAAACACTGAGAGGGGGTAAGACAGCCTGGGGCAAGTCACTAGAAAGTTCCAGAAGCAGAGCTGCAGAGACTCCACTAAAAGACACCAGCACATTACAAGGGTCCCCAGTCAACAGCTGGCAAACTTGGGTGATCCTCAGGGTGGTAAAGAGCTCTGACCACTAGACACCCTTCCTTTGGCCGGGTTAATGAGAAGTACACACACTTGGGCAGCACACGAGGGAGGAAGAGGCCACAGAATACTCTGACTTATTTTCTGGGTGTTTTTGAGATGCATAAAAACAGAAGCTGGTTGAGAATCTCTGAAAACGTTAACTGTTATACTGACTTCTCTAGGATCTGTCAGTGATTAGGAATCGAGCTCATGTTCCCTAGGCCTTGACTCAGCAATTCTACTTCTGGGAATTCACCCTAATGAAATCGTGTTATTTATTTATTTATTCATTTATTAAGTTATGTCCACACCCAATGGAGGGCTCAAACTCACAACCCCGACTGAGATCAAGAGTCGCACGCCGCACGGAGACAGCCAGGTGCCCCTGTCCCCTGCCAATAAAATCATTTTAAATGTTCACAAATGATATTCATCACAGTATTATTTGAGACAATAGTTTTTGTTTTTGTTTTTTTAATATGAGACAAGAGTTTGAAACAAATTCCTAGTAATGTGACAGGTTAAATGTATGTCATATCTTTGATGGACTAAGGTATTATAGCCTATCAAAAAAAAATGTAAAAGAGTACTTAATGATTAGGAACCGTGAAAGCTGTATGTGATTTAAAAAAATGTTTTAAGGTTTCCAAACAGCCTTTACAGCATAATTTGATGATTGTAAAAATAAACCATTAATAGCGATCACTTCTGAAAAGAGCGATTAAGGAATAGTTTATTTTGCCAAAAAGATTAGTTAAGAAACAAATTCTAGTGCTGAATTCCAGAAACTTAAAGATGGAAGAAGTATGGCTTGCCTTTGAGACACACAAAGAAAGAAAGAAAGAAAGAAAGAAAGAAAGAAAGAAAGAAAGAAGAAAGAAAAGAAGGAAGGAAGGAAGAAAAGAAAGCAAAAGAAAAGACAAGAAACAAACAAAAGCTCTAAAAAGATGATGTAGTAGGAGAGGCACTAACAAAAGAAGAGATGAAAAAGTCCTCTGTCTGGAACAATGTTGTTGTATGATAAATAGCACTGGTTAAATTTCCCAGCAAACTGTTGCATCTAGAATACATTTTCAAGTTCAAGACCAAGAATGCATTAAAAAATTCCTATTCAGACAGAGTGCTGGGAGTTTTTGTTGGAGGCTTCCAGGCCGGGGACTTGCCAAAACAATGAGTCTGTCTTTGATAAATTATAAAGGCAGCTAAAATACAAAACAGAGAAAAGCTTCAAAATAAGTTAACCAAAGAAATATGCTTGAACTATTTCAGCAATTTCCTGATTTTTTTTTTAAACAGTCTTACAAGTTTTAGCCCCAGTGTATAATAGGTTACTTTGGTGCACAGTCACTGAAATAGAAGGAGAGAACACAGAAAGATAGCAAATGAGACCAGCATCTCAATCCCACATGGGCCATTCAGTTGCTAAACAGTTGTAAGAAAAGGCCTTCTGTTCCCCTATACCCTCATTGCCTTATTTGAAAAGTAGAATTTAGAATATCTATTTACCAAAGGTGAGTGATCATTTCTACTAAAAGGGAAGCCAATGCTGATATCGTTCATCTTGATGCTGGCACAGGCCCAAGGTAGGCTAGTGAAAAATTCACCATGAGCCCAGAGACTCTGTTAAAATATAAATCATGGTCTCCAAGACTTGGCCTCCTTCTCTTCCCTTGTTTCTAAGGCATTGTCATTGGCAAGAGACTCAAGCTTTCACTTGTGCTAAGTGTGGTAGGGTAGAAATTGATGATCTCTTTCTCTTCTCCCTGTCCCCTCAATAAATGGTTTCACCCCAGAATACCACACTCACAAGGTTTCACGTAAGTACAGCTGAAGATGACAGCCTGGGTTCTAGAAAGTTAATGCCCAAATGACCCTTCTTTATGGCTGCGAAAAACAAAAATACTGAAGAACAAAAATACTGAAAGCCCTTGTAATGCAGTTCTAGAAAAGATACGCTCCTCAGAAGAGGGCAAAAATTAGTCACGTTACATCCCCTGGGGAAAGAATTAAATACATGCTTCCTGTTCTGAAGAAATCTGATGTATTTGATGGCAGGTTAGCAGCTGTTCGTCTTTAGTACCTGAGTCATAGCAGATGTTTAACCAGTAAGGTTTAATACTACGAATTTTTCAAGTGGTGTTCAGCATATACTATCAATGAGTTCAAGAGGCAAGACCACTGAATCATTTTTTAATTTTAATCTCAGTGTTCATTTTCTCTGCTTTTCTTTAAGCCGGGTTACACCTAACAAAACTTCCCTAGTGACAGAGAAGACAGCAAGGAAGTTTGTTAAGGTCTTGTTAAGGCTATGGGGTGGAGTGGAGGAAGTATGTCCTCTGAGAAACAAAATGTTTAACTTGTATGTATTATACAGATGGTACAAGAATTCCCAGCCCAAGTAATTAACATAAAAATTGGTCCCAGGTTGTCTGGAAGAAACCGATATAAAACCTTGCTGGGTTTCATTGAATCCCGCTTTTGTGGGATTCTCAGGGACAAAAGCCATCCCTATTGAAGACATGCTCATACAAAAAAGACAATAATAATCATAAATGTGCAAGGAAACAAACCACCATGAGAGGTGATACAATAGAGAGAAAAATTATCACCATAAGAACTTGAGGTAAAAGAACAATTTGGAAGAAAATGTAAAAATAGGAAATATTTAAAATAAAGAAATAAAAGAAGCAATAGAACTCAGAAGAAAATAATAAGACATTATAAAAAAACAAAAAATAAATTAAAAAGGGGTGTCTGGGTGGCTCAGTCAGTTAAGCGTCTTGACTTCGGCTCAGGTCATGATCTCACGGTCTGTGGGTTCGAGCCCCACATCAGGCTCTGTGCTGACAGCCAACTTGGAGCCTGGAGCCTGTTTCAGATTCTATGTCTCCCTCTCTCTCTGACCCTCCCCTGCTCACGCTGTCTCTCTCTCTCTCTCAGAAATTAAAAAAAAAACCAAAACATTAAAAAAAAGACACTATAAAAATGAAGGAGTATAGGAAAAAGAACCAAATGGAATTTCTGGAAGTACAAAATACAGTCACTGAAATTTTAAAACTTAACAGATGAGTTAAATAACAGAATAACTGAGAATTCATGAAGTAGCTGAGAAAGTTACACAAAATGTAATATACAGAGATAATGAAAGGGAAGGAATAAAAACAAAGTTAGAAGGCATGGGGAACCGAATGAGGAGTTTTGCACACATCTGCTAGAAGTAGTCCTGGACCAACAATTAGAGAGAATGAAACCCAGGCAATATTTGAAGAGTTAGTACCTGAAAGCTTCTCCTACACTGACAAAAAGAACAAACCCCCAATTGAACCCCACACAGAAAAATTAGAAATAAAAAGTATGTACTTTGAAATATCACAGTGATGCTACAGAACACCAAAGGCAAAGATAAAGTCTTAACAACTAGGGAAGGAAAGCCAAAGGTCTACAAAGGAATGCAGTTAAGTAGACAGCCAATTTCCCAAGAGGATCAAAGATAAGAGACATTGGGATGATATTTTCAACGTGTTTAGAGAAAATAATTGTCAGCTGAGAATTCTACACCTAGCTAAACTATCACATTCCAATGAAGGCAAAATAAAGACATTTCAGACAAATAAAGAAGAAAGTACTGTTCACAAAACCCTCATGGAAAAAAAAGGTAGAACAACCTATCATCAGGAAGAAGGAAATTTAACCCAGAAAGGAATCATATATAAAAGAAGTAACAACACCTGGCCTGCCTGATGACGTGTCCACAGAGATGAGGATGGACAGTGAACAGAAGGTGCCTGTGCTTCCTGGTCCAGTGCAATCCCCTCCTCTCCTTCTTGGCTCCCTGATACTGAGGCCTCATGTCAATCTCTATTTGTCATCTTATCCCAAGTCACTGTCACCTGCCAGTACTGTAGGTGAGAAGGCAGTGGTTAACAGTAAAGAGCTCATTCAACATAATCCCATAGTAAAGTCATATGGTCCACTGACGAGAACTAATTTTGCAGCATAGACATGTCCTTCGGTTATGGCTGTACCATATCCAGCAAGGTCACTGGATGATAATTCAATATCTTATAGCTCTATCCTTTTTATCTAGGAAGGACAAAAGAATTCCAGAGAGGATCAGAACCCTATTAGAAAATCTAAAGTACTTTTCCAGTGTGAGTTGTTTGAGAAGTAGGTTCAATGGCAATCCACTGGCGTCACGTTCATTCTGCCATTTGGCTTGTAACCTCCTTCATCATGTGCTCTCATGCCATCTCTCCAGGTGATCCCACTCAGTCCCCTGCCCCACCAGGCAGGTCAACCTGAATAACATGTTTTCCTCAGAGCCCTGGACGGGGTTCTTTCCACTCAATTGATCTCTGCCTGTTCCATCGTTTCAAATTCTATACATCCTTCATGTTCAGGCCCCAATTCCATCCTGTCATCTGCACAAAGCTTTCACATATGCAGAATCCATGAACAATTAAAAACAATTTTTTTTAATGTTTATTTCTGAGAGACAGAGAGAGAGAGAGAGTACAAGCGGGGTAGGGGCAGAGAGAGAGGGAGACACAGAATCTGAAACAGGCTCCAGGCTCTGAGCTGTCAGCACAGAGCCCGACGCGGGGCCCAAACCCACAAACCGTGAGATCATGATCTGAGCTAAAGCCGGACGCTTAACTGACTGAGCCCCCCAGGCGCCCCACAAATTCATCTTTTAAAGTTTACTTATATTTTTAGTATTGTGTACACTCAACATAGGGCTCGAACTCATGGCCCTGGAATCAAGAGTTACATACTCTTCCAACTGAGCCAGCCAGGCACCCCCACAAATTCATTTTTCATGGTTAGTTTTCATGGTAAAACTAACATCGAGTGTCACAACTTTTAAAAAAACACAAAACTCATCCAGCCAATATTCACTTATGACATAGATCAAAGTTCTGTCCTGTTTCCAGATATAAATACATTTAGTCCACATCCAATAATTGGAGAAAATTTCCATTAAATTCCATTCCCATGTGCAGGGTCTAAAGAGGAAAAGATATTCATTATTACCCAGGACAAATATTAAGAATCAAAACAACTGAAATCATTCAGGATGTTCATTTAATACAGGCACCTTGAGAGAGAAGGAATACGCAGAGTATAAACTCTACAGAGAGATATATAAACAAGAGAATGACAAAAGCGTTCCCTCTAGAATCTCTGATCTGAACACAGATCCATTTATAAAGGAACAGTTAGAGCAACGATATCCATCTTTGAAAGTCTCTTTTTAATCGTCCCCGTTTCTTCTCTCGTAAATAAAACGCACTTTAAACCAAAGGATCAAGCTGCCGTTGCAAAATGTATTTCCTGCATTCATGCTAACCACTTCCTCTTTCAGAAAAATTTTTTTTGTTGTTCTCTAAATTGTTACAGTGAACAATTCCTTCAGACAGCTAGTCAGACATTTTCTATGAGACAAATTTGGGAGAAGCACTAAAGGTATTACTGTGTTCCATAAAGATGTCAAACCTCCGAGTTAGAGCGAGGGCAGTGAAAACATTTAATAGCACAATTCCTTATACGTCCCGGGACTAAAGTAGTCATTTTGCAAGAGAGTGTTTCCCCAAATGGTAAAAAAATTTAACACTCTGCTACACAGCCGGCCTCAGTTAGAAAAGAAGCAAGCCTTCCCTGCCAGTGCATTTTGGAGTCCTCAACTGAAGAAAATTTCCTAACTTCTCAATTTCATTTGTTTTATTGAGATAATTATCAGACCGAAAATCACTCAAAGCAAATCACTTCATTCCTGTGTAAAGTTAGCACAGAGTTTTTACTACAGTTTTATTTTTATCTTCAAGATATTCTATTATGTAACATAGGACACACAAAAAAGAGTGTGTGTATATATTAAATTTTTTTAAATGTTTTATTTATTTCTGAGAGAGAGAAAGAGAGAGAGAGAGAGAGAAAGACAGCATGAGCAGGGGAGGGTCAGAGAGAGAGGGAGACACAGAATCCGAAGCAGGCTCCAGGCTCTGAGCTGTCAGCACAGAGCCCGACGCGGGGCTCGAACTCACGAACTGTGAGATCATTACCTGAGTGGAAGTCAGACGCTAAACTGACTAAGCCACCCAGGCGCCTTCATCACATATTTCTTTTTTCTTTTTTTTTTTTTTATTTCTAGGAGAGAGAGAGAGAGAGACAGCGTGAGCAGGGGAGGGTCAGAGAGAGAGGGAGTCACAGACTGAAACAGGCTCCAGGCTCTGAGCTGGCAGTCAGCACAGAGCCCGACGCGGGGCTTGAACCCACGAACCGCGAGATCATGACCCAAGCGAAAGTCGGACGCTTAACCGACTAAGCCACCCAGGCGCCCCCATCACATATTTCTTAAAATTCTACCTTCATTCATAAATGGCTCAGAAGTTCCTATTCTACTTCACGATAGGGCCATCTCTATAGAATTTAAAAGCTAAGGGAGGTCAAAGCCAAATTCTTTTAGAAGCCATACTATTACTACACAAAAACAGAATAGTAACTCCCTGAGTAACTGATACGCTCTTCTAAGAGCTGCTGGTCAGGATTTGAATGTAATTGAACTTTTAAAACATTTCAAGTCAGGTTCTATAACAGCACTCATGAGTCAGCCCAGTAATGAAGCCTCCTGCCTTGTCTAGAGAATTCTTCTGATTAATCAAGACTCAGAATTGCAATGAACTTGAATAAAGAAGGCACATTAAGAGTTGTGGGGCACACAACTGCCCCTTAAAACTTCAGACTCTGGCAGTAAAAAGAATCACAGGAGATAAATGAAACGAGATCTAGAAGCAAGGAAGAAAACGGACACCAGAGTTTAAAAAACATAACTTGAATTCACTAACAATTACTGTAGCTACTCGTAACCCCTAACTGCAGTTTTTGTTCAACAATATCCTATTTTGCATTTAGAAATTATGTAAGCGCCAGCAGTCACCAGGCAAGGGCGAATTAGAGAAAGGGAATGATTCATTGCCTGACATGGATGAACTCCGTGTAATGCATGCATTTAGAAAACACTGTTCTCTCTGTTCCGAAATATTAGTTCACATTCCATTCATTTTGATAACCTTTTCCTTTTTCATCCTAACACCACACTAACCGGCGGCAGCTCTCTCAGAAGGCAGGCATTAGGCGCTGCTCCTCACCCAACTCTGTCTACCTCTTCCAAAGCAGAGGGACAGATAAAACCTGACTATAAAGTCTTTGTCACCAAAATGCCATGGAGGAGCCGGTGAGAGGGCCAGCGGGAAAATTCATGACACAGAGAGCTGAATACCAGGAGGAAAGGGAAAGGCAAGCTCCCAAAAGTCAAGGGTTGTGTGTTTGCGTGTTGGTGTTGGTGTGTGTCGCCCCCACACCTCCCCCCGCACAGTTGGTGGGTAATGGGTAAGGGGATGAACGGGCGAATCATTCCTGAGAACCACAACTTAGGAATTCTTCAACACGTTCAATGTGTTTTGAAAATAAGATGAGGACCATGAAATCACGATTCCATTAGAATTCCCTGAAATTGGGGCGCCTGGGGGGCTCAAGTCATGGTCTCATCAATAATGGGTTCGAGCCCCGTGCTGGGCTTTGTGTTGACAGCTCAGAGCCTGGAGCCTGGTTCGGATTCTGTGTCTCCCTCTCTCTCTGACCCTCCCCTGCTCATGCTCTCTCTCTCTCTTTCTCAAAAAATGAATAAACACTTAAAAAAATTTAAAAAAGAAAAAATTCTCTGAAATTAAAAAAAAAACGGTATAGGGTAACTCGTTGGGGGGGAGGGGAGACGGGAGGCATGTGAAAAGAGAAATAGGCAAAATTCATAATTTTGTTGGACAAAAATCTGTATGGAGCAGGGGCACCTGGCTGACTCCATGAGAGAGGCATGCAACTCTTGATTTTGGGGTTGTGAGTTCAAGTCCCATATCAGGCATAGACATTACTTAAATAAATAAATAAACCTGCAAAAAAAAAAAAAAAAAAAAAAAAAAAAAAAAAAAAAAAAAAAAAAAAAAAAAAAAAAAAAAAAAAAAAAAAAAAAAAAAAAACCACCAAAAAACACCGTACTAAAGCAGAGGCAAACTGCAAGGAAAAATGGAGTTATTAAAAATTGACTCCATTAAAAAATGGAGTCATGGGGCACCTGGGGGGCTCAGTCGGTTAAGCCTCCGACTTCGGCTCAGGTCATGATCTCATGGTTCATGGGTTGGAGCCCTGTGGCGGGCTCTGTGCTGACAGCTCAGAGCCTGGAGCCTGTTTTAGATTCTGTGTCTCCCTCTCTCTCTGACCCTCCCCTATTCATGTTGTCTCTCTCTCTCAGAAATAAATAAAACATTAAAAAAAAATGGAGAAGAGATGAGTAGTTTCAGTGCTCAGGGTGTCAGTGAACAACAGTCCTTTGGCACCATGTCAAGTCTGATGGCACGGGGCTTCCCAAAGACGGGGCCAGGGAGAGATGTGCTGCCTGTGCTTTGAAGCACAATTCTTAACAGTGTGTGACTTGGAAACAATAATATTCTGGTTGTGCAGGTTTTTCCACTGCACAAAAATATTTTTATTTTATTTTTAATTTTTAAACATTTTTTTCATTTTTGAGAGGGAGATAGAGTGTAAGCGGGGGAGGAACAGAGAGAGAGGGGGAGACACAGAATCTGAAGCAGGCTCCAGGCTCCGAGCTGTCAGTGCAGAGCCTGACACTGGGCTCGAACCCACGAACTGTGAGATCATGACCTGAGCCAAAGTCAGACACTTAACCAACTGAGTTACCCAGGCGCCCCATTGCACAACAATATTTTGATAGCAATGATAAAAATCTTTTAAAAAATGTTTTTAACCTTTATTTAGTTTTGAGAAAGAGAGAAAGACAGAGTGCAAGTGGGGGAGGGGCAGAGAGAGAGGTAGAAACAGAATCTGAAGCAGGCTCCAGGCTCTGAGCTGTCAGCACAGAGCCCAACGCGGGGCTTGAACTTACTGACCATGTGATCATGACCTGAGCCGAAGTCGGGCTCTTAACCGACTGAGCCACCCAGACACCTTGCAGTGATGAAAATTCTAAGATAAAACATCACCTACCTATCCATTAAAGGCATACCAAAAGGCTTTCTGGGAGTAAGTAAAGATATTTTAAACAGGAAACAAAAAGTATTAACCTTTAAAAAACATACTGGTAAAAGGGACTTTATTAAAATTGAGACGCTGTGTTCATAAAAGAAAGACACAAAAGCATACTATATAATTATATACAAGCCTATGTATATACACATACACACACACATACACACTCATATCCATAATATATAAGTGATACCTATACACCCAAAAGATGAAAAACCTATTTTTATTTTTATTTTTTATTTTATTTATTTATTTATTTTTAAATTTTTTTTTTTTAAATTTATTTCTAGGAGAGAGAGACAGCGTGAGCAGGGGAGGGTCAGAGAGAGAGGGAGTCACAGACTCTGAAACAGGCTCCAGGCTCTGAGCTGGCAGTCAGCACAGAGCCCGACGCGGGGCTCGAACCCACGAACCACGAGATCATGACCTGAGCCGAAGTCGGACGCTTAACCGACTAAGCCATCCAGGCGCCCCGAAAAACCTATTTTTAAAATGAGCAAAAGATTTGGTCACTTCACAAGAGAGGCTACTCAAATGGCAGATAATAATATACCAAAAAAAAGGTCCACCTCATTCTTCAAGGAAATGCAAACAGAAATGAAAATCACTACAAGGTTCCACTCCCCACTCATCCAAAAGTCTTCCTATTTCAAGACCGAGAGCACCCCTTTTTGGTGAGGATTCAGAGCAATCCCCTGAGGTTGGTACAGCCACCTCGTCAAGCTCTTTGACAGCATGCCAGAGCCAGGGACAGAAGGATGACTCAGGATGCCACACCCAGGATACACCCGAGACAAGTGAGAGATCGTGTCCACCAAAGGCATGTGTCAAAATGTTCATGGTGGTCTTTTTCTTAATTTAGCCTCATTATGGAAGTAATCCAGATGCCCACCAACTTGAGAATGGATAAACATTGGGGTACGTATGTCCTCACACGGAATATCGCACAGCCATCCATAATGGGCATACACCAACAAAAATAGGAATCTCAGAAACATAATGTTGAGTCGGAGAAGCCAGACAGAAGGATATGTGCTGTAGAACTTGTAGGAAATACAGAAGCAGGCTAAGGTCATGTAGGCTAGAGGCCAGAATAACAGTTACCTTTGGGGTGGGGGAGTGTATAAGGGAGCCTGTTGGGTTCTAGAAACGTCCCCTATCTTAGGTGGTGGCCCACGGTTTCATATATATATGTAAAAACTCATTGAGTTGTCCACTTAAGACGTGGCCTATGTATTGTATATAAATTCATCTCAATAAAAAACTATTTTCTTCTTAAAGGAAGCTCTATGCCCAACATGGGGCTTGAACTCACAACCTTGAGATCAAGACATGCAAGTCCTACTAAGGGAGCCAGCCAGGAGTCCCAATAAAAACCTATTATAACTGTTCTAGAACACATGTCAAGTGGCAAGAGTGATCACCTCTGAGGAGGGCCTGGGACAGGGGTGGGTGGGATAGCACAGAATACTTTGGCCTTATTCTCCATGTATTTTAATTATTATTATTAAATAGTATCATTATTTTTACCAGAGAATCCTATATTTGAGTAAGGCATTTTTTATTTGATTTTTCCATGTTCTCTTGTAGCCCCGTTGACTTTTCAAATTTACAAAATAGATAGTAAGTACTGTATTTTCCACCTCATTAAACAGAGGTGCTTCAACTTAAGTGCATGGGGTCATAATCCACGGGACGCCTATTCTAACATATATTGGTTCTTTTACCAACCCAGGTCAACTGATTCCAAGCACTAGAACACGATCGTGTCAGGTTTTCAAGTTCAAAACCTCCTGACAGCTGCCTCTTGGCATAGGAAAGGA
Organism: Hyaena hyaena; assembly: GCF_003009895.1. Classification (NCBI taxonomy): domain Eukaryota; kingdom Metazoa; phylum Chordata; class Mammalia; order Carnivora; family Hyaenidae; genus Hyaena; species Hyaena hyaena. The sequence continues at coordinate 2,603,876 of NW_024080670.1, read as the reverse complement.
GACTGACACCTTCTGTGAGTTTCATCGCCAATAAAAACCATTCCATTGAGTGATTTCCTCCCCTATCATTCCTCGGAACACAGCACCCTCACAAGATCCAAATATATTCCCTTGCCTGGAGAGAAAACTACCAGGGTTCATTGGTTGGTTGTTTTTGATGTTGATTTTATACATATAAATTTATTTTCAGTTAGACCGGGTACCTGGAAGACAAGCACAAAGCTTCCGGGAAGCAAATGACTAAGTATCTGGCCGCACGTTGATGTGGACCACAAAGCAAAAGTCTGTTGATGCCCCACACTGACTTGGACGGATTTAGGTGATTTGAACACAGTCCATGTGAAAAGTGTGGGATGTTTCATTTACAAAAAGAAGAAGAAGAAGAAGAAGGAAAAGAAGACTGGGCACCTGGGTGGCTCAGTTGGCTAATCATCCAACTTTGGCTCAGGTCATGATCTCACGGTTCATGAGTTCCAGCCCTGCGTTGGTCTCTGTGCTGACAGCTCAGAGCCTGGAGCCTGCTTTGGATTCTGTGTCTCCCTCTCTTTCTCTGCCCCTCCCCTGTTTGTGCGCTGTCTCTCTCTGTCTCTCAACAATAAATAAATGTTTAAAGAAAAAAAAGATGAAAAAAAGGCTCACGCCCAGATCCTAAGTCATTTAGACCATGCACATGCACCTGGAGTTCACATCACTTTTATCATCAAACACAGAAGCCATTTGGAAGAGTCCCTTCTGCTTCTACTGGGCAGGGTTCCATCTCTGTAAACATAGTCCTATCGTTTCAAATGTTGCAGAACAGACCACTGCACAAGTGGGTGAGTTATTTCTAATACAACTGGATGATTGAATCGGGTGCGGAAACTGGGGGAAAAGACATTTGTATTAGATTCAAAGACTGTCAGAAGCCACAATGGGAAGTTACATTACACGGCGATAAGAAGTGAAACTCTACTTCCTTTCAGCTTGATACCGACAAGAGGCTTCGTTGGTGATAAAACTGACAACAGTCAGACAGCTGTTCGTTTGGGGAAATCACAGTGCTCCCTCCAAGTCACGCTCTTAGGCAAAATGACTTATGGATTCCAATATTTTGATGCTTCTCTACTTGCTTCAATGTGTGTGATGCTAAAATCGGGAATCTATCATACCCTTGCAAGTAGGACTTGCATAAAAATAACAAAATGGTGTCCTCGGGATAAGAAAAAAAGGTATGTCCTTGGGAATAATAAAATGGTCAAGGAGAACAATTCCATTTGGGCCAGGACCTGTCAGAAAGTCCTAAAGCCATAACTGGACCCAGGAATTGCCCTTTCAATAACCAGCTTGGGTCTGACCTGAGGATGAAAAACAAAGAAAACCATCAGCCTGGAAGTTTCTGAGCCACAAAAGGGCCAGAACTCATACAGCTTGTGTGGCTCTCAAGCCCCAAGTTGAGATTGAGGCAGGCAGGGCTTGGCAGTGACCCCGGGGAAAGCCAGCTCATCCTGGAGAACCCACTTTGAAGCAAGGCCGTAGATAAAATTCCAAGGAACACACATTCATAATCAAACAGTCTATTCTAGGGGCTCCGGGGTCGTTCAGTCAGTGGAGCATTCAACTTCAGCTCAGGTCATGATCTCACTGCTCATGAGTTCAAGCCCCATGAAGGGCTCTGACAGCTCAGAGCCTGGAGCCTGCTTCGGATTCTGTGTCTCCCTCTCTCTGCCTCTCCCCTGCTCATGCTCTGTCTCCTTCTCTCTCAAATATGGATAATAAAACATTAAAAGAATTAAAAAAAAAAGTGAATGCTCCCCAAAGGGTATCAGGAGGTCCTAATACTCTTAAGGACCCTCATCATGAAGTACAAGGGATATAATCTCAGAGCAGATGCCTAGTTTTACTAAGGTTTTTCTTTACTTGAAGCTCTGGTTACAAAGTTCTCTAACTGTTGAGTGATCCATTTCTAGGCCTCTTTTCCCCAGAAGCCCTGTCTGTTCTTTTTAGCAGTATTTTTGCACAACCTAAGATTTGTGATGATGCATTTATGGCATTGTAGCAGAAATGTCTGTACCACAAAAATACACGAGGAAACGAGTCGCCGTGAGCAAGTGAGTAGAAACAACAAATTGGAGCATCAGGCCCACAAAGAGTAGACATTGAAGTTAATCAAATAGAGAATCTAAATTCTGTGTGTTTAATACATCTCAAGAAGTAACATAGAATGGAAAGTGTGACAAAGTCATAAGAAAATAAAAAAATGTCTTTATAGTTTTCAAAGACAGCTTAAGGAACTTCTGGAAAGTAAATGTAACACCAGAACTTAGAGACCTAAGTTGAGAATTCGCAGATTAGACACAGCTTAAGAGAGAATTCATGAAATGGAAGTTCTATCTGAAGGAATTCCATGGGACACAGAAGAGACAGAGAGACAAAGAGATGACAGATATAAATACAGGCTCACAGGGAAAGAGGATACAAAGTAGAAGTTTTAAGGTGCACCTTATAATCAGAGTTCCAGATGAAATAGCAGAAAGACGGATAGGCATGTGTGGGAAAACAATCTGGAGCCGATAAATTCAATGAATCAAAAGCAAGATAAAAAAGAAATTTGCAGCTAGATACGTTATAGTGAAACTCTAGCAAAGAACTTAGACCAAAAATATATCTCCATTGTCAGCAAGAAGACGTGGTCTTCAAAGGGTTAACGGTAACATGGACTTCTCAACACAAATGAGAGCCAGAAGATGGGAGAATGAAATTCCTCTACATCCAATACAATCACCCTGAGATTGTATACATGGAGAAACCATCCTTCAAAGATGAGAGGGAAGTAAAGTCCACTCCAATCAAATAAACACTGAGATTTTACTGCAATAAGTCTTGGCTAATGGCACTTCTGAAGGATGTCCTTTGGGAAGAAGGAATGAAAACCCCCAAAGGAAATAGTGAATTAAGACAGTATATGTACAGGACTGTATACAATTACCAAAGCCGAACTTGTGTAATCGAACCCAAAATACTCACAAATAAATTGCAATAGTTAAAGGGAGTTGGTTTAGTTAAAGGGTTGTTTGAGAAAACATTAGTAAAGGTCCCAATATACTTTGAAGTCCAGGCTGAATACCTATGTGCAAATGTCTGGGCTAACAGATAAGAGCACAGAAAGAGGATATATGATCTCCAGAATGGTACAGGAGAAAGGCAGAACGAGGAAAGTAAAACAAAACAAAAATTTCAAAGTGCAAGAAGGCAAGAAACAAAGAGTGTCAAGGCAAGAGATAAGGGATGTAGAGAAAGTGAGACAGAGCGAAAACAAAATGAGAAGTACAGGTGAATCCAAACGCTTCCGGGGAAAGATAAAAACCGTGGGAGTGGATTAAAAAGAAATCTAGCCATGTCCCCTTGAGGGACCCATCTAAGTATGAAGACAAAGAAACAGGTGGAGTAAAAGTATGGGAAAGATTTGCTGGGCAAACACTAACGAAAGAGCTAGTATAGATCAGGCAATACAGGTTTTAAGGCATAAAGCATTACTGCATAAAGAAGTTCACTACACATGGATAAAAATGAAAACACATGGAAGATATAACAGTTCTATAATTTATTTCTTTTTTTTAAAGTTGTTTTTTTTTTTTTTAGTTTATTTATTTATTTTGAGAGAGAATCCGAAGCAGCACAGAGCTTGACGTGGGGCTTGAACTCAGCAACATGAGATCAAGGTCAGAGCCAAAACCAACAGTCGGATGCTTAACCAACCAAGCCACCCAGACGCCTAAATTTAATTTCTTAAAGTAATCTCTATGCCTAACATGGGGCTCAAACTCATGTCCCCAAGATCAAGAGTCACACGCTCTACTGACTAAGGCAGGCAGGCACTCCTAAAATTTATTTTTTCATAAAATAATTTCACCACAGAAGAAAAAAATGAAGAGTAAATGACAAATCTTCCACTGTTATGGTCACTGTAGTTAACTTAGGGATCACTGGCCTCTGCCTAAATGGCTTTGAGTCCCTTTTACATATGCACACAGTTAATATTCCCATCAATCTTGTTCTTCTGTGTTCCCGTTTTACAGACAAGAAAAGCAAGGCACAATGAAGTAACACATCTCCCTCAAGAAATGATACAACAAACGGCAAAAAAATCCTTCATGATGGGAAGGTTTGCAGATCATCAGCAAGTCGGATCTAGTGAAAACAGGTAGAGATGGAGAGTACACATTCTTTTTAATTACTTATAGAACACTGATAAAATCTGACCATGTGCTGGGGCATAAAACCAATCTTAACAAACACCAAAGACTCAAACTTGGACTTCCCAGAACGATGATGCAATTAAATTATAGAAATCAATATCAAAGATATTGAAGTTCTCGAAGATAGGTTTAACTATGTCATACAGGTGGAAATTTTAAAATAGGCTCCCACATAAATCAATCATAGGAGAGCTTCAATAAGAGTAAAGGAAATGAAAAGTATATGGAAATGAACAGTAACAGTGATACTCCATACAAAAATCTGTGGGTTACAGATAAAGTCATATGTAAATGGGAAATGTGTTACTTAAATGCCATATTAGAAAAGATGCAGGGGCACCTGGCTGGTTCAGGTGGTTAAGCATCTGATTTCCACTCAGGTCATGATCTCGTGGTTCGTGGGTTCGAGCCCCGCATCAGACTGTGTGCTGACAGCTTGGAGTCTGGAGTCTGCTTCAGATTCTGTCTCCCTCTCTCTCTGCCCCTCCCCTGCTCACACTCTGTCTCTCTCTCCCTCTCAAAAAATAAATGCTAAAAAAATTGTTAAGCCAATAAATTTGAAACTTCAGGATGAAGTGGATATATGTCTAGAAACCTGCACAACCTGCCCGAACCGACCAAAGAGGAAGCAGACGATGAAGGAATTGACTCTGTAGTTAGACACTTCCCACAGTGAAGTATTACAAAACATTCAAGAAACATTAATTTCAACTTACATGGATTATTTCAGAAAACAGAAAAAAAAAGAACAGCAACACTCTCATAAAGCAAATGAGTCGGACAAGAAAGGAAAAATATAGATCCATTTCAATGGAAATAGATGCAAAATTCTTAAGTAAAATATTTACAAAACCAGTGCAGCTAAATGTATTAAAAAAAACAAAAACAAAAACATCATCATCTAGTTGAATTTGTCATAGGAATGCTAATTTGGTCCAATATAAGAAAACCGACTCACGTAATCTATCACATGGATGGATTAAAGGAAGCAGAAAAAGTATCTGATGATATTCAACATGAAGTCAAGTTGAAAAACCTTCGTGGTAAAATAGGAAAAGAAGGGAATCCCTTAGCCTGATAAAGTGTATATTAAAATCATGCTTAATGGAGAAATATTTGAAGTACTCTCTTCACACTCAAGAATTGAGATAAGGAAGTCCACAGTAATTGCTTCTACAGCATAATGGTGGTCATGACCAACAGAGCAAGATAAGAAAAATAAATATAAGGCATAAGGGTTGGAGAAGAAAGAAAAATGTCATTATTTGCTGATTCTAGGACACACACACACACACACACACACACTCATACACTCACACATCCAAAGTAGAAGTAAAAAGAGAATTTAGCAACGGATCTGGCTCTAACATTAATATAATTAATATATATCAGATCTCTTTCCTCCATGTGAACTAAGAACATAATACCAAATGAAAAAAAAAATCAACTAGGAAGGAAATAAATGAAATCATGATTTTGTTTATAGAACGGTGAAAAAGAAGCAAAATTATAAATATAATTTGTAACTCTTTGAAGCTTATGTACAACTGTGGTAAATAAAGCTGGGACAAATAGCAAGGAGGTGATGAACACCAAATGAAAGATAAAGTGCACCTCCAGGGTGGGGATCAGGGGCATGACGTTAGGGACAGACTTCAAAGGCATCAATAAGGTTTTATTTCTTAAGCTAGCTTGTAGATTAGACGTGTTCTTTGGGGCGCCTGGGTGACTCAGTTGGTTAGGCCTCTGACTTCGGCACAGATCACGATCTCACGATCTGTGAGTTTGAGCCCCGCGTCCGGCTCCGTGCTAACACCTCGGAGCCTGGAGCCTCCCTCGTTCTCTGCCCGTCCTCTACTCGAGCTCTGTCTGTCTCTCTTGCAAAAATAAATATTAAAAAAAAAAAAAGAAGTGTCCTTCGGTTCTTACTCTGTACATTGGACATATAATATATATATATACATATATATATTTTTAAAGAAAAGTCTCTGAAAGATAAAATACCTTTTATTAGCAAGAGTTGGATGTTTTAATGTCTTCTATCCTTTAGCTGTTTGTAGTTTCAGGTTTTGGGGGTTTTTTTGAAAAAAATTTTTAAATGTTTTATTTATTTCTGAGAGAGAGAGAGAAACAGCGTGAGCAGGGGAGGGTCAGAGAGAGAGGGAGATACAAAATCTGAAGAAGGCTCCAGGCTCTGAGCTAGCTGTTAACACAGAGCCTGACACGGGGCTCGAACTCACGAACCGCGACATCATGACCTGAGCCAAAGTTGGTCGCTTAACTGACTGAGCCACCCAGGCGCCCCTCAGGTATTTTTTTAAAGTTTATTCATTTATTTTGAGAAAGAGAGCATGAGCAGGGGAGGTGCAGAGAGAGAGGATCCCAAGGATCCTGAGGATTGAGGGACTTGAACCCGCAAACTGTGAGACCACGACCTGAGCCGAAATCAAGAGTCGGATGCTTAACCGACTGAGCCACCCAGGTGCCCCTCAAGTATTTTTGTAATCAGCAAGCACAGCTTTTATACTGAGAAAAGGCCATAAAAGTAATTTCTTTTTTATTAAAATTTTTAACGTTTTTTAATTTTATTTTTGAGAGACAGAGTGCGAGCAGGGAGAGGGGCAGAGAGAGAGAGAAGGAGACACAGAATTGGAAGCAGGTTCCAGGCTCTGAGCTGTCAGCACAGAGCCGGATGCAGGACTCGAACCCATACCCACGAGATCATGACCTGAGCTGAAGTCAGATGCTTAACAGACTGAGCCACCCAGGCGCCCCATAAAAGTAATTTCTTTTAAGAAAATCTTTAAATAACTAAAAATCACTCTGATTTTACATTTAGGATCACAAAGTATTTGATAAAGAACGCATATCTTTTCTAGGTATGTTACCCACAAACCGACATACCTCATTTAGCCCCAAACGATTTTTTGATAAACTTGGGACTGATCTATTTTAACTGAGTCCCATTTTAAATAGTTTGGGGAGCTGGCTATTTAAATAGGAATTTACAACAAATCTACGGTAATTTACGATTACTTTATCAACACATGAATATCCTTCTGTAAAGTCTTCACACTCAAGCTCGAATGCAGACATTGAGGAGATGTGTTTTAATGTATCAGATCATTTTCAAGGAAGGCATACTAATAAATACCTAGGCTTTCAGCAAGGATTTTGGCAGACATAGACCAATAACTAAATCATCCACACGATTTTCCAACTGAGCTCATCCCCCCCGAATCTGGCACAAGTGAAAGAAATCTATGAAAATGCCCAGCTTCTCCCCACTTAGAGCGGCGGGCTATGGATGCCAGAACAGCCCTGGGCGGTCATGGGATGAATATGGCCATTTAACAGCCTAATGTTGTTTACACTGTATTGACGACTCTTAGAAAAAAAAACAACTCAGCTTCTAGGGAAAAACGGGCGTCAAGAACCACAAGAAGTACAGTGCGAGCTTTATCACCTTCCTAATTGCGACACAAGTCCTTTCGGGGAGGCTAGCCCTCAACTACCACCTGTTAACAACCTGATCAACTGGAAATGGGGCCAGCCTGCGAGTCCCTTTATCTCCCTCACGGAAGCATTAGAATTAGGGCAGCCGAGCCCTTCCAGATGGGGCTGGAACTGTCTGCTCTGGCTTTTAAAGGGGGAGACTTTTTCTTTGAAAAGCCATTAAGGGAAAAGCCACAACCTCCGGAAACCCCTCCCCCTCCCCCCACCGCGAGCCACCTCCCAGGCTTAAGTCTTCACGTTGCCATCCTGGGGACAAACACAAATCAACAAAGCGCCCCAACTGTAACACCAGAGACACCCCAAAAGTCAGGGCTTCCGGGCCCCATGACGGGTGACACAAAATGGAAAGGGCTGACTGATCCCAGGGTGGGGGGGGGCCTTTTTGGGGGTGCCGTGGGAAAAGGAGAGCTTGGCAGAGAAGGGGAGTGAGACACCGAGCTCACTTTTACCTCACCTTCTCAACGTCGGCTTTGGTGACATTGATGTCGGCGTCCATCTTCTCAAAGTACTGCTGCGCCCTGTCCGCCTCTTTGCAGTCCCGCTCAAATCGCCTTTTACTCTGAAAGCAGGGGTGAGGGGTGGCAGGAGAGCAGGTGTTAATAAAACCACGAGCTTTCTCCGCCAAGGTATCATTTTCTCTCCATCCCCCCAAGAGCTTTCTCCTCTGATTTGTGACGCGGCCCGATTTCAAGAAGTCAGTCGAACAGCTGCACCCAAACCGTCTAAGCTTTGTTCTCTCCATGTGATTTTTTTTTTTTAGAAAAACACTCCATTGAGCTCTTTGGGCTCCACGTGTTAGTCTCCCTAATGGTGACTAGAAACATTCGAATTGGAAGGGTCCCTGAAGGCCTTTCTTTGGCTTTTGTTTTGCACTTACTGATCCCTCCGAGCTCGCATTCAAATTAGAAAACCTCAGCGCATTTCTTGAGCTATTCACCCTCCACTTACTGATTCGAGTTGTTTCCAGCAGATCTCTATGTGCTGCTGTGCCTTCCGCCCATCATGAAAGTACTGGAAACAGAAAACACACAGTGATTAGCACCCCTTCTTTCTCAGTCACACGTGAGAAGAAAATCCATCAGCGTAAATTACATTTCACTTTTTTTAAGGAGGCTCCACGCAGTACGGGGGTCTTGAACTCACAACCCTGAGATCAAGCATCGCGCGTTCTACCGACTCAGCCAGCCAGGTGCCCGTACATCATATTTCTGAATATCTAGCACATGCGCTCCGAAGAAAGTTAAGAGTTAAAAAATAAAGGGGAAATGAAAACAGTCACAGAGTTCCCTTTCAAACTTCAGGTAGCATAACACTGAGTTTAAGACTTACACACAACACTTGTAAAAATGTCAGGAATGGGGGCGCCTGGGTGGCTCAGTTGGTTAAGCGCCTGACTTCGGCTCAGGTCATGATCGTGCGGTTCGTGGGTTCGAGTCCCGCGTCGGGCTCTGTGCTGACAGCTCAGAGTCTAGAGCCTGCTTTGGATTCTGTGTCTCCCTCTCTCTCTGACCCTCCCCTGCTCGTACTCTATCTCTCGAAAATAAATAAACATAAAAACATTTTTTTTAAAAAAATGGCAGGAATGTTCGTTAAGGGAGCAACGACGGAGGTCCTTAGTTCTCACTGCTTTGAGAAGTAATTCACACAGCGCACGATTCGCCCATTTGAGTTGTACAATCCACTGCTCTTTGGTTATAGTCACAGAACTGTGCAACTATCAGCACAGCCTAAGAACATTTTATCGTGCTGAAAGGAGAGCCTGCACCTCTAAGCTGTCACCCCCACCCCCTCCCAACTCCACCCCAACCACTCAGCTCCGGGAAATTGCTACTCCACCTTATGCACCTCTATAAATCTGCCTGTTCTCGATGATTTCCTATGAATGGAATCATACACTATGAGGTCTTTTGTGACGGGCCCAATGGCTTCCATTAGTACATAATGTTCACTTAGCAGAATGTCTTCAAGATTTTTCCATGTTGCCACATGGCTCGGTCTTTTTTTATCTCTTTACTGCCAAGTGGCATTCCGTTGTATGGGGACACACACATTTTGTGTCTCCATTCATGGTGGATGAACATTGGGGTTTTCCCAGTTTGGGGCTATTATGAATAACGCCCCTGCAATTATCTGTGTAGATGAGTGTTTCTGTTACTTAGACCTTTTTAGATTTAAAAATAAGTTCAGCCCCCTGCTATCTGCAAAGGCCCTGTGGCAGGTATGTGCCTTGTGCTGACGAGTAAGGACCCCAGAGGGCTAGACCAGAGAAGCCCCAGGCATATTAGGAAATGAGGTCAGAGAAGAAAGGGCCAGACTGTGTAGAGTCCTCTAGACTTTTGGTCTGAATGAGCTGCGGAATCATGGGTCATATAGAGGTGCCATGTTGTGAAGGAAGGTTCCAAGTACGAGTCTCTCCAACCCGGGAGACAAGACACTTGGACCACAGGGTAGCAGGGTAAGTGGTGAGCAGGGGTCAGACTCTAGGTGTCCAGCAACCCCCAGGATCAGATGTGAGTGGAGACTCCAATGTTGCTGGTCTGAGCTTTAAAAGGAGAGGAGGAGGGGCGCCCGGGGGGCTCAGTCAGTTAAGCGTCTGAGTTCGGCTCAGGTCATGATCTCACGGTTCGTGGGTTCGAGCCCCACGTAGGGCTCCGTGCTGACAGCTCAGAGCCTGGAGCCTGCTTCGGATTCTGTGTGTGTCTCTCTCTCTGCCCCTCCCCTGGTCACGCTGTCTCTCTCTCTCAAAAATAAATAAACATTAAAAACATTTTTTTAATTAAAAGGAGGGGGGCAAATGAGAGAGGCAGGTCTGCCGCGAATCAGACACAGTTTTAGCTTTGTTAGGCTGACATTCTAAAAGGCCCCCAAGTGGAGAGTCTACCGGGTAGCTGGATGGCTGAGGGTGAGCTCAGGGGACGGCCAATGCTAAAAAGATCGGTGTGGACCTCCCCGGCATCACGTGGGTGGTTAGAGCCTGGACTAATCTCCAAAAGAGATGAGATCCCAAGGGAAGACCAGAAATACACAGAAATGTTAAGAAACCGATGGCCTTTTTGCCCAGCGGCCCAAGATCACCGGTGTTTCCTAAATTCTGTCATCTCCTTCAACTGTGACGTCACTGACTTTGTCAACGTGGTGGGAATTTCTCAGATCTGTCCTCTGTGTCCCCAGAGGCTGACCTGGGCACATGGACCGCAACGCGGACTCCCTTGCCCTCCGGTTCGGTCAGATTCATCACAGAGGCTCTGGCCCATCAGAGGGCGGGGGATTTAGGTACATCTGCAGGTCCTCTCGCTGCGAAACTCTGGGCTGTCTGGGTCCTCTACCGAGGCCACAGCTCTGGTCAGGAACCCGTGCCCTGTGGGCCGGAGGGGACCACAGCAGCTTCCCACCCTGGCTGGCCCGGGGTTCTGCACTAGATCTTAATTGCTTTTCCTGAACCTTCTCCACAGCAAGGTAAATGCTCCTTTTACTAAAGGACTTTCCTTGAATGTGCCGTGTGTTCTGACAGACTAGGTGGGGAATGTTGTGGCCAGAAGGCAAGTTGAAAGCAGACTGATGGTGGAGGCTCCCCGCCCCCCAGCACAGCCTCGGACCTTCTTATCTCCCCTGGTCAGAGCCTAGGGCTAGGCTGAGTCACAAAGAAGGACTGAGGCCCCGGAGGACAGGAAGGAGGAGACAAAATCAGATTTTGTGTGTGTGTGTTTTTTTTTTTTTTTGAAGAACAGTGCTCTTTTATAAAAGGGACTGTTTCCTGGTCTCTCTTTTGAGGCCACGCTTTGCTGTTTTAAGCTCCTTTTTTACTGCCACTTTTCTCCATCAGGCAATTTAGGAATCCAAGAATCTCCAGTTTCCTAACAGACACAGGGATAAAACCGAACCGGGATGGGGTCCGAGGGTGAGAATGCACAAGCGGACCGGACCGGGGCAGTGGGAGTGAGACGCAGCGCTGAGGGCAGGGCCGCGGGAGAAACTTGAACTTCAGAGGAAGGGCAACTGCAGGCGGCTTTCCTGAAGACCACAGATGTCACTTTAACACGGGACACAGGGCAGACTTAGGGGAGGGTCCCCATTTCACAAGCACGTTCACCGATCACTTTCACTTTGAGATTCAAAAACAGACACAAAGAGGGGAGTGGAGGGGAGCGGCGGGGGGGGGGGGGGGGGGGGGGGGGGGGGGGGGGGGGGGGGGGGGGGGGGGGGGGGGCGGGGGGGGGGGACACCTCAGCACCAGGCTCAGGGCCGGGGTCTGGGTTCAGGCTCTTGAAATGAACATTTTGCACAAAACCCAAGGCGGGTCCCAGGCGGAGAGAGGAAACGCACACTCAAGAACACGCAGAAAGTGACAGGCATTGCCAGGAAGGGTTGACTCGGCTCCAGCATCAAAGGAGTCCTCTCAGAAGACGACAGTCCTCCCTCCCCGCCATGCCAAAAAAAAAAAAAAAAAAGTCATATTCTGGGAGCACAAGAGCTGATTTTGATTGAAAACGCACACCGTGAATTCTCTGACCACCCCTCCATTTAATATTTAGTAATAAATATGAATTGATTCCAGGGGTGCCTGGGTGGCTGAGCTGGTGGGGCATCCTCCGACTCTCGATTTCGGCTCAGGTTGTGATCTCACGGTTGTGAGTTCAAGCCCCCCAGTGGGCTTTGCACTGAAAGTGAGGAGCCTGCTTGGGATTCTCTCTCTCCCTCTCTGTCCTTCCCAACTCTCTTTCTCAAAATAAATAAATAAACTTAAAAAAATTTAATATGAATTTATTTTTCAAGCACGGTGTGGACTCTGACTTGACTGGCAAGCTTTCTCCCACAAAGGTCTCCTCAGCCATAGTTCTGTCAGACTAAAACAGTCACCTGGGCGGCTCAGCCGGTTAAGTGTCCGACTTTGCCTCAGGCCATGATCTCATGGTTCTCAGGTTCGAGCCCCGCATCGGGCTCTGTGCTGACAGCTCAGAGCCTGGAGCTGCTTCTGATTCTGTGTCTCCCTCTCTCTCTGCCCCTCCCCTGCTCGCACTCTGCCTCTCTGTTTCAAAAATAAATGAACATTAAAAAAAAAACAACAAAAAACCAGGGGCACCTGGGTGGCTCAGTCGGTTGAGCATCCGACTTCAGCTCAGGTCATGATCTCCCTGCTTGTGAGTTCGAGCCTCTCGTCGGGCTCTGTGCTGACAGCTCAGAGCCTGAGCCTGCTTCAGATTCTGTCTCCGTCTCTCCGCCCCTCCCCTGCTTGTGCTCTGTCTCTTTCTCTCTCTCAAATGTAAAATAAAACATAAAAAATTGAAAAACAAAACCAAAAACAATCATCTGAGAACTATTACTTGAGACCCTAACGTTTCCAGTGACCTAAGGAAAAATCGAGGTGTCAAGTGATTTTCCTCCTAATCTTCCTGTCCTGATATGCGTTCCTCCAAAACTCATTGGGCTTCAACACACAAAAAAATTCGTGGTGCTGACCCCTTAGGAAAGCTGGCGGGTGGGACCGGGGCCCTCCTAACCGGCCTGGACATCGTACGGCCACCTAACAGCGGTTCGCCTGCATCCAGCTCTCTCTCCCCTCCTTCAGTCCGAAAGGCCAGTTAACAGTTACAAGGTAAACAAATGGGCTTTGCCAGATGGGTCTGTTGTTTCTGCACAAACAATGGCAAAGCGTTTCTTCGCGGGACAGTGAGCAAGTGTGTGTCTAAAAAGTGTGTCTCGGAGCGCTACAGAGAGAGGAATTGTTCTCTAGAAAAAAAGAATAGGGCTTTTGGAACCACAGGGTGAAGTCATCACCGCGCTCTTCTACCGGCAGAGAGACAGGAAATGCCATCTCTGGACCCAGAGAAGCGCTCCTGACGGTCTCCTACAAGCAGATGCTTCCGTTGCGCTTCAAATGTACTAACAGGCTTTTGAAAATGCCTGATGGTATCGCAGGGGATGGCTAAACTTACTTGCCTTTCCACTTTTTTTTTTTTTTTAATGTTTTATTTATTTCTAGGAGAGAGAGAGAGAGAGACAGCGTGAGCAGGGAGAGAAGGAGTCACAGACTCCGAAACAGGCTCCAGGCTCTGAGCTGGCAGTCAGCACAGAGCCCGACGCGGGGCTCGAACCCACGAGCCGCGAGATCATGACCTAAGCGAAAGTCGGACGCCCAACCGATTAAGCCACCCAAGCGCCCCTTGCCTTTCTACTTTTTGGTTGAACCTTAAAAATATACAGAAGGGGCGCTTGGGGGGCTCAGTCGGTTCAGCGGCCGACTTCGGCTCAGGTCACTTATCTCATGGTCCGTGGGTTCGAGCCCCACGTCGGGCTCTGTGCTGACAGCTCAGAGCCCAGAGTCTGCTTTGGATTCTGTGCCTCCAACTCTCTCTCTCTCTGCCCCTACCCCGCTCATGCTCACTCTCTCTCAAAAATAAATAAACATTAAAAAAATATATATATACAGATAAAATCTATACAAATAAAATCATCCTTCCAATTTTTTTAAAGAACTCTCCCAGTGACCAGGGGCAGCTAAGGTAAGAATCACAGGGAACCTAAAATAAACAACCACTAACTTACAGAAAAACTTCAATGGCAAAGCTTCCAAGAAGGTACTACTGCGACAGAAGAGGTCAACCTCAGGCTGTGAACATGTTTATTATTCACACTCCACAATTGGGTCCAACAGCTGCTCTTTTTTTTACTAGATTTATATATGAGAGACCATTAATTTTTAAAACTCCATAAAAAAGCAAAATATAGCACTGATCTGAGAACAGCCACTTCCAAAAAAAAAAAAGTGGAAAAAAAAAAGAATAAACACTCAATTGAGGACAGTCAACCATCTGGAATTTTAAATAAAACTCAGATTCCACAGATGAGAACAAAGGAACACAAAGACTTGAAAAGGCCAACGGGAAAAAAAAGGAGCTTGCAGAAAACATGCCTGTGACAAATATTATAATTTCCTCAAAACCCACAGCGTGGTGGGTCCAAACACTGGCAGCTTCTAAGCCCAACTCGGGATTAATTAACACCGCTACGAATCTGTGTGGCCCGGGGAGCCGTGGATACGGGCTATGGGGGAAACTCGACCACCTTCAGCCCTGCCCAAGGGAGGAGGTCACCCCCACTGCATTCCCAAGCACGTGATGTATGGCAGTCGCACTCTGATTGATGCAGTTTGGTCAGATGGTTAAATAAAGAGGATTTATTTGGGAAGGCCTCTTCTCCCCAATATATTTGTAATACAAATAGCTTCTCAGTGAACTTGTTTCAAGTTCCTAAAGCGCCTGCCTCCAAGTATCCTGCTTAGCTGCTTAACTCCACCCATCCCCCCGGCCATCTGGGCACCAGGCAGGGGACCCCCTCACGGTCCGGCGGCCAGCGCCAAGTCCCCTTTACTCCGTCTCCTGGCTGTTCCTGTCATTCTCATGCTGGCTTTCGCTACCCAGAATGCTCCTGTGCACAAGGTACCGGGACTCCAGAAGGCTCTTTGACCTGTTCTTCAGGATAACCCTTTCTTTCATATTCCTTAACGTTCTACTTGTTCTGAATAATCCGATTAACTTTTTTTTTTTTTTAAAATAGGTTCTATGTCCAACGTGAGACTTGAACTCACAACCCCGAGGTCAACAGAATGCTCTATGGATGGGGTCAGCCAGGCGCGCCCTGATTAGCACCCAGGATGACCTTCAGCAGACAGTGAGGCACGTCCCTAACTTGACCTCTTCTTCCCTGGGTACACAGGCACTACTTCCAAACCCAGACAAGGAGATTTGCCAGCAGTAAGAGTTTCAGACGGAGGGCCAGGCTGCCCAGGGGTGGGACTTGAGGGGCAGGGATCCCTCCCTGAAGAGGCCGAAAGCTCTTACGATGGGCTTCAGTCATTCATTCCACACATGTTCATTGCGTGCCCGCATGTGCGGGGCCCTGCGGTAGGTATAGGAGGAACACAGGGCAAATTAAACCAAGTCCCCGTCCTTGTGAAAACTAGTGGACACAGAGAAAGAGGGAAGGGGACAGGGGTGGGGGTGTGGGAACAGCGGCATTTTAGATGGAGAGGTCTAGATGATGTTTCCTCTTCCTTTTCTCTTTTCAAAATTATTTTTAATGTTTATTTATTTTTGAGAGAGAGAGAGAGCACGAACAGGGGAGGGGCTGAGAGAGAGAGACACACACACACTCACACACACACAGAATCTGAAGCAGGCTCCGAACTGTCAACACAGAGCCCAACGCGGGGCCCGAACCCACGAACTGTGAGATCATAACGTGAGCCAAAGTCGGACGCTGAACCGATTGAGCCCCCCAGGCGCCCCTGGATGATGTTTCTTGCACAAAGTATAGGAGCAAACTTGCAAAGGCCTGGGAGCACACCCTTCCGAGCAGCGGGAGCAGCAACAGAGATGCCCTGAGGTGGGAGAGGGCTTGGGCTGTTCAAGAAACGGCTGGTTCCCATGTGATCAGACCCAGGTGGGGGAGAAGTCAGAGGCAGGCGAGGGCTCGGCTGAGGACAGCTTCCAAAGCCGCATTAGCGTGAGGGAAAACCATGGTGACGCGGTCCCATCTGCGCTACCGCAAGGCTGCACGGACTGCCCGGCGTGTGGAGAATGTCCCCAATGTGGCAGGTGCGGCAGAAGGACCCGGGAGGGGCCGCTGCACCTGCTCATGGCGCAGGTGGAGACGCGGAGCTGTGCCACGGACCACGGGGCGGGCCGGGAAGCCGAGGGGTGCATCGGGAAGCCTGGGGCATTCCTCCAGGTGAGATGATGAGGGACTGGACGAGGGTCGAGAAGGCTTTAGATTCAGGACATTTCCTGAAGGTGGAGCCGATCACGGGACCCGATACTATACAGAAGATGGGGTGTGAAGGCCAGAACAATCCAGGTTACAAAGGTGTGCTATTTACCGACTGGAGGGAATGCAGATCGGAACGGGGAGTGATAAAGGAGTTTCGGGGATCCAAAGTTTCTTTTTGGATGGGATAAACGGGCCACTGTGTCCCCAACCCACAGCCCTGGGGCATGTCTCCCAGTGCTGCCGGGCTCCAGGGGCCCCGTGCTCAATGGTGCACTTGGGGGGGGGGGCGTGGCGCTGCATCGGGCACAAGGCAGGAGATGGCAAGCAGGTGCCTGGAGAGAGGAGAGTCCGTTGGGACACAAAACAAAGGTCAAGTGAGTCCCGGTTCTTAGAAGAAAAAGAAGCTGTCATTCCAGCTCCTGAGGGAGAAACACAGAACCCAGGGTTGCACTTCAGATCTGTGCAATCGAGAACAGGACTTCAGTCCCCTGATAACCAGCTATGCTATCCCATGAATGACAGGGCCGAATGTCAACGGTTCTGCGGGTCACAGAACCGCCTTGCTGACAGGCCCCTGATGGACACAATGCCACTATCACACGTTCTTTCAAACCAAAGAAGATGTGACAAAACAAAACAAAATGCACCTTCTAGAAATCCATTAAACCGGGGGCTACCAGCGGGTGCCCCCTCAGCATGACCTTGGCAAAGACCAACAACTTTGTTAGGGCTCCTCGTTTTTTTTTTTTTTTTTAATGTTTTTTTTATTTTTATTTTATTTCTAGGAGAGAAAGAGAGACAGCATGAGCAGGGGAGGGTCAGAGAGAGAGGGAGTCACAGACTGAAACAGGCTCCAGGCTCTGAGCTGGCAGTCAGCACAGAGCCCGACGCGGGGCTCGAACCCACGAACCGCGAGATCGTGACCTAAGCGAAAGTCGGACGCTTAACCGACTAAGCCACCCAGGCCCCCCTTTAGGGCTCCTCGTTTAAGATTTATCTACATAAAAGAGGTTAAGAGCAGGAAGGGGAAACTGTTATGGAGAATCCTGCTTCTCTCTCCTGGCCACGAAATCTAAAATCCCTCTTGGTTTTTATCCCTTGGGTACTGGCTTCGTAACAGGGCACCTATTGCTGCATCTCAACAGGGCCGACCGGATCCGAAATGGATTTGTAATTACACGATCATTTACGTAAGTGCCTTTTCGTTTTCGCTTTCCTTCATGCTAGGTTTTATCTCTCATAAAAACACGTTGGAAACCAAGTAGGGTCAGTCCGTGCTGCAAAACTGCCTTGTAGGAAATTAAATCCCTCCCTTTGTTTCTAAATAGGACCGACCCAACCCCAAACTTCAAGAAGAATGTTATCTTTTAGTATCTCAGGGGAAAAATAATTACTGGTCAATTCTATGTAACGCGGTGTCTTGTAAGCACTCTCTCTGAGTTTCCAAAAATTTCAGTGAGTCACTGAAGGTATTGTATAATTGTTTCCTCTAGAACTTTTCAGATAACCACTGCCAAAAAGCGATTCTGCTCCTGGCCAGTATTTTGTAACGAACCATACTTTCCACCTGCTGGGAGAAGTTTACTTAGAGGTTCCAGTAAATGTTGGCCAGAACTTCTTGACTCCCCGTCTGGGGTTAGAAATCTCCATAAATCTCTCTGATGTGGTTAGTGGCGATCACTGTGGATTACCCTGAGACGGACTCGGAGCTGGAGCTGCCCCGAACAACCTCTCTGAAATTCTCTAATAATCTGATGCAGTGTGCAGGAATCACCAGTGAGAGAGTGTATTTACTTCCATTAAAGATCATTACTCTTGTAAATGACCAAAGCCTAATCAAGAACCATAAATCACGTACGCTTTGACCTCGTCTTCTCTTTCTGGGAATTTAGCTTGGAGAAATGATCTCCACCTTGCGCACCGAACAGCTATTAAAGTGATGAGTTAGCTGCAGTATTGTTTATATAAGTAAGAAAGTGATCAGAAACTGCGAATGGCCGACAGATCAAATATTAAAGAATTAATTAAGTGTATAATAGCATTAGAATAATACATAGCCACTAAAGTTCTAATGATTAAAATTGTATGTTTTCATGTGGGAAAATGGAAACTGCTTGTGATATTAAATGGAGAATAAATAAAAATATAAATTACATCTATATAGGACTCATGCTTAAATATTATGTATATTTATAGATATTATTTATACATATCTATATCTGTCTCTGTCTATACATGTCAGTATCTTTATGTCTATAAGTGATATCTAGAAGGAAACTTGGAAAAATGAGGTTTTGATTTATAAAAAATGTGAGTTTCTGTTCTTTTTGAAAAAGTTTTTTATTCTTTATTTTTGAGAGAGACAGAGTATGAGCAGGGGAGGGGCAGAGAGAGAGGGAGACGCAGAATCTGAAGCAGATGAACTCCCAAAAGCGAGTTCATGACCTGAGCTGAAGTCGGACATTTAACCCATTGAGCCACCGAGGTGCCCTGAATTTTTGTTCTTTAATCCAGAGTTTTGGGAACATTCTATACAATACTGACAACTAATAAATGAATCATTGCACCCCTCCTTCAAAAAAAGAAGGGGGAGAGTAAATAAAGGAAAAAGAAGTTCTTTTTGCCTGTGGTCAGCTAAAAATGATGAATATTGTACTCACCGTAAATTTGTAAAAATCTAGGAAAATCAGGCAAGTATAAAATTTCCAGATTTTATACATTAAAACTCATCATGTTGCCTTACAAAGAATCTTGATTTCCCAGTAATTTTTACTTATTCTCACTGAGCGGCAGCAAATCTTGGCCATCGTCACACAGTACAGATTTATTGGGAATTTACATTCTTTTTTATTTAAAAAAAATTTTAATGTTTGTTTAGTTTTGAGAGGCAGAACATGAGCGGGGCAGGGACAAAGAGAGAGAGGGAGAGACAGAATCGGAAGCAGGCTCCAGGCTCTGAGCTGTCAGCAGAGTCCGACGCTGGGCTCGAACCCAGAGTTTGAGATCGGGAGATCATGACCTGAGCCGAAGTCGGACGCTCAACCAACTGAGCCACCAGGGCGCCCCTATTAGTAATTTCCATTTGCAAACAAAAAACTGCATACAAAGCAGCAGAACTTTGTGTACTTTGATCTACCTTCACCCCAAAGACGGGCCAGTGCCTGTACTATCTCTAAAGAGAAGGTGTGCATCTCACCAAAAATATGGTTGCTGTTAGGGGAGCCCGTTAGGTGAAAACCTGAAGAGCCCCTCACTGTGGGCCCCCAGGCCTGTTCGTGCTTCCTGATGGGAACCGTTGTTGTCCCGACATCACCCCGGGGGGGGGAGGAGTGGGGACAAGCCGTCCTTCCAGACAGCGAGTCAAGGTTTCCTTTTAAGGAAGTTACTTTTGAAAAAAAAAAAAAGAAAAATCAATGCATTTTCATAAAAACGAGCCTACAGATTTGTGTGTCAGGAAGAACACGAGTTATTCATAAATACTAAGTGAGGGGCGCCCGGGGGGCTCAGTCGGTTGAGCGTTGACTTCAGCTCAGGTCACGATCTCGCGGTTCATGGGTTCGAGCCCCGCGTCGGGCTCTGTGCTGACAGCTCAGAGCCTGGAGCCTGTTTCAGATTCTGTGTCTCCCTCTCTCTCTGCCCCTCCTCTGCTCGTGCTCTGTCTCTCAAAAATGAATGGTAAAAAAATTTTTTAAATACTTTGTGAGAGAGTTGCACGTAATATGGGAACGTGGTAGATACAGACCGCGCTGCAGAAGGGCCCGTCTTTTCTTCTAAACACATGAATAGCAAGCAGCCTATTTTACAATCAAGGATTTTAAGACTTAAAGATGGAGAATGTCCATCTCTCCCTCTACTTCCTTCCTTCTTACTACCTTTCTTTCAAAGCTTGACAAAAAAGGAAGGAAACATCTTCTGCCTAAAGAGCTATTTTTTTTTTTTTTTTTTTACCATGCAGACTCTTGTTAGAGATTTGTTTACTCCAACCAGCAAAATCCAAAGGAGAAATAATTTTCCAGGAGTATTCCAGACTGAACTTGGAAACACTCTATAAGCAGTGATGGAATCCAGCGGTAATCCTGTAAATTCTAAATCATCCCTTTGGGCAGATAGGATTTCTGCCGCTTTATCAACGGCCCAGACGTATTATACTGATGGTTGAGACTGGTACTTAAGCAAGATGCTATTGCGGGTCGGCTGTGAGCAATACCAGCTCGACCTGAAATTTTGAAAGCAGCCTGTTTTGGGGGCCATCCACCAAGTCAACATGTTTAGAAAGGTCCACTCGGACCTGCAGGCTCGAAGAGGCTTTGTAACTTGTCTGAGGTTTCACAGCCGGTGGGGCTGCCCGAACCCCGAGACCGTGTGTGGACTGGAGCGTCTGTGTCCTTGCCTGTCCTGGCCTGACAGCCTCCCAGGCAGCCCTGGACATGCTGTCGGATTTGGCTCTCCCCTCTTGGAAGGAAGATCTGACGCACGCTGTCAGCGACAGGGCCACCAAGCGTGACACCAGCGGACCTGGATCTGAGTCCCAGCTCCGTGGCGGCCCTTCTGCCAATCGCTGTCGCCACCAGAAGGTGGAAAAGATCCCATTCTGCTGTGTTTTTTTTTTTTAAACATTTAAAAAAAAATTTTTTTTAAGGTTTTATTTATTTCTAGGAGAGAGAAAGACAGCGTGAGCAGGGGAGGGTCAGAGAGAGAGGGAGTCACAGACTGAAACAGGCTCCAGGCTCTGAGCTTGCAGTCAGCACAGAGCCCGACGCGGGGCTCGAACCCACGAACGGCGAGATCATGACCTAAGTGAAAGTCGGACGCTTAACCGACTAAGCCACCCAGGCGCCCCTCTGCTGTATTTTTGAGTCCTCTTTTCAAAAATAAGTAAGATCACTCACTAATAAGAGTTGGGGAAGGGGCGCCTGGGCGGCTCAGCAGGTTGAGCGTCCAGCTCTTGATTTCGGCTCAGGTCACGATCTCTGGGTTCTGGAGTTCGAGCCCCGCATCGGGCTCTCCTCTGTCAGCGTGGAGCCTGCTCAGGATCCTCTGTAACCCCCGCTCCCGCCCTGCTCTGCCCCTCCCCTGCTCTCTCTCGCTCTTTCAAAAATAAATAAACAAGTAAAAACTAAATAAATAAAAGGATTCCCAGCTTCCTCAAATGTCATTTTAATATAATTGCCAAATGCCTCAAGAGAGGCATGGTGTTTGTATTTCTTTCCAGCAGAACATCTGACTCAGAGATGTGCGCCTTAAGTCTCCTGAAAATAAAAGGAACGGTACATATTGTTAGATCTTATTTAACGTGTATCCGTGACGCCTATAATTTACCCCATAAATGACTATAATTTCTGATAAAAAAAGGAACGGAATTCAAACTGCAGATATGACGGGCTGTACAAAAGACATGTAATTAACGGGAAGTAAACAAAATAAAAGGACCCAATCGTCACACAGCCAAGATACGCAAGGATCCTCAACCAGTGACACCAAGTCGAACTGAGGACAAAGGTGAGTCTAAGACTGCCTCTCACTACTTCTTAATTATTTCTTCTACCCTGGGGGTATTTACCAAGGGGCACTCTTTCAGGGACTAGAGATAGATACGATAGCCGAGAAAATTCTTGCCCTCGTGAAGCCTACGTTCTAGTGTGAGATGAAAGAAAACAAATGCATAAAATGTAAGATGCTGGCAACCACTATGGAAAAATAGTAAAGCAGGGAAGGTAGGGGCATCGAGGAGGGGAAGGAGGGGCGGGACTCTGTAAGTGTAAATGGGGTGGACAAGACAGACCTCAATGGGAAGACGATACTCCTGAGAAAGAAGCCAGCAGGTGAGCTCTGCAGATATCTGGGGGCAAAGCTTTCCGAGGAAATAAAAGGCCAGTGCAAAGGCCCTGAGGCAGGATCCCACAGGGCACGCATGAGGAGCAGAAAGGGAGCAGCGTGGCTGGAGGAGAATTCAAAAAAGTAGCAGGAGGGGTACCTGGGGGGGGGGGCTTAGTCAGTGAAGCATCCGACTCTTGGTTTCAGCTCAGGTCATGAATTCAAGCCCCACATCGGGGTGCAGATCCTGCTTGGGATTCTCTCTCTCTCTCTCTCTCTCTCTGCCCCTCCCCCACTCGGTCTTTCTTTCTCTCCCTTTCTCTCAAAACAAATAAACTTTGTTAAAAAAAAAAAAAAGTAACAGGAAGCCAGGTCATGTGGGCTCATATCTCACGATCCACTCCAGAAACGGCATTTATAAGGTAAAGGCAGAGGGTTCTTGTTTGGGCTGTTGGCTAAATGTCTACACTATGTGGGTGCGTGAAGGTCAGTCCAGAGACACAAAGCACTGAACAAAGAAACAAACAGGAAGAGGGTCTAAACTCTGCAAGGTTGGGGGAAGTTCAAGCACGCAGGGAAGCAGCCCGACCTCACGTTCAGACTGATTGCACTGACTTTAGGATCCTATTAGGCAACTGCGTTTCTTTCTGAACCTTCGTATTTTGATTCACTGCTTCCTTCCCATCACGGAAAATGATCTTTAATGAACGGTCCAGAAGAGGCTGTCATTGCCTAGCAAGATTTCTCCGTGTGGGCACGACGGACATTAGGGGTCGGGTCATTCTTCGTTGCGGAGGGTGCTCTGTGCTTCACAGGATGTTGAACAGCGTGTCTGGCCTCCACCCACCAGGGGCCAGTGGCAACACCCCCTACCCCCCCACCTCCCAGCGAATCCCCCAGACAACTAGAACTATCTCCAGATACTGGCAAATGTGGCTGGGGAGAAAACCAGTGCCTGGTTGAGATCCACCGCTCTAATGCAGATAAAAATCCCATCTTGGGGGGCACCTGGGTGGCTCAGTCGGATGAGCATCCGACTTCGGCTCAGGTCATGATTTCACAGTTTGTGGGTTCGAGCCCTGCGTCGGGCTCTGTGCTGACAGCCAGCTCAGAGCCTGGAGCCTGTTTCAGATTCTTTATCTCCCTCTCTCTCTGACCCTCCCCTGCTTGCTCATGCGCTCTCTCTCTCTCAGAAATGAGTAAAATATAAATTAAAAAAAAAATTCCATCTCGGTTGATGAACACATTTTTTTTTAATGAATGGGTTGATCTTAAGGCATATATCTGTTCCTAACTTCTAAACACACCCAGAGCCACCTATTTATAGCTTAGAAAGAAGTAAACGCCTAAGACGTTCCAAATACCTTCCTGCTGCAGGCCCTTTGCACTGGCTGCGCTCCCTCTATCGTTTGTCCCAGGCAACTCCTCACACGTCGAGCCTTGTCAGAGCGTTAACTGTTAACTAAGGGCCCCTGGGAAGTGTCTCCCTGATCCTGAGCCCGAGCATGTGACATATTCCTATCTTCTGCCCCCAGAGCACCTGCACTCGTACTTTGTGGCCACTCTCACGACTGCAATGAAATAATTATTTTGGGCATTAATACTTAACGTCTCTTCCATTTCGGCAGGAACGATATCTTCCCTGTTGGCACAAGCGATACCAGACCACTGAAAGAATTGTCGTGGACTCAAATGTGAATGAAAGTGTGTTTTTACAGGCCAGCTTTAGTGCCTTATTACTAACATAGTATGATGCGCTTCCTAAGGGATCAAAGACCAGCGACACAGACCACGGCTTAAAAATAAATCTTGTAGGGGAGCCTGGGTGGCTTGGTCGGTTAAGCATCCGACTCTTGGTTTCGGCTCCAGTCATGATCCTGTGGTTTTGTGGGTTCGAGCCCTGCGTCAGGCTCCATGCTTGTGGCGCAGAGCCTGCTTGGGATTCTCCGTCTCCCTGTCTCTTTGCCCCTCCCCCACTTGCCCTGTCTCGGTCTCTCTCAAAATAAATAAATAGACTTCAAATAAAGAAATAAAATAAATCCTTTAGGATGAAACCTTCGCGATGCATATACTTTCTGTGACGGTACGTTTTTCTCCTTCACTAATAATAAAAGCCATGAGGGGTGCATGGAGGGCTCAGTCGGTTGAGCATCTGACTTCGGCTCAGGTCATGAGCTCATGGTTCGTGGGTTCGAGCCCCACGTCGGGGTCTGTGTTGGCAGCCAGCTCAGAGCCTGGAGCCTGCTCCAGATTCTGTATCTCCCTCTCTCTCTGACCCTCTCCTGCTCACGCTGTCTCTCTCTCTCTCTCAAAAACAAATAAAACATTAAAAATTTTTTAAATAATAAAAGCTATGAAAAGATGATCACGAGGGCAGGAAGGGGAAAAAACGGCCCCGTTTGCTAGTTAAGTGATAAGCTAAAAAGCAGTACATCGAGCTGAGGTCATTTTTCTAACTCTTTCGAACACTTAGAAGCGTTTATTTTAATACTGTTTATTCCAGGGGCACCTGGGTGGCTCAGTCGGTTAAGCGTCTGACTTTGGCTCAGGTCATGATCTCACGGTTCATGAGTTTGAGCCCCGCGTTAGGCTCTCGGCTCTCAGCACAGAGCCCGGTTTGGATCCTCTGTCCATTTCTCTCTCTGCCCCTCCCCTGCTTGCATGCATGCTCGCTCTCTCTTTCTCAAAAATAAAAATAAACATTAAAAAACTTACTATTTATTCCACACAGCATATTCTATTGCTTATTCTTTTTATGTCTGATATCCTCAAATATATTTAAATTCCTCAAAAGGATTAGGACCCTGGGGATCCTCAGATAAGGTTCACTGTCTGAGGGACCCTTGTAAAGATCTAGAAACACCTTCTAAGAACAGGGTCCATACTTTCATAGGATTTTGAAAAATATTCATTTACTTTTTTGAGAGACAGAGTCTAAGTAGGGGAAGGGCAGAGAGAGAGGGAGACACAGAATCTGAAACAGGCTCCAGGCTCTGAGCTGTCAGCACAGAGCCCGATGCAGGGCTCGAACCCACAAACCGCAAGATCATGCCCTGAACCGAAGTCCGACGCTTAACCGACGGAGCCCCCCGGGAGCCCCTTACGCGATTCTTAAAGGTGTCAGTTCAAGACCCACCACCTTATGTAACTGTATTTAATTAGAAAGCTTTTAGGGATATTCCCGTGATCCCCAGTCCATCTCTTGGGAAAAAAACCCACAAATATTTGTTACCGATTTCCTCTCCTGCTTCAGTTCCTGGACGTAGCGGGCTAACTCCACAGTGATGTGTGAGGTCATGTTCTCGGAGATAACTTCGTGCTGCCCAGCGTAATCGTTCATTTCGTTCAGGGTGGAAAGGAAGGCTTTACACGCCGTATACCTGCGGGACAGAACGCACATGGCTCCTTCGCAAACAAGGCCACGTCGGTTCTCACGCTCCGCGCCGACAAAGTATTAATTAAAGTCGGGTTAACGTGCGCCGGCCTCCCATAGGATCCTGACAATTCATTACACAGAAGAGTGTTCTTCTCGAAATGGTTCAGAATTAATTACAACTGAGGCACTGCATCGGGGGACACGGAATCACTGGGCAAAAGGCGGTATTTGGCTCTGTTAGTACTTGGTGCAAATATAACGCCAAACACTTAGACCTGCTGTATGCACTAATGCAGTGGATATTTAGGTCCAAATTGGAGACGTAATGCTTTGGGGTCCCCCCCTGGCAGGGTGCCCTAGCTACTGCCTGAAATGAACCTATTTCTGGATGGAAGAGACTCCTGATATTACAAAACGAAATCAAGAATGTGAAACACATAATCCGCACTTCCTGTATTTGCGCAGATTATATGCTAAGCTTTTCCCAATCACCTTAATTGAAACAATGTGGACTAGGTGTCGTGCCTCAGGAAAAGGAACTTTAGTTGAGTAGGGTTTTTATTGTTCCGCCCACTTTGAAAAGTAACACAAATAGAGCGGGGGAGGCAGCTGATTTTGTTGATTTCACTTTTTCTTTCCGTCACCATCATCACCACTGGCATAAAGATGTCACCACGTAATTATCGAGGTTAAACAGACCTGTATTCTTCTTCCTCCTTCGAGTTCTTTTTAGGTTGGTATTTCTTTGCAAGGTTCCTAAAACAAAAATGCAAGACTTGTGACCTTCTATAGAAAGATGACGGAGAAAAAAAAAAAGAAATCAGTAATGAAAGATGAAGTCAGTGCTTTTCTTTACAAGTTAAAAAAAAATCACAACATGTCCACAGCTGAAATCTCCTGCCTTTAAAATTTTTTTTAAATATTTATTCTTTAAAAAAATTTTTTTAATGTTTTTTTTATAAAATTTATTTCTGAGAGAGAGAGAGAGAGAGAGAGAGAGAGATAGCATGAACAGGGGAGGGTCTGAGAGAGAGGGAGATACAGAATCTGAAACAGGCTCCAGGCTCTGAGCTGTCAGCACAGAGCCCGACACGGGGCTCAAACCCATGAGCTGTGAGATCATGACTTGAGCTGAAGTCGGACGTTTAACCGACAGCCACCCTGGCGCCGCAATATTTATTCATTTTTGAGAGAGAGAGAGAGAGCGAGTGAGCGAGCAAGAGCAAGGGAGGGGCAGAGAGAGAGGAAGACACAGAATCCAAAGCAGGATCCAGGCTCTGAGCTGTCAGCACAGAGCCCAATGGGAGGTTCAAACCCCAAAACCGTGAGATCATGACCTGAGCTGAAGCCAGAAGCTTAAGTGACTGAGCCACCCAGGTGCCCCATTTCCTTCCTTTTTTAAAAGTAATCTCTAGGGGCGCCTGGGTGGCTTAGTCGGTTAAGCGTCCGACTTTCGCTTAGGTCATGATCTCGCGGTTCGTGGGTTCGGGCCCCGCGTCGGGCTCTGTGCTGACTGCCAGCTCAGAGCCTGGAGCCTCTTTCAGTCTGTGACTCCCTCTCTCTCTGACCCTCCCCTGCTCACGCTGTCTCTCTCTCCTAGAAATAAATAAAAAAACATAAAAAAAATTAAAAAAAAAATAAAAGTAATCTCTACACCCAATGTGGGGCTCGAACTCATGAACTCAAAATCAAGAGTCACATGTACCACCGACTGAGCCAGCCAGGCGCCTCTATTGCCTTCCATCTTTCAACATGTGTGATGATACTCCTGCCTCGAAGGATTCCCATAGCTTTGAACCTTTTACCTCAAAGGTAGGGCAAATGAGAACAGAGAGAGGCAGGGGCACCTGGGGGGCTGCTCAGTCAGTTAAGCATCCGACTTCGGCTCAGGTCATGATCTCACAGTTTGTGAGTTCGAACTCTGCTTCGGGCTCTGTGCTGATGGCTCAGAGCCTGGATCCTGCTTCGGATTCTGTGTCTCCCTCTCTCCCTCTCTCTCTGCCCCTCCCCTGCTCACACTCTGTCTCTCTCTCTCTCAAAAATAAACAAACATTTAAAAAATGTTAAAAAAAGAAAAAAAAAAAAGAACAGAGGGGGCGCGCTAGCTGATGTCAACCTGACTGTTAAAACCTGGCCTGAATCGGAGAGGACAGACCCTGTATATACGTGTAGTCACTTTCATCTGTAGCACTGAGCCAAGGTGCGGGGTGGGGGTGGGGGGTCCCTACCAGGCCACTGTTCCTTCGTGATCATCTGCAACTGAACATTATTACCCTCAGGCCATGGAAAGCCTGTGGATTGTGTCCAAATGTTCAAATTAAAAATCCAAGTGCCAAGCGCATGCTGTCAAGGCTGTGTGGCTGCCCCTCCAAAGAGCTAATGAAAAGGGGAGGAAAAGGGAAGAAAATCTTCTTGAAGGAAGTGGAGGCAATATTCGGGGGTGTTCATGCTAAGACATTTCACTAGAAGAGCTTTCAAGCTGCACAGCAGCTCTGCACCAGAACAAACTCCGATGAGCTTGACACCCACCCATCTCTCTTCCTGATCTCATCTCCGGTCACCAACCCAGATCATCTCTACGGCCGACACGCTTAAATTTACACAAAATCCAGGAGGCAAATGTGAAAGAAGAGAACCCGCTCATGGGCATCTCACTGGCTGGTTTAGGCTGACGAATGGGCCTCGCTGGGGGCCCTCGCCCGACAGCACGTATTCCTGTTCATCCGTATTCCTCTTTTCATCTCACACTGTATTTCTTTTCTGTGCCCCCTGAATCTACGGGTTCGCCCAGAAGAAAATGTGCCATCGTAAGCTTACAATTTCGATCAGGGTACATTTCACATACAAAGTGGATGTGACCTCATCTCTAACAGGTGCTACAGGATGGGGTGAGGCCATGGACTTCAGTAAAAAGGACCTCGCTCTGGGATGGCGTGAGCCCAGGCAACCGAATGAGCAAGTCTGCGTGTCCAGCTCTTCATCTGTAAGTCCAAGGAGGATGGATGAAATGACCTCTGTTGCCCCTTCAAGTTTGGAAATTCGAGGGGGATATGTAACATCCGCTAGAATATTGATTGTTGAAATTTAAAATGAAGATATGGGGGTGGGGTGGGCGCCTGGCTGGTTCAGTCATTAGAACATGTGACTCTGGATCTCCGGGTCATGAGTTCAAGACTCATGCTGGGCATGGAGACTGCTTAAAACTAAGGTCTTTGAAGATAAAAAATAAAATAGGGGCACCTGGGTGTTTCAGTGGTTGAGAGTCCGAGGTCAGCTCAGACTATGATCTCGCAGTTCATGAGTTTGAGCCCTGCATCAGGCTTGCTGCTTTCATTTGGAGCCTAATTGGGATTCTCTTTTTCTCTCTGTCCCCCACTCCCTGATTCAGCTCTCTCTCTCTCTCTCAAAAGTAAATTTAAAAAACATTAAAAAAAATAAAATTAAATAAAAAATTAAAATGTGGTTTAAAGAAAAAACGAATGCAAAAGAGGGAAACCTTGTCTGCTAAAAGCACAGCACAGATCGTTGAGCTGGTTTGAGCACAATCATTCCTTAAAAGAGAGATTTAGTAAAAAACAGTGTGTTCTCCTTAACAGGCAGCAGGGATGAAAGGGGGACACATACAGAGCAGGTGACTACACAGCCAACAGCTTATTTTCAGCAAACCTGGGAGACTGGAGTAGTAAAAACCTATTGGCTGCATGTGAAATTTTTTTTTAATGTTTATTTATTTTTGAGAGACAGAGAGAGACAGAGCATGAGCAGGGGAGGAGTAGAGAGAGAGGGAGACACAGAATCTGAAGCAGGCTCCAAGCTCTGAGCTGTCAGCACAGAGCCGGCGCAGGGCTCGAACTCACGAACCACGAGATCACGACCTGAGCCAAAGTTGGCTACTCAACAGACTGAGCCACCCAGGTGCCCCCACGTGAAATATTTTTAATGCAGGGTTTTAAATATCAGCCATGTCTTCTGTTCACAATAAATTATAAGTGGAAAATACCACTTCTAAATTCACATCTTACATAAAAATTCTTTCAAAACTGTTATTTTAAAGGTTTATTGAAATCCACATTTTCTTTTTAGTTTCCAGTCCTAAGCCATCATAAAAATAATTTAAATTTCCTATCTGGTTGAAGGAAACATAGCTTGACTATATCCAGGTAAAAGCGGCATTCTTTATAGTTCCTTTTTACCAGCCTCCTAAACAGGACTAAAGACCATGAGTGACAAACTGCTGTGGGTGACAGCATGTAAAAGCCATCAAGTTGAGAGGAGCCTGGGTGGCTCAGTCAGTTAGGCGTTTGACTTCGGCTCAGGTCATGATCTCACAGCTCGTGAGTTCGAGCCCCGTGTCGGGCTCTGTGCTGACAGCTTGGAGCCTGGAGCCTGCTTCGGATTCTATCTCCATCCCTCTGCCTCTCCCCTGCTTGAGCACACACACACAATCTCTCTCTCTCTCTCTCTAATATAAAATAAAACATTAAAAAGTTTTAAAAAGTTTAAAAACTCCCATCAAATCGTAATGAATGAGTATCACTTTGACCACCTTAGCATATATAGACAGCATTCAAAATGCTTCTTAAAAGCACAATGAATAATTCACTCTATGAATGCCAGCAGACAACTAAAAGCTTAAGAGGTCTGGAAGGGAAATCAGGATATTTCTCTCGGGGACCACTATGAAAAAAGATCAACTTTCCTTTGCATTCTCTGGAGATGGGCTTTCTTGCCCTATTTCGTATGAGGTTATTTTAACAAACAAGCAAGAAAATGAACCGCAAGGAGCATCTATAAATTTATAGGGGTCTTTCTGAGAAATGTTTAAGTGTTTTGTATATTAACCTTGCTCTTCAGACGGGCTAATGAAAAGGCAAGGGAAAGACTATAATCCTCTCGTAAGGATACGGGATGTAAACCTGGTTGATCCGAAGAACCACGGAGAGGCTTTTTAAAAAGGAGATACTTGGGCTCCATTCCAGGCCCTCTGAAATGGAAGGTCCAGGGTTGGGTCTAGGAATGTTTTTGTTTTTCCTAGCTTTCATTTTTTAAAAAAGCTCACCGCAAGATTTCCAGATAAAGACAGCAGAACAAAATTCGATCAGGGAATTGTGCTTTCCTAACCAGAGATGAAAGTTAAAAGCCAGGATGATTTTCAGCAGCAAAAAGCAAGCTGATGAAGGAAGGAATGTAACCTCAGTCCACACACCTTGAAAAGCGGTGGCTTTGGTGAGGGATGGAAGATTCTGGAAGAGCGGAGAATGGAAGCTGATCCCAACCTCACTGCCACTGCCGGGTGGGGCTGGGGGTAAGCCCACCAAACCCTGAAGATCAATTCTTTTTTTTTTTTTTAAGTTTATTCATTTATTATTTCTGAGAGGGAGGGAATGTGCATGTAGACAAGAGGAGAAGGGGCTGGGCGGGGGTGCGGGGGGTTGGTGGTGAGAGACAGAATCTGAAGCACAGAGCCCATTGTAGGGCTTGAACTCACAAACTGTGAGATCACGACCTGAGCTGAAGTCGGAAGGCACCCACGTGCCTCAACCCTGAAGATAAATTTTGACAGAAGTGAACTGAGGGATAAGTGAGCAGAGAACAGTGACAGAAAAGCTCCGAGAAGACACACAGGCCAACCACCCAGGTTCCAGAATCTGGGCAGGAGCAGGGACCCACCCCCGGATCGTCACTCCCCGGGGCTCCACGCGCGGTGCCTTGCGGGGGACGAGGGGATTCAGCCCTAACCCAGGCATTCCAAAGGAACTGCTACATCTTTGACCTAATGGGATAAATTCTCAAACGGAACATCTAACAAAGTTCCGGAACACACTCAGAGTCTCAAAGATAAAATGTACAAAACCAGGCCCTTTGCCCCACCCTTACTCCATAACGGCACCCAGGGGGAAAGGCAGATGGTGGTTCTAGAAGCAGAGCCAGGAACGCTCCTCTACCCGCTATCTGAGCCGACAGCAGCACTGGCATTCCGTACGTGGGTAAGAAAATCGTGCTTAAGGAGTGCACGTGCTTTATCTCATTAAGTCTCCTTAACAACCTTGGAAGGTGAGAATTACCATTATTCACATTTTACAGATGAAAAAAATGAAGCACGGAGAGTATTTGCCCCAAATTGTATTACTAGTTTTTTAAAAAATATTTATTTGAAAGAGAGCATGTGCAAGCAGTCTGCGGCAGAGAGAGAGGGAGAGAAAAAGAATCAGAATCAGGCTCCACTCACTGTCAGCACGAGGCTATGGGGCTCGATCCCACAAACCGCGAGACCCGGACCTGAGGCAAAATCACGAGTCCACTGCGTCATAGACTGAGCCACCCGGGTGCCCCCCAAATTGTATTACTGTCGAATGGACGAACCAAGTGTGGATCCCAGGTATTGAGGCTCCAGTGTCTGTTCTTTTTTTAAAAGTTTATTTATTTATTTATTTTGGGGGGGGGGTTAGTGTGTGAGTGGGGGAGGGGCAGAGAAAGAGGGAGAGAGAGAATCCCAAGCAGGCTCCACGCTGTCAGCTCGGAGCCCAACACGAAATCATGAACTAAGCTGAAATCCAGAGTTGGATGCTTAACCGACTGAGCCACCCGGAAGCTCCTAGTGTCTGGTCTCTTAACCACTTCACTGAACTGTCCATATTAAACACAAGCAAGGTGAGGGGTGCCTGGGGGGCTCAGTTGGTTGAGTGTCCAACTTCGGCTCAGGTCATGATCTCACAGTTCATAGGTTCGAGCTCCGTGCCGGGCTCTGTGCTGACAGCTCAGAACCTGGAGACTGCTTCGGATTCTGTGTCTCCCTCTCTCTCTGACCCTCCCCTGCTCACACTGCCTCTCTCTCTCTCTCTCAAAAATAAATAAAACATTAAAAAATTTAAAAAATAAAAATAAACACATAAGCAAGGTGAAAAGATATGTAATACAGAAGAGAAGGAAGGAAGGAAAGATACTTGGGAAAAAGGCAGGAGAGGAGGGAGGGAGGGAATGACAGAAAAACCCAATCTGGAAGAAAAGAAGTAAAAGCAGCAAACGCAAATTCCTCCAGAATATTTTACACTAGAGACAAACTTAATAAAAACCCTAAGCCAATAAAGCAAAGAATTCCCAGACCACAGGCTAAAATAGACTGCAAAGCCAAAGAAATGAACTAAGAACTAAAGCACACCACTACAGAACTAATAAATAAAGTGGGCCGGATATAGAATTTAACACAGAGAAGTTTTGAGATAATCATAAGGAAAGCAACTAACAAAAGCAGGAAAAAAACATCTAAAGAAGAAGATGCTTTTACATAAGGAAAACTTCTCTCTCTGAAGTATACATAACCTAAGAAGTAGCGCAGAAAAAAAATGCAGATGTAATTAAAGAAAGTTCCCTCTACAATAAATAAAAAATGGAATCTGCATATGAAAGGGGCTCTAAGGAAACGGGCAAAGAATGATCAAAAACAAGGCTTAGCTTGGCAATGTTATCAAACTGCTAAGTGGAACAAAAAATTCTTCACATATATAGTCAAAAAAGCAAGCCACCTACAAAGAAAAACATTCTGGCTGGCCCCAGACTTTTCCAACAAAAGACAGTGCGGTAACAGAGTTTGGAGAGAAAGAAAGCATTACCAGAGCACAGCCAGGTCAAATTATTATCGTCTGAGCCCGGCAGCAGGCTCTGTCGGTGCACAGAGCCTGCTTGGGATTCTTTCTCTCTCCCTCTCTTTGCCCCTCCCCTGCTTGTGTTCTCTCTCTCTCTCAAAATAAATACATAAACTTAAAAAAAAAAAAAAAAAGAAAATATAAATGGCTCCGATGCATAAAAACAGGCTCAACCTCACTGATAAGAAGAGAAACACAAACTAAAGCTCTGACTCACCAGTTTTTCCTTTTTGCCTTGGCAAAGATCAAATAGACTGGTACCAAGAAGCATTGAGGGTCAAGGAAAGTAGCACTGCCAACCACTCGGGCATGAATGATAAGGGCGACAGCCTCTGAGACTCAACTTGGCAAACTCTACGAAACCCAGAGTGCTACTTTTAGGAGCTTAGTCTCGAGGTAGGCTTGGCCAAGTGGATTACTCAAGGTTATGCATTGCAACTCTGTTCAGGGTTGCGAACAATTGGATACATGTCCACCAGCCCAGTGCCTATCGTAAAACTACACACATCAAAACGAGTTTTCGGACCAATCTCCAGGACGTAGAAAGGCGAGGGCACGCTGAACTGCCGGGGAAACGAGGAGGCAAACGCACGCTTGTTGGCTTGTGTTGGCATAAAATCTGTCTCCCGAAGAATAAACAAGAGACAGGTAACATGTATTGTCCCTAGGGACAGAGGGAAGAGCATGGACACCTCACTGTACACCGTTTTGTGCCTCTGGAATTTTTCATCACGTGAGCTCATTAACCGGTCATAGCAAATAATTTTTATTAAAAAAGCAGTTTAGGGCAAGCAGTAGCTGGTTTTCTTATATAGGTCAGATAAGAGGCTTTAAAATGTTATTAGGAACTTGACCTTACGCTGCCTCGAATAAACAGGAACTATAGCAAGGGTCAGTAAACTTTTTTTTGACTTTACTTTTTTTTTTTTTTTGAGAGAGACAGAGAAAGGGAGGGAGAGAGACCCTGAGTGGGGGCGGGGCAGAGAGAGAGAATCTCAAGGAGGCGCTGTCAGCATAGAGCCTGATGTGAGGCTCGAACTCATGAACCGGGAGAACATGACCTGAGCTGAAGTCACAAGTTGGATGCTTACCAGACTGAGCCACCCAGGTGGCCCTACACTTTTTCTATAAAGGGCCAGAGAGTAGATATTTTATTTTATTTATTTTTAATGTTTTATTTATTTTTGAGAGAGAGAGAGAGAGAGACAGCGTGAGCAGGGGAGGGTCAGAGAGAGAGGGAGACACAGAATCTGAAACGGGCTCCAGGCTCTGAGCTGTCAGCACAGAGCCTGACGTGGGGCTCGAACCCACGAACTGGGAGATCATGACATGAGCTGAAGTTGGACGCTTTAACTGACTGAGCCACCCAGGCGCCCTGAGAGTAGATCTTTTAGACTTGTAAGTAGGTCTTCATGATCACATGGTCCCCGTCGCAACCAGTCAATGGCCACTGTTTTGCAAAAGCAGCCATGGGCAGCACACAAATGGGTTGATGCGGCCGTGTTCCTATAAAACTTTATTTATAAAACCGGGCAGTGGATGGAGGGGGACATAGGGTGTAGTGTGCCAACACCTAACCTACAGAAATCAAGACCTTACCTATCGCCATTTGCTTGTAAAACAAGTGAGCATTTCTTTCCTCTAATGCCGAAAAAATAAAAATGATTCAATGCCGGAAGTCTCCCCCTCAAAGGCTGTGTTGCTTTTTCAACGTCAGACTGATATTTCAGGCAGGCATTTGCCGAGTGTACTTCAGTCCCACTGGCCTTTCTGTTCCTTGAACGTGTACCCACCCCAGGACCTTTGCACTCGCCGATGCCTTGGCCCAGAAGAGCTACCCACCCCCCCACACCTCGGCTTGAGTTGTCAAGCAAGAGGTTCCCCTGGGCCAGTCTAGCTACGTCTCGCCCACCTGTCATCACACTCAACTGCATCGCCTGCTTCAGCTTTCTGGGGTGATAAATGCTATCTTTAGATGATTTCATTTCTTGCTGATTTGCACGTGGTCTGTTTCCCACAGTGAGGGGGTGAGTTCCACAGTGTCTCGTTCATGAGGGCTCCCCGGACATGGTAGCTGCTCTGTTTGTTGGTGAGCCCTCATCAGCTCTCGGGCAAACACACGGTTCTCCCTGCAGCAGTGCCGACCAAACATCTGGGCCCTGAGCCCTGTTGATTCACCCCTACAACTGTTTATGGAGTCCCTGTTACGCATCAGGCACTGTTGTGTGCTCTCGGGACACTTCAGCAAACACAGCTCAAAAACTGTGCCCTTGGGGGGGGGGTCTCCATTCCAGCAGAGAGGAATGGAAGACAATGGATAGAATCCCTAAGAAAATGTGAAGAATGTTAGAAAGTCATCGGTGCCGTGGAAAACGTGTAGAGTAGGGGCACCCGGGGGTCGGGGGGGGGAGGCTCAGTAGGTTAAGCGTCTTGACTCTCGGTTTCGGCTCAGGTCTTGATCTCACGGCTCACGGGATGGAGCCCCGCCTCAGGCTCCATGCTGACAGTGCAGAGCCTGCTCAGGTTCTCTCTCCCTCTGTCTCTGCCCCTCCCCTACTCTCTCTCTCAAAATTAGCCAGTATTAAAAAGAAAGAAAGAAAAAGTGTGAAGTGCAACAAGGGGACATGGAAGGCCTCCCTGAGCACGCGACATCTGAGCAAAGACGTGAAGGGGGGAGGGGGTGGCCACGCGGATGGAGGGGAAGAATAAATAGGCGACACCGGTACGGAAGGTGAGCCCTGGGGTGCGGGCGTGCCTGGTATGTTCAAGAAACAGCAGGGAGGCTGGTATATGGTTAGGACAGAGAGGAGGGAGAAGGAGGAAAGAGAAGATGTCGGAGAGGCCGGGCTTTATGATCAGGGCTCCGTAACACACCTACCGTAAGGACTCCGGATTTACGGAGTGAAATAGGGAGTTGTCGGAATTTTGAGCAGCGTGCCATGATCGAGCTGCCGTGTGGACAACAGACAGGGGACACGGGGTAAGAAGGGAATAGGAGAAACTGGCTGGAAGCCCCATAATCACCCCGGTGAGAGGCGATGGGGACTGGACCACCATGGCCGCCGTGGAGGTCAGGAGAAGGGGTCGGATCCTGGGTGAGTTTGCGAAGTACAGTCCTGATGGCTTAGATCAGGGATGGGGATGGGGTCGTGTGAGAGAAAGAGGGGGGACCAGAGATGACTGCGGGGCTCTTGATCTAATGAGGAAGGGAGGCGGCTGCCCTCAAGGGAGTGGGTTAGAGCCGGGCCGAGCAGGCAGATTCAGTTTCCGACCCGTTACGTTTCCAACACCCCACTGGGGAACTGTGTAGTCCGTGTCTGGAGTCCAGGACAGAGGTGTGGCTTGGAGAGGCCTGTCTGTGACCCCCCCTGCCATACAGATCATACTCAAAGCCAGACGAGGTGACCAAGCCTGAGGGAAGGTGACAGGGACCGGGCACGGGGGCTCATCTGATGAAGAGAAGGAGGCGAAGGAGAACCCAGTAAGGGGGATGAGAAGGAGCTCCCAGTGAGGCGGAAAGAAGGAAGCCTGAACACGAACTCGAGAGGCCAAGCAAGGAGGAGGGAGCGTCCACCCCGTCAAAGCCACTGATGGGTCAAGGACTCTGTGGACTGAGGACAAGCGGTTGGGCTGAGCAGTGTGGAAGTCACTGGAGGCTTCGACGAGCAGTTCCCGCTGAGCGGTGCGGGGCGAGTTTAAATCTGACCTTGATTTCGGCTCACGTCCCGATCCCACGGTTCATAAGATCGAGCCCCAAGTCGGGCTCTGTGCGTGGAGCCTGCTTGGGATGCTCTCTCCCTCTGTCCCTCCCCTGTTCGCTCGTTCGCTCGCTCTCAAAATAAACAAATAAACATTAAAAAAAAAGAATGAAGTAGTGACAGGAGAGGGATTGGAGACAGCAAGTAAGAACACTTTCGAGAAGTTTGTCTACAAAGGGGGGCGGGGGCAAGAAATAGTAGCAGGTGGTGGGGAACGTGAGTTCAAGGGAAGTTTGGCTTTGGACGCTGGGAGGCGTAACGGTGTGTCTGTGTGTCGACGGGGACAAGAATCCAGTAAAGAATGAAGAACGAAGGACGAGTGAGAGAGAACCATGGGGGCCGAGCTCCGGGGTCAAGGGAGGGGTGAGGCCTGGCACGCAAGACGGGGACCTGGGTTTAGACAGGAATATCTCGAGGGGGGGGGCACAGAGACGTGGGGACAGACACCGAGAGACCGATGATGTTTTCTTCTGTTTGCTTCAATGTTCTCGGTGACGTAGGAAGCCCCCAGTGGGGACAGGAAAGGAGGGGCTGGGTTTGCAGAAAGGAGAGAGGCTGAAATCACTTCGGTGAGTGGGGGCCGGGGGACACATGGACCAAGGACAGATGCTTATGTATCGGCATTGAGGACCCGGCTGAGGTCTCGGTATCAAGAAGACCAGCCCGAAGGTCTAGTAATCGTCTTCAAGGCCTTTGTTCAATTACTCCTGATCTGGTAGCTCAACTTCTTTCACAAGTTCAGACTGAGTTACCTCTCAGGGGTATAATGAGACCAGTCTCAGGGGGGCGCCTGGCGGGCTCAATCAGTGGAACACGTGACCCTTGATCTTGGGGGTGTGAGTGTGAATTCCATGTTAGGTGTAGAGCCAACCAAAAAAATGTATTGGGGCGCCAGGTGGCTCCGTCAGTTGAGCGCCTGACTTTGGCTCAGGTCAGGATCTCGGGGTTCATGAGTTTGAGCCCCGCGTCAGGCTCGCTGCTATCGGCTCAGAGCCCGCTTCGGATTCCCTGCCTCCCTCTTTCTGCCCCTCCCCTGCGCTCGAGCACTCTCTCTCTCTAAAATAAGGAAACATTTATATCTATTTAACATATATATTTATAAATATATGGTTAAATCTCGGGAAAAATGCTTCTCAAGAGGTTATCATCAGAGCCCTAACACTGATCCTCAAAATTCCAAGTTGTGAAATGTGAGTGACAAGAGAGTAAAATGGTCAGTGGAGGCCATTACATTTTACCCTAAATCCACACTGGGATTTCCATTCTTTCCCAATAGCTTCCCAGTTGCTCGCATCTTCCTTCCCTCACCTCTGGCGATGAGAAAGGGCAAGAAGCTGGGTGCAGTCCAGAGGGGGTGCTAAGAAAGTTCTTTCCTCGGGGCGCCTGGGTGGCTCAGTCAGTTAGGCGTCTGGCTTCAGCTCAGGTCATGATCTCACAAGGTTTGTGGGTTCGAGCCCCGTGTCGGGCTCTATGCTGACAGCTAGCTCAGAGCCTGGAGCCTGTTGCAGATTCTGTGTCTCCCTCTCTCTCTGACCCTCCCTTGCTCACTTTGTCTCTCTCACACTCTCAGAAATAAATAAAACATTAAAAAAAAAAGTTATTTCTTCTCGTGGCACAGAGCCGGGTGGACACGTGCTAAGCGCTGACTTAATGGCATCGAATAACTGAACTCCCAAATAAAATGAGAGTGTGAACAAGGCTCCAGGAAAGACGAGCATAAGAGAACGGGAAAAGAAGGACCACCAGACAGATAAATCCGTAAAGGGAGACTGTATTTTGGGTTAAAGCTGTCAGGTAACCCGTTTTCACACAAACGACATTTTATGACTTACGGTGCAATATTTGAATTAACAGCACGAAGCTGTCCTTCCTGTCCCTATGTTCAGTTCTTAAAGCCTTGAGGTCCCAATGAGGCTGATTCACACACAAGGTGCCAGAAAGTGATCCGGATTCAGCAAGTCAGAGTGATTGTTTCACTGAGCAATATGTCTTATGTTTTATTTACTCCACGGAAACAAAACTCGTCATCCATAAAAATATTCCATATGTGCTTATTACGTGTCAACAACAACACCAGCCCTGGATGCATCCACCCTCTCTGAGTGACACATGACCTACCTCTCCTGCAGATGCTCTTTGCCTTAAATTTTTTAAATGTTTATTTATTTTTGAGAGAGAGAGACAGAGCGTGAGCAGGGGAAGGGCAGAGAGAGAGGGAGGGAGAGACACAATCAGAAGCAGGCTCCAGGCTCTGAGCCGTCAGCACAGAGCCAGAGCCCGACGTGGGGCTGGAACTCAGGACGGGTGAGAATGTGACCTGAGCCGAAGTCGGACGCTGAACCGACTGAGCCACCCCAGCGCCCTGTGGTCCAAGCACTTTTAAAATGCTGCTCCACAGGCCTCTTACACGCTGCTGGATGGAGCAACGGATCCGGAGAAGCATTTTGGAAAACTGTGAATGTAAAGCAAAACATAGAGAGTGTCCGTGACCCCGAAATCCCACTCCCCAGGTGGAGACAGACTTTATATCCCCAAACGGGAGACGCGCAACGGCCCAGTGGCAGAGGAATGGATAAAGTGCGGTGCACTCACATACCCAAGTACAAACCACCAATGAAAAGAAACACCCTACGCAGCCCCGTGAATGAATCTTACAAACATCAGGTAGACCGAAAGAAGCCAAATACAGTGCCCAGTAAATGGATACATTCACAGGAGGTTTAAAAACAGGCAAGACTGTCCATATCGTTCGAAGTCAGGAGCGTGGACAAGTGTGGGAGGAGGGTCGTGCACCAAAAGGGGCTGGATTTGCCTGTTTTTCCACCCAGATGCCAGTTACAGGGGGTGGTTCACTCTCTGAATTCCTGGGAGGGCACACTTACGACTTGTGCACTGCTCTGTGTGTATGTTATATTTCAATTAGCAGGTTTCTGAAAAGGGGCACCTGGGTGGCTCGGTTGGTTAAGCATCAACTCTTGATTTCAGCTCAGGTCACGATCTTGCAGTTCATGGGTTCGAGCCTTCACTGGGCTCTGGGCCGACAGTGTGGAGCCTGCTTGGGCTTCTCTCTCTTTCCCTCTCTCACCCATGCGCGCGTACACATGTGTGCGCTCTCTTTCTCTCAAAATAAATAGATAGAGGGGCTCAAGAGTTGGTTGAGTGTCCGACTTCGGCTCAGGTCATGATCTCACGGTTCATGGGTTCGAGCCACGCGTCGGGCTCTGTGCTGACAGCTCAGAGCCTGGAGCCTCCTTCATATTCTGTGTCTCCCTCTCTCGCTGCCCCTCCCCTACTCACTCCCTGTCAGTCTCTCTCTCAAAAAATAAAAAAATAAACATTAAAAATTAAAAAAAAATAAAGAAGTTTTCTGAAAAAATAAGGAGCCCTAATATTCAGAAAATGTCATCTTAGAAAAGAGAGCCTGAAGGCAGTAACTTCGTTTTTAGTTTTACTGTTCTATGAAAATGATGTTTCCATCTTAAAAGCAATGGTTTCCACTGACATAGTACCTTTTTTAAGAGGGTAAAAGAAATATCTAAAGGATTATACATCTGCCATATAAATGAGAATATAACTTGTACATCCACGTCACAGTCAACAAATAAACAACCTTTGTTGGTTATCAACTTACCTGAGCTGTTTGGCATAGCTGAGCTCGATCTCTGTCCTTTCCTTTACAAATTTGATGTATTTCTCAAGAATGTCAATTCCCCACTGTGTGTGTTTTTCTAAGTTGTCAAACTGATCCTGTTTTTAAGAAAACACAAAACACAAAGAGAGAGCTTGTAATCCTTCTCTGTGATTAATAGGAATTTCAGCGCACAATGCTCTCAATAAGAGTCGCTATGCAGCAAGCAGCTCTAGTATTTTCCATGATGGTCCTGGGTGCTTCTCTTGCTGAGCAGTTTTAAATCAACATTACCAAATTTGGTTAGAAAACTGCCTGGGGGACTGAACTCTGACCTGCGCGTTCCCGTTACCAGCACGGTTTGGGGATACAGTCAATGTCCCAGTGCAAAGGGGAAGGAAGGTCTTTTCCAGATTCCACGAGCTGAGGGGTGAAACACCCGCATCGACCGGGTGGGCGGCTAGCCCCTTCCTCGTTATCTCTCAATGATTCCAAACAGCTCACTGAAATTCGGGGCAAGCAAATGGAAACGAGAAGAGTTCCAAAATACTGCTTTCTTCAAACAGATAAATAAAACGACTCATGCAGACTTTATTCAAACTTTCATCGAGCCCACACTATGTGCCAGGAAAGGAGCTGGCGGAACGGAGGGACAGAAATACAGCAGCCTCCTTGCCCACCTCCCTCCACTTCGCTGGGCGCCCTGAGGTTCCCAGCCTGGGACAGTGAGGGCTGGTGGGTATCCCAGCAACCCCCACTGCAAAGGGGTGGACACATCCAGGAATCAGGGGGCCTTGTCCAAGCGTGGGTGGGGGCAGGGCTCCAGGGAAGGTGGGGGGTAAGAAATGGAGAAAGTCCGGGGGGGCCGCCTGGGAGGCTCAGTCAGTTAAGCAGCTAACTCTTGATTTCTCAGGTCATGATCTCACGGATTGTGGGTTCGAACCCCAAGTCGGGCTCTGGACTGACAGTGCGGAGCCTGCTCGGGCCTCTCTCTCCCTCCCTTTCTTTGCCCGTCCACTGCCTGTGTTCTCTCTCTCTCTGTCTGTCTCTTTCTCAAGATAAATAAACATTTAAAAGAAAATTGTTTTTATTTTTATTATTATTATTATTTTTTTAATTTTTTAAATGTTTTATGTATTTCTAGGAGAGAGAGAGAGAGACCGCGTGAGCAGGGGAGGATCAGAGAGAGAGGGAGACACAGACTCTGAAACAGGCTCCAGGCTCTGAGCTGGTAGTCAGCACAGAGCCCGACGCGGGGCTCGAACCCACGAACCGTGAGATCATGACCTAAGTGAAAGTCAGACGCTTAACCGACTGAGCCACCCAGGCGCCCCAAAAAAATTGTTTTTAAAAAGAAAGAAACTGGAGGGGCGCCTGGGTGGCTCAGTCTGTTAAGTGTCTTACTTCTGCTCAGGTCATGATCTCTTGGTTCTTGGGTTCGAGCCCCGCTTTGGGCTCTGTGCTGACAGCTAGCTCACAGCCTGGAGCCTGCTTCAGATTCTGTATCTCCCTCTCTCTCTGACCCTCCCCTGCTCACGCTGTCTCTCTCTCTCAGAAATAAACATTAAAAATAATAATAATAATAATAATAATAAAAAGAAAGAAACTGGAGAAAGTCTCAGCCCATCGGCTCAGGCGAAGGAGTGTAGCCTTTCGAGTGGGCACAAGTGAGCTACTGAACATGCAAGAGGAGAGGCATGCCCACAGGCGTGTTTAGACTCATCAGGAGACTGTTGAGTCATCCAGGTGAGAGAAAAACAAAGAGGGAAGGACATACAGACCCATGACAACTAGACTCAACTAGGTTTGGTGGCTGGTTGCGTGAGGAGTCC
The DNA here is from genome assembly GCF_003009895.1 of Hyaena hyaena. Lineage (NCBI taxonomy): Eukaryota > Metazoa > Chordata > Mammalia > Carnivora > Hyaenidae > Hyaena > Hyaena hyaena. The sequence continues at coordinate 2,561,308 of NW_024080670.1, read as the reverse complement.
GGAGAGGGATACGGAGGGGAGGCAAGATTCCGGGGGATTCATTGACTCTACCTCCTGGGACTAGAGAATGGAGGGACAGCACTTTGGGGTGAAGTGACACACTGGGTGAGGGAGGGACAGGTCCAGAAGGGAGCTGGAAACACGGATCCATTTGGAGCTCAAGGAGGGAGGCCCACGAGCTGGCGGATCTGAAGCAACGGCCAAGGGTCCAAGAAAAATCAGACTAATGTGCAGAATTAGTAAAGAGGGGCTGGCCCAGGGCGGGGGGTCCAGAAAGGGAAGGGAGTGGCGGTGCAACACTGCAGGGAAGAGAGAACTGCCGTGAGAGACAGAGACAGAGACAGACAGACAGACAGACAGACAGGCAGGCAGAGAGATGTCAAGTCAGCTGTCTCCTGAGAGGTAGCCGGAGTAGAGAATGTGGGTTCTAGCCCCAGCTGGGGACTTCGCTGACGCGGGCCCCCAAACATGGCCGAGAGTGCCTTTTTTGGCCTGAAGATGAAGAAACAGTCCCTGGATAATTTCACAATTCAGTCTTGAGGACTGTGCAAAATGGAAAAGTGTCGAATCAGATAGGAAAATATGAAGGCACAATCTGGGGCACCTGGGTGGCTCAGTCGGTTAAGCGTCCGACTTCGGCTCAGGTCATGATCTGCCTGCTCGTGAGTTCAAGCCCCGCACCGGGCTCTGTGCTGACAGCTCAGAGCCTGGAGCCTGCTTCGGATTCTGTGTCTCCCTCTCTCTGTCCCTCCCCTGCTCATGCTGTCTCTCTCTCTCTCTCAAAAATAAATAAAACATTAAAAAAAATTAAAAAGGAATGTGAATATTACAAAAATGATTAAATTGTATACTTTAAGTGGGTGACTTGTATGGTATGTTAATTACACCTCCATAAAGCTGTTAAATATACAATGTTTAAGTTAACAAAAGAAAAAAATTTAAATAACTTCAAAAAGATGTAAAATAAACAAAGCCACGGTTTAATCCTAGCACGTGCATGTGCAATCCTACAGGACACACTCAGTACCATCCTCCAGCTTGATTTTATTTTTTTAATGTCTATTTTTGAGAGACAGAGCATGAGCGGGGGAAGGGCAGAGAGAGAGGGACACACAGAATCTGAAGCAGGCTCCAGGCCTGAGCTGTCAGCACAGAGCCCGACGCGGGGCTCGAGCTCACGAACCGCGAGATCATGACCCGAGCCGAAGTCAGACACTCAACAGACCGAGCCCCCCTGGCTTGATTTTAAAACCTACCATCTCCCACTTTAAACGTGTCCTCACGCTTTCATTCTGTTTTCCGTTCAAAGCTGTGCAAACCGTAAAAGGAGCCCACTCCGTCCCTCCAAGTCCTCCTTGGGTGGAAGCAGGCGGCCAACAGAGTCAAAAGCACTTCTTCTCCAATGTCCGAAAAATCTCTTCTTGAATAAAACTCGTTTCCTCAACCTTGATCTGCACCCGCTCCCTCGCCTCCCCGTCCCCCCCGCCTTGTCTCCCCGCCCAGATCCACAGAACAGTTTGAGAAATTAAGGTTTTATTTTACAGGAGTGTTTTTCTCATGGAAAATCACTGTCAGACGTTTGTCTGTAAATCTAATAATTGTTCACCTGATCATAAAAAACAAGGGACAGATATTCAAGGCTTTCGTTGATTCTTGGGTCCCCAATAATACATTCCATGGACAGCTAGGCTCCGCTAAGGGAACACAAGTCAGGAGGGTTATTATTTGTGTCATCTGGAAGCATGAAGGTTGTCAAGCAAATTAAGAGCGTAAACAAGGCTGTAGGTCGCTTTAAACTACTTGAGGGAACAAATATACAAACAATTCAAGTAAAGATTATAAATCCTCCCTCGCTATTGAGATAGACCAAGGCTTGTGAAAGCTCTCGGCTAATTGGTAATAAAAACTCCTTTCCAGGGCCACCCGGGTGGCTCAGTTGGTTTAAGCGTCCGACTTAGGCTCAGGTCATGGTCTCATGGTTCGTGGGTTCGAGCCCCGCATCGGGCTCTGTGCTGACAGCTCATAGTGCATTTCGGATCCTCTGTCTTCCTCCCCTTCTGCCCCTCCCCCGCTTGCACACTCTCTCTGTCTCTCTCTAAATAAATAAATAAACTTAAAAAAACCCACAACTCCTTTCCACACACCCCTCCATTTGAGAGTCCTCTCTCTGTTTCATCTCCCATCCCCAGAGCCTATTTGCAGGAGTTCAAGGGGTTTCCTTGAACACTTGCTAACACCATCTGCTCTTAGGCTGTCCTGCTGAAAATCTCACTATATATTTTCCCCTATTAGTACGCAATTCTTTCCTAGCCCTAACGTATGCAAGCCTGAGCAACAGCGTTTGATACCAAAACTTTTGCTTTCAATCTACATTTGAATTGAGTCTACCTTAAAAATGACTCAAACCAACAATATGTTTTCAATAAAGTTGTCTGTATTCTAGAACCTTCTGCAAGCTGTAATAAAGGTCAAAATAAGGTCGAAATAAGTTAGAAGATCTTAACTACTAAAAACCTCGCGTGGCAATAAATAGGCTAGTTCTTGTCTTGTCGATATAATATTGTTCTTTCGATGCTGCATTGAAACATCTCTGGAGTGCCTGGCTGGCTCAGCTGGTAGAGCGTGTGACTCTTGATCTCGGGGTCCTGAGTTCGAGCCCCACATTGGGTACAGAGCTTACTTAAATAAATACATACATAAATAAATAAAACGTCACAAATAAAATTTTTTAAAAACAATAAAACATCCCTAGTGATGCCACACTCTACCATTTCTATCACACGGATTGCCACGGCATGAACTTTTTTTGACAGCAGTGAAAAGATTGCCATGGCATGAACTTTTTTTGACAGCAGCGAAAAGAAAATTCAAAACAGATGAAAAACTAATCAACCCACTTACATTCTTGACCAAAATGTGGAAACTTTAATGGAAAAAATTCCAGATCTTAAAAAGACTCCTTTGTGAGCAAATATCATACACGGCCCTTTAAAAAAACCCCAGCTTTTGCTACTTTGAAGATGGTGGCATTATCAAAAATGCATCGTTTCCCGTTTGATGTGGCATGACAGCAGTTCGGAGCCCTCTGCCCTCTTAGAAATCATGAAGGACATCCAAAAGCTTTCATTTACAGGGGTTAGGGCTATCAATGTTTACCAGAAATTAAAAGTCGAGAGCGTTTAAAAACTATGTCATAATCCATTAAGAAGACAAGACTAAAGCCATTACATGTTGAAGCAAATAGCATTGTTTTCTTTTCAAGAATTCTCCTTTCCAAAACCAAACAAAAAAGTGGGAAGACTGGCATTTGTTTACATTTTTGCCAATCTCTTTAATGTCTAGCTTAGTAGATTGCAGCTGGATTTTCAGATGCATCTGCAGTCAATCTGTTGGGATACCTTCACTTTGGTTGAAGTATACGAAAAAGTAAGACTTTGCCCAGATCCGTAGTAAGAAAATGGAGGAGCAGTTCAACAGCCTTTTTAGATAATTCTGGATACTCTGGGAGGCCACACCCAAACTCAACAAACAGTAGTTTCTTAAAGGCTAGTTTCAGTGTGAAAGTCATACCAATGAATTTTTCACATCGGGTTACAATAAAATGCGTGAGTGGATCTTCCACTCTGAGAGGCTCTTTTACCTGCCCACGACTGTATAACATTACGCACTGGTCATTTAGAAAAGACACATACACTTTTAAACATTGTATTTTTAAGTAACCTCCACACCCAAAGTGGGGTTCGAACTCACAGCCCCGAGATCAAGAGCCACTACCTTATGACACATACTCCAAATTTTTCTTTGAAAGCTTCGTATTTCAGAAGATGAAAGACGTCAGAGAATATATAACCTAATGGAAACTTATGTTTAATTTACAAGCGCCTACTATATATATCCTCAAGAATTAACTCCAGAATTGCCAAGAGAAGAGCAAATGGATGTTTCCAAGTAGCTAGGGACCAAATGATGGCCTCCCTTCTTGACCTCTTACTGCTCCTTGAATTCGAACCACACAAATTTTTTTGTACCACGAGAGGCTGAGTAAGCTGCAGAAACAAACGCGGAGGGCACAAGTGTATTTTTCAGACGCACTGTCTGTATTTTCCGATTATTTTCACATCTGGTTCTATGCACAGTGAAGACCAAACCAGAAGTACGAACTGCGGCATTTATTTGGGTTAATCTATCTTTGTCAGAGTTCCTCAAGAGTCATGAAGTTTGGGGTGCCTGGGGGGCTCAGTGGGTTAAGCGTCCGACTTCGGCTCAGGTCATGATCTCGCGGTTCGTGGGTTCGAGCCCCGCATCGGGCTCTGTGCTGACAGACAGGTCAGAGCCTGGAGCCTGTTTCAGATTCTGTGTCTCCCTCTCTCTGACCCTCCCCTGCTCACGCGTCTCTCTCTCTCTCTCAGAAATAAATAAAGCATTAAAAAAAAAAAAAGGAAGTTCTCCAAAGTACAGTACGTCCTGTCATTGAAAAGTGTACGACATCGACACAAATTCAAAATCCTTAAAATAAGCGAATGTGGTAAGAAAGTATGTTGTTAAAGTGACCTCCCTGTGAACGACTCAGACTCAGAGGAAGGGTATATGGGAGGCCTTTTCTCCACAAATCTCTCCCTCTTCAGTGAGTCACACATCGGTGAAGAGAATTATGCCTTCCCTAACACTGGGTCCACCTCTTTCTGCGCTGTCTGGACCAGTGTTTTAGGATACTCTAATTTCTTTTAATTTGTTGTTAATTTATTTTTTGAGAGAGCACAAGGGGGGGGGGAGGGCAGAAAGAGGGGGACAGAGGATCCAAAGCAGGCTCCGTGCGGTCAGCATCAGACCCCACATGGGGCTCGAACTCATGAAACGTGAGATCACAGCCTGAGCCGAAGTCGGATGCTCAACTGACTGAGCCACCCAGGCGCCCCAGGATACTCTAATTTAGGATAAATACACTTTCCTAAAGACTGGGGCACTTTGAGAAGCAGACCTTAAATGGTTCTATTTGAATAGAATCTCTTGGGATGAGATTACTGGTATCAGCTTCCTCTTATCTTTGAGAGAAAAGTGTCAGCATGTATAGATTTATCCAGAGTAAATGTAACAAAATCTCCATTTAAAATGTTTTAAAAAATCAATTTGGTTCTGAATATTAAAGTAGTTGTATATATAGGAACAAAAAAGTTTTTATGAAACTTTACAAAAATATGTCATCACAAATACCACCCAATTTTCTTGATCTCAAATTCGAAACAAAGACTTCCATTAAGGGCGCCTGGGTGGCTCAGTGGGTTGAGCGCCTGGCTTCAGCTCAGGTCATGATCTCACGGTCTGTGAGTTCGAGCCCCATGTTGGGCTTTGTGCTGACTACGGAGCCTGGAGCCTGCTTTCGATTCTGTGTCTCCTTCTCTCTCTGTTCCTCCCCTGCTCACGCTCCGTCTCTCAAAAATAAATAAACATTAAAAATATTTTTTTAAAAAAGGACCTCAATCAAGCTCCATGGACAAATAAAAAGACTTTCCTCATACGTTACACTAAAGGCAGAAATACCGAAAAATGTATTTCCAACATAAAAGCATCAAGTCTCGAAGTGACGAAAAACCATTACCCAGAGACACCTGGGTGTCAGTCAGTTAAGCGTCAACTTCGGCTCAGGTCATGATCTCACAGTTCATGAGTTCGAGCCCCACATCGGGCTCTGTGCTGACAGCACAGAGTCCGCTTCAGATCTTGCCTCTCTCTCTCTCTGTACTTCCCCCGCTCATGCTCTCAATCGCTCTCAAAAATAAAAACATTTAATAAAAAAAAAAATTACCCAAATGAAATTCATTGTTTACTGAGAAAGAAACAGTTACAATGTCAAGGGCAGCATTAGAAGGTTTATATCAAGCAGCATAGACACCTTCTGCGGAGGTGTGGAGCCTACTTGTGATTCTCTCTGTCTCCCTCTGTCCCTCTCCCTCCTCCACTCACGTTCTCTCTCTAAAAAAAAAAAAGAAAAAAAAAAGAATGTGGAAAAGCACACCAATAGAAAGTTGCATTTTCATGTTTCTATAACAATAATTATATTGTGTAAAAGGGCAACACGGAGGCTGGTGCTGGGCACGGAAAGGAGCAGACTTGAGGCGGACGGATGCAAGGATGCCGTGTGCCAAATTGTACACTGCATCCTGAGTCGAAAAGAGAGTGAGAAACATCGCCTGTACCAGAAGCTCCAGAATTTTGCCCCTCCCAGAGTCTGAGCAGGTACGATGTGCAGGGGGAATTCCTATGCAATGTGTTCCCGTTAACAAGCCGCAACGATACGCTTCTGGCTTATTACTTCATGTTCTTACAGCTTCGTCACTTTGGGTTCCCCCGCTGTTACTCTGGCTACAGCCAAAGCAACAAACAAAACCACGAACATGGGTACCTGCCCCAAATATGCTGAGTGAAAGAGATAGCAAAGAACACAATTTTCAAGGGGAAAAAAATATTTTATTTTTTTAAAATGTTTTTATTTATTTCTAGGAGAAAGAGAGAGACAGCGTGAGCAGGGGAGGGTCAGAGAGAGAGGGAGTCACAGACTGAAACAGGCTCCAGGCTCTGAGCTGGCAGTCAGCACAGAGCCCGACGCGGGGCTCAAACCCACAAACCGCGAGATCATGACCTAAGCGAAAGTCGGACGCTTAACCGACTAAGCCACCCAGGCGCCCCGGAAAAAAATATTTTAAAGAGTGCTTACTTTTTTCCGTTAAAATAACAACAACAACAACAACAGTAATTTTTAAAGCCATCATAAAGGATCATCTGGGTAGAGTTCAGGTCGGATCTCACAGTAGTGGGAATGCGCCCATCGGGCTCTGTGCTGAGTGGGAAGCCTGGTTAAGATTCTCTCTCTCTCTGTCTCTTTCCCCCTCATGAGCACTCTCCCTCCCCCTCTCTCTCTCTTAAAAAAAAAAAGCAATTTAAGGAACACCTGGGTGGCTCAGTCAGGTAAGTGTTGGACTCTTGATTTTGGCTCAGGTCAGAATCCCAGGGTCGTGGGATGAAGCTTGGTATCAGAGATTCTCTCTCTCTCTCTTTGCCCTCACGCACACTCTCTCTCAGATAAACAAACAAACAAACAAACAAATAAATAAAGTACTCAGAAAAACTACTTCCAAACAAACAAACAAACAAATAAATAAAAATAAAGTACTCAGAAAAACTACTTCCAAACAAACAAACAAATAAATAAAAATAAAGTACTCAGAAAAACTACTTCCCCAGCCAGACATGGTCAAATACCTTAAGCAGCAGAGAAAAAGTATTAACAATGACAAAACTGTAAAACCCAGGTTCGGAAAGATGGCTCTAACTTGCAACTGGAGTGGAGTGAATCAGCTCCAACGAAGGACAAACCAGTCACAGAAAGCAAAATCTTGCTCTTTATTAAAAAAAAAAAAGGCCGTCTCTCTGTGACAGAATGCAAGAGGGACTTTGTCTGGGGCGCTTGGGTGGCTCAGCTCATGAGCTTGAAATTCACAAGTTTAAGCCCCGCGTTGGGCTCTGTGCTGATGGCTCAGAGCCTGGAGCCTGCTTGTAGTCTGTGTCTCCCTCTCTCTTTCTCTCTGACCCTCCTCCACTCGCACTGTCTCTCTCTCTCTCTCTCTCCTCTTCTCTCAAAAATAAATAAACACTAAAAAAAAAAAAAAAGAGGGGCTTTGTGAAGTGGGGTTGTGAGATGAACACCTTTAGCACAAACGCTCAGTATCATTAGTGGCTAGTTTCAGCCGGAAATGGAATCTACTTGTTCTTCCTGGTTTCTATGCATCAGCTCAGGCCAGGAAGCCTAAGTAAATGTCAAGTTTTCTGAGCCCGTTCAATCAGCAGACACAAGAGTTCAGTTACCTCCCTCTCCCCATTGCCCCATGTTCCTTTAAACCCGGGAGAACTAAGTGTATCTCTCAAGCATCCCACACCGTTCTCCACAGGTGATTCTCTCCCCCCAGGAAACCCGTTCAAGACCAACCTAAGGGAGGAAAAAAAAGAGGGAGAGGGAAGAATACCAGAACATTGAAGGCGATCCGAAGACTAAACAAGAACAAAGCATATAAGCTAAATTTTTAATGAGAAGAAAGAAACAAAAATGTTAAAGTCCTGACTGATTTCTAAACTCTATAGGTATTTCCATGGGTGTGGGGAAGGGGTGCAGAATAATTACAAAAATATCATAGGGAAAAAAAACTTAAGCCCCTTCACCTGAAACTTAGTTAACATCAATGCAAAGCATTTTCCCAACTCTTAGCAACGAACTCACTTCCAATTTGAGTGAAGAAGGTGAAGCAAACATATAGGTGTCGTTCTCTCTCTTTTTTGTAATGTTTATGTTTATTTAGTTTTGAGAGCAAGAGAGTGTGAACTGGGGAGAGGGAGAGAGAGAGAGAGAGAGGGAGACACAGAATCCGAAACAGGCTCCAGGCTCTGAGCTGTCATCACAGAGCCCGACGCGGGGCTCGAACCCACGAACTGTGAGATCATGGCCTGAGCTGAAGTTGGATGCTTAACCGACTGAGCCACCCAGGCGCCCCAGTGTCATTCTCTTTTTAAGACAAGGGATCTGACAAGTGTCTGACTCTTGATCTCGGCTCCTGTCATGAAATCACGGTCTGTAGGTTCAAGACCCGTGCCAGGCTCCTTGCCGACAGTGTAATATCTACTTGGGATTCTCTCTCTTCCTGTCTCTCTGCCCTTCCCCACTTGCACACACATTCTCTTTCTCAAACAAACAAACATATGACAAGGAATCCCAACTCTCAAGCCCACAGCTGAGCATCTGACCTAAAAGACCCATATGACAGACCAGGCTGGACCAAACGGAAGGTCTCCAAGAGCCGGTGCTGGGCCTACGAGGTGAAGGTGTCCCTGTGCGTGCCAAATTAGGAAAGAAACACTCATCTGCAGAGGTGGGAGACATTACCCGGGGTGTTCAAAATGGATGTCCCTGTGAGCTCTGCATGGACTGATGCGGGTCTTTTATGAGACTGGCCAGTTGTCCCAGCCCGTGGTTCTGTAAGACGCCCCCTGGGACAGACCCTCGTGGCTGACAGTCCAGCAGCTACCCCCTACTCATCCCATCTTCCCTCTGGCCCAGCACCTCAGTCATATCTGGTCCCGGCTCCCTTGCAGCTAGAACACGGACATGGGCCATCACCCGGGCTAACCAGATGTGTGGGCTATCCATGGGCGGCTACTGAGAAAGGTGACCCGAAAAACTCCTTCTCTTCTTGATTTGTCCTGGTCATTGCTGCCTGGGATGCTTGGAATTGCTACAATGATCCTTATTGTCTGAGCCACTTTTCTTTGGGTCTTGGTTACTTTCTTTTTTTAGTGTATTTCTTTTTATTTATTTTTGAGAGAGGGAAATACAGAGCATAAGCAGGGGAGGGGGAGAGAGAGAAGAAGACACAGAGTCCAAAGCAGGCTTCAGGCTCTGAGCTGTCAGCACAGAGCCCAACGCAGGGCTCAAACCCACGAGCTGTGAGATCATGACCTGAGCCAAAGTCGGACGCTCAATCGACTGAGCCACCCAGGCGCCCCGGGTCTTTGTTACTTTCAATCTAACGCACAGGCCCCTTTCTCTCGTCCTGATAAATTGCCAACAATTCAACCCTTCCTTCCAGAGCAGCGGACCGCGAGCCAAGCTCCGTGCCCAGCACCAGAATTACAGTGAACAGTGGAGTTTTAATTACAATCAAAGGCGGTGGGGACACAGAAGTGTGGCACGGGTTCTGGACGTGGGATCAGGGAAAGCCTTCCAGAGGGAGTGATGTTTATGTTGAAACAAGAAGGAAAGGGAGAAGCCAGTGAGGCAAAATGGGGCAACGAGGGGGGAGCCGGTGGGGGAGGGGGAAACGTTCAAGGCAGAGGGAAGAGAATGCACAGAGGCCCCAGAAAGGAAAGAACGTGGCCAAATGAAGGAAATGAAGGCTATCCAGGGTACCTGGAGGCCGCGGATAAAGAGGAAGGGGGTATGATAAGGAGAAAGGCAGGGGCCAGATCGGCCAGGGCCCTGGGGAGCACGGCCAGGGTCCCACAGGATGGTTTTCCTTGAGTGTTTGCCAACAAATGCAATCCCTGTCCCTCTCGCACTTCTCCAGGACGTAATGTCCTGTATTTAAAAATGATTAAATGAGGGGCGCCTGACTGGCTCACTCAGTGGAGCGTGAGTCTCTTGATCTTGGGGTTGTGGGTTCAAGCCCCACGCTGGGTGTAGAAATGACATTGCAACAAACTCTTAAGGGATGCTGGAGGGGATCCGTTGGTTGGGCGTCTGACTCTTGGTGTCCGCTCAGGTCATGAACTCATGGTTTGTGGGTTTGAGCCCCACATTGGGCTCTGTGCTGACAGTATGGAGCCTGCTTGGGATTCTGTGTCTCCCTCTCTCTCTTCCCCTCCCCTGCTCTCTCTCTCTCAAAATAAATTAAAAATAAACCTTAAAAAAAGAAAAGGAAATTTAAAAATCTTTAAAATATATATATATACTCTTTATAAAATAAAATAATTAAATAAGGGGATATAATCTATGGTTGTGAAAAGAATTTTCTAATGTATGAAACCCACTATTCCATTAACAAAGAGAAACCTATATTGTAAAAAGTCAAGAGATTTATTGATGGATATTTTCTTCTTGTTAGGCCAATAATATAAGAGCATTGGATTTGGGAGCCTGGATACCTAGGTTCAAATTCTGATTCTAGTAGTTGTTAAGTCATGTAATTTTGGGCACGATTCTTTCTTCGCTAAGCCTCAGTCTCCTCATCTGTAAAATGGGGACATAGTCTCCTTTGACCTGATAGAAGTCCTTCAAAAAATCAAATAAGAGACATAACTATGATTAAATATAACAATTTGTGGCTTGCTATGTAATCATTTGAAATGTAATTTATTTTCATTCCATAATCCAAAAGCAGTCGATGTCTTGGCCTTGACATTCTCGAAGAAGAAATAAAATGAGAGAATAAGTTTCAAAGAAAGGACTAGTCAGATACAAAGGCTGGATTTTTTTCAATGTTTATTCATTTTGAGAGAGAGAAAGAAAGAGGAGGGGAGGGGCAGAGAGAGAGAATCCCAAGCAGGCTCCAGGCTCTGAGCTGTCAGCACAGAGCCTGACGCGGGGCTCAAACCCATGAGCCATGAGATTATGACCTGAGCCAAAGTCAGATGCTTAACTGACTGAGCCACCCAGGTGCCCCTACTGCTATTTTTGTATACAGCATTCTATACATACATGTTTTTATATATTCTTTTGTAATAGCCATAATTAATACTCAATTGTTAGTTTACAGTTGGGTTGATGTGAAAATCTTCCGTGTAAGAGAAACTTAAGACCACAGGACCCTCTGCCAACTGGAGATCAAAAATGAAGATAAAACACTTATGAAAGCAAAGATTAAGTCAATAGGAAAATCTATTACATAAAGTATTGAACTATTACTTTCTCCTTGATTGATGGACTTCCTACTTTGTTCCCATAAAAAGTATAAAATGTTCTTCCGAAAATGGGCATCACTTAATACCCAAGTATGGATTGATGATTGATTGTTAAAGACTTCACACTTGGGGCAAAAACTTTCTTAAAACATTCCAGGACTATCAGTGTCCGAAGCCAAAAATATTTTTCACAAACCACCACAGAAATATAGCAGACCATTTCCCTCAAGTAAAATGTTTCCGAAGGTTAAGAGAACACAAAATATTACAGTAAGCAACATACTCTATGCCGAAATCACATGTATCCACTCATTCATCCAGCAACGTTCTACCTACTCTGTGCCAAACACTATTCTAGAAACTAAGGCCACAGCAGCAAACAGAAGACAGAAATTCTCTGTTCTCATGAGCTTACCTACCAGATCTTGTACAAAGCTATAAAGAAGTTTCAGAAGGATTAGTTTATATTCCCATGAAAAGAACTACTGGGTCTTCAGACAGGAACGTTTTAAAGCCCATTCATACCTATGAGCAGAGGTGATAGTCAAAATATTGAACAGTTATCAACAGACTCCCCATCTAATCAGAACAGAGGCCAGCTGAGCTGAGGATTCCTGGCTGAAAAGCGCCTTGCCCGTGGCCCCAATCTCTTCTGGAAAGATCAACAAATAACATATCCACCAATAGAGTCCTATCTTACTGGAGCCTGGCCAGCACGCAATATTACCATTTGTAAAACAAAAAACAACCAACAAGGAAGAAGCAGAGGAAGACAGCTTTGCTTATTTGATAAGCAACTTGCTTTACTTATGCGTTTCCTTTCGTATTTGGGAAATTAACCTTTTCAGAAACGGTCACGAGCCTTTGGAATTTCCTCTTGTGACCTTTCTCTCTCTCTCTTAAAAAATCTTTTATTTATATATATTTTTTTCAGTAATCGTTACCCCCTGCCCCGCCCCCACATGGGGCTCAAACTCACAACCCCACTGAGCCAGCCAGGCATCCTGGGAACCTTTCTCTTCTTAATCTTTATTCGTTTATTTACTAGGAGCTTTGTATTTATCTTAGATGTTGCATAAGCCTGTCATATATTGAGACTGTCATACTAACTCTCTTATTTGGTATAAATGTTGTTCCTAGTTTGATTAATTTTAAATTTTATGTATATTTTTGGCATGGAGACATATCAGTACGTGGTACCTCGGGGGGTTGGCACTAGGAGGGTTGTCCCCACTATTTTACACTTTTCTGTGCGTTCAAAATTTTCTTCAGTGAGCATGTGCTCTGCTTATCAACACAGTATTAATATTAACTAACAAGTTATTATTTTAAAATGTTAAATATTTATTTCTTTTTGAGAGAGAGACAGAGTGCAGGTGGGGGAGGGACAGAGAGAGGGAGACACAGAATCAAAAATAGGCTCCAGGCTCTGAGCTGTCAGCACAGAGCCCGACACGGGGCTCGAACCCACAAATGGTGAGATCATGACTTGAACCGAAGTCGGACGTTCAACCAACTGAGTCACCCAGGCGCCAGGCGCCCCAGTTTATTATTTTAAAGACACCTAAAGATCACATAAGTAAATGTCTATTACAGAGGTAATTCCTACCTTCCCTTTACTGTATTGCCATTTCCTTCTTGGGAGTAATTAATGATAAGGTAGCATAAATGCTGCCCTTTCACTCAAGTTTGCTGTTTTCAATAGAAGGAAAAACATCTATTGACACACGTCACATAACATTAAATAGAAATCCAGGATTTGAGGGCGCCTGGCTGGATCAGCCGGTAAAGCCTGTCACTCTTGATCTTGGGGTTGTGGGTTCAAGCCCCATGTTGGGGAGAGAGCCTACTGAAGAGAGAGAGAAAGAGAGAGAGAGAGAAAGAAAGAAAGACGGACAGACAGGAGGGAGGGAGGGCTTCTTTCACTCATTCCACATGGTAGTGGGCTCTCCCCACAGCCAGAATCTATTCAAGATGTAAAAGTCACCATGAATAGATATTTCAAAGGAAACCCACTATTTGGCTCTATTTTGGAGTGGCTGTAAATGATTTCAGCTTAAAAAAGAAATGATTTCAGCTTCATCTTACTCCAATGTTTTGAGCTATTTCTGCGCTACCAACTTATTTTGGGCAAACACTGATGTAAACAACACACGAAGCATTCTATGCCTTGAAAACAAACCAAAATGCCAGGGGCGCCTGGGTGGCTCAGTCCGTTAGGCGTCCGCCTCTTGATTTTGGCTCAGGCTATGATCTCATGGTTCATGAGATGGAGCCCTGCGTCAGGCTCCACGCTGATGGTGCAGTGCCTGCTTGGGATTCTCTCTCTCCACCCTTCCCCTAGTCTCAAAATAAACAAACTTAAAAACAAAACTGAAATGAGTAAACGGAACACATACAGCCCTGTGGGCCACACTAGGCAGTTTTCTGCAGGGTAGGGTGGGGGGTGGAGGGTGGGTTAAGCGTGAGGCCCAAGGGTCATGCTGCCCAGGCTCCAGCCAACACCCTCACCCCACCAGCCATGGGAAGTCACTTTGCTTCCGTGTTAGTTTCCTCACCCAGAAGTGAAAACAATAATACCACACTTAATGCCACTGAACTATAGGCTTAAAAATGGTCAAAATGCTGAATTTTATATTATGTGTATTTTATCACAATTAAAAAAAACTTTTTGGGAAAAAGAAGGAGTATTTATTTTTATTGTTTTAGTGTTAACTTATTTTTGAGAGACTGAGAGAGTCAGAGTGTGAGCAGGGGAGGGGCAGAGAGAGAGGGAGACAGAATCCAAAGCGGGCTCCAGGCTCTGAGCTGCCAGCACAGGCCTGACGCGGGGCTCGAACCCACGAACAGTGAGATCATGACCTGAGCTGAAGTCAGACGCTTAACCGACTGAGCCACCCAGGCGCCCCAAGAAGAGTATTAATAGAAGTCAGAAACATCACCTTGGGCCAGACCCTCTAGCACCATGCTGGTGATTAAAAAGAATTTAGGAATCAGCTGGGAAGTCACTGGCCTACTTTGCCCATTGTGAATCTCTCCTCATGCTTAGTCACTTTCCGTGTCCATTTTCACCCCTTCTAAATGTCCACTTTATCATAAAGACTAGAAGGCTCAACACTACCTTTCTCAGATTCCCTGGCACTCAGGGATCTGGGTTTGGGTCTCTTGAGCGAGGTGGACTCTCCTGGGATCTCGAAACCAAAAATGAGGCAGTGAAAAAAAAATAATGGTACCAACCTGGTAGAGCTGTTGGAACATAAAACAAGTCAAACTAGTGCAAAGTGCTTACTTAACACCGGCACTGAGTACATACGTAGCTAAGTAATAGCTTACTGACAAATTAAACACCATTACAACATCGTAACAGGTCAACTGTAAACATCTGTGTCCTAAAAGAGCAGGTAAAACTGACTTCAACACTGGACTCCATTCCCCCTTTGGGCGCATCAGTCAGTCATGGTCTGAGCTCGTGGTGAATCCCACACCGCCGGTGGTTATTACAGGGCCATAGCCCTGAGCCTATGAGCAGAAACCCCAGTGTTGGAGGGACTTTTGACAGGACCATCGGAAACCCCTAATTCAGAGGGAAATTGCCCATCTTTCTCCAAAATATTACACAAATGCAAACGACTTTATTGGTCCGGGGTATGTGGGTCATTCAAGATCATCTACCAGGCCAACGTAACAGGCTACGTCTTTCGCCAAGGCTGTTAATGCTTTAATTCCAGGGTATCTCATTTTGTTAGTGACATCAATCAGGCTAGGCTTCCCCCCTTTTCTGCCATTACAGGTAAAGATTTGGGAAGATTCATTTGAAACAGACATCTAGGCTGAGCTCCCAGGCTCCTGAGTGTAGATATTGGGGTCGTGGATAATCAGAATAATGACTACCACTTCCAGTGTCTTCACCGGGTGCACGCTCTACCCCAAGCACTTACAAGGTTCATCTCATTCCAGCCACCATCCAAAGAGGCCGACGCTGTTACTGCCTCCTTAGTGAGAAGGTAAAAGAGGAACAGAGAGGTTAAAGGGCTTGCCAGTGCCCACAGTTAGTAGCTGGAAGAGATTAGATTTGAACTCACAGCTCCAGAGTCTGTGTGTCTGTGCGCTTAATTGTTCGAGACTGTTTGCTCGAGATGATCCTTGCTTCTGGGGCACCTGGGTGGCTGGCTCAGTCAGTTGAGTGTCCAGTTCTTGATTTTGGCTCAGGTCATGATCTCAGGGTTCGTGAGTTCGAGCCCCACATCAGACTCTGCTGACAAGTGCAGAGCCTCCTTGGAATTCTCTCTCTCTCTCTCTCTCTCTCTCCCTCTCTCTCNGCTTCATTGTGGTCTGATTAACATGCAGTAAACTGCAGGTATTAAAAGTGCACAATTTGATAGGTGAACATATGTGTACAGCTGTTGAAATCATCCTCGCAATCAAGGTAACAAACATTTCCTCCACCCTCCTCAAAAGTTTCCTCATGCCCCAGAAAAATACTTGCCCCCCCCACCTACTCCCAGTGACAGGTTCTGCTTTCTATCACCATACATTAGTTTGCATTTTATAGAATTTGATGTTAATGAAATCATGTACTATGTATATTTTGTCTGGTTTCTTTCACTCAACATAATTATTTTGAGATCCATCCATTTTGTCATGTGTATAAACAGTTTATTGCCCATTATTGCTGAGTACTATTCCATTACATGAATATAACACAATTTATCTACCTTTTAATAGGTATTTAGATTGTTTCCAGTTTGGGATTGCTTAAAATAAAGCTATGAACATTCATGTGCAGGTCTTTGTATGGCATACACCTTCATTTCTCCTGGGTTAATACCTAGGAGTAGAATGTTTGGGCCATATTGTTGTGTGTATTTCAATTTTCAAGAAACTGCTAGACTGTTTTCACGAAGTAGTTTTACTATTTTATATTTCCACCACCAGTGTTTAAGAGTTCTAGTTGCGGGGCACCTGGGTGGCTTAGTCGGTTAAGCGGCCGACTTTCGCTTAGGTCATGATCTCGCGGTTCGTGGGTTCGAGCCCCGCGTCGGGCTCTGTGCTGCCTGCCAGCTCAGAGCCTGGAGCCTGCTTCAGTCTGTGACTCCCTCTCTCTCTGACCCTCCCCTGCTCATGCTGTCTTGCTCTCTCTCCCTCCCCTGCTCATGCTGTCTTGCTCTCTCTCTCTTAGAAATAAATAAAACATTAAAAAAAAAAAAAAGAAAAAAGAAAAACCGGGCATAAAACAGAGTTTCCATACATGGCACCAACTCCTCCCCCCACCCCCAGTTTCTGCCATTATTAACGCACTGCATTGACACCACACATTTGTTACAACTGATAAACCAATACTGACACATTGTTATTTTTGTGTTTTGCCAATGGAAACTGCCAGGTATCCACCTTGCCAATATCATGCCAATATCATATGGAAGAATTTCATTGCCCCCAAGAATCCTCTGTGCTTCTCTTTATCCTTTTCTCCCACTTAACCCCTGGCTACCACTGATCTTTCTACTGTCTGCCTAGTTTTGTTTTTTCCAGAATGTCCTATAGATGGAATCAGATAGTATGTAAACTTTTCAGACAGCTCTCTCACTTAGCAAGCATTTAGAGTCCCCCGTGTCTTTCTGTGGCTGGATAGCTCATTTCTTGAACTTCCTGAATAACATTTACTGCCTGGAAGTACCATACTTTGTTTATTCATTCACCTATTGAAGGGAGTCTCGGTTGCTTCCGAGTCTGGGCAATTATAAAACTTTTTTTTAAACGTTTATTTATTTTTAAGAGACACTATGAGCAAGGGAGGGGCAGACAGAGAGGGAGACAGAATCCGAAGCAGGTTCCAGGCTCCGAGCTGTCAGCACAGAGCGCGACACGGGGCTCAAACTCACGAACCGTGAGATCATGACCTGAGCCCAAGTCAGATGCTTAAGCTACCCAAGCGCCCCAAGGGCAATTATAAATAAAGCGGCTAGAGACGTCCATGGGCACCAATATTTTACCTTCAAAAATAAATTGCTTTTTTATTCCTAAGGTTGTTCTCTGTATTTCCTTTTCTTTTTTTTTTTTAAGTGACATTGATATCAAAACAATTACAGAGCTATTTTTAAGGCACGCTGACCACACAGAAAAGTCAGGATTTCCTCAAATCAAGTGAACTTTCTCTTGGACGGTTCCCACTGCGCCATCAGGCATTTATGAGAAACACTAATGAACAAAAAGGACATGGAGCCTCTGTTGGAGAATTATGAATAATTTAATGGTAGGCATGTCTGTGTGATTTCTTTTTTCCAGGCTGGATTTGTAAAGATAGCATAAATTAGCAAGACACTATTTACTTCTCCGGGAAAACCTCTTGGAATTCCCTGGACTTAGCCTGCTTCTCCTCATGCCGGGTCTGAACATTATGTACTGGCTCATGTGGCATTGATCTGAGTATAAACCCACATTTGCCTGAGTGGTTATCTGATTCATAAGCTCTGTGAGGGCACCTCCTCTGCCAGGGCTCCCTCTGGCATCCCCCCAGGACATATAACAGGAAGAATTCAGTACATTGGTAAAAATACTATTTTCATAATAAATTTCTTCAATGTATAAGTTCACTGCAATTCTCATTATCTCAAAATTAGATTTTTAGACCCGCCATATAGCATGTAGAGAATACCTGGATTGTTTTAAATGCGGTCGAAAGAGTCCATTTTTATATAGTTACTTACCTCTTACTAAAAGTAAGTCTATAGGAGCTTCTGGGTGGCTCAGTCAGCTAAGTATCCGACTGCAGCTCAGGTCATGTCCTCATGGTTTGTGAGTTCGAGCCCCGCGTAGGGCACTGTGCTGACAGCTCTGCGCCTGGAGCTCGTTTCGGATTCTGTGTCTCCCTCTCTCTGCCTCTGCCCCTCCCCCACTTGAGCTCTGTCTCTCTCTCTCTCTCTCTCAAAAATAAACATTAAAAATTTTTTTAATTAAAAAAATAAGTCTATATGGATACAGAAGATGTGGTTTACATTTATACAATGGAATAGTTCGCCACGGAAAAGAAGGAAATCCTGCCATTTGCAATAGTCTGAATGGACCCTGAGGCATCACACAAAGTGAAAGAAGTCAGAGAGAGAAAAATACTGTATGATCTCACTTATGGGTGGAATCTGAAACAGCTGAACTCACAGAAACAGAGAGGAGAGCAGTGGTACCAGGGCACATAGGGAGATATTGGTCAAAGAGTACACACTTTTAGTTACAAAGTGAATGAATGCTGCAGCTCTCGTGTACAGCATGGTGATTATAGTTAATAATACCGTATTATAGTCTTGTGAGTTGCCAACAGAGTAGATTTTAAATGTTCTCACCACAAAAAGGAAATGGTAATTATGTGACATGTTGGAGGTGTTAGCTAACTCCAAAATGGTAATCATTTTGCAGCACACAGGTTTATCAACACTGTACACCTTCAACTTACACAATGTTTAGGTCAGTTACATCTCAATAAACCTGCGGGTGAAGAAGAGAATGGAGCTACATTGTACTAAGAAGATTTCTACAAACTCTGAAAATTCCACCCCTGAAAACCTAAAGTGGGGACTTTATTTCAAGCAAGTAAGAATCACCTTTTGCTAGGGCACTTGTGGGGATGAGCACTGGGTGCTATATGGAAACCAACTTGACAATAAACTATTTTTTTTAAAAAAATCACCTTTTGCTGGCTAGAAATAAAATAATATATCAAAAAAGATAATCAAACCAGCATATTTTTTCCTTAGATAAAAGCCAACATAAACCAGCCAAGATCGTGGGTTTTTTTTTTTTTTGGATTCAGCTGGCAATTAGATTGCACTGGTTCCATAAAAAGTCTTTATGGGTTTAATAGTGATTTTTTTTGGATGAAAGATACATCCATGAAGATTCAAGAAAATATTTTAGAATATCAATTTTGTAATTTGCTCTAATGTTTACAAAAATCAGTGAGTAAAGCTCCAAACAGATCATCATGACTGCTCCATCTGGACCCAGAATCCGCCACATAAATTCAAATTTGGCAATAATCAGCTGGAAAGAAATCAACCCTTGTTTGTTTTGCTAATTTTGTTGTTTGGTTAGGTTTTCAGGGCCATCGCCGGCCAGGGAGAAACCTCAAGTTTCTCAAGGGGTCAAACGCACAATGCTGATTTTTATCTATCTGAACACTGGACTGTTTTAACAAGCCTCCGCTAAATCGAAAACAAAAAGCTACAGAACTGAAAAGTAACCGCGACAAGCCCCCTTTAGAGCTGGTCTGAGGATATGCTTTCTGGGCAACAGAATTAAGTTTGCATCACTTTCCTCAATGGGAATGCTAAGGCGGAAACTTCCATGGGCTCTCCAAAGCATGATACAAAGGATATCAACAGCGGCGACTCCACCCAGGAGACCCTGTGACACAGGTTTTCTTTCCCATCTGCAATATCCATGAACATGGGTTTTCTCTTCGTCGGCTGCCTCTGACTTTTCTTGTGATAGCTATTGTTTTGTCTTGGTTTTGGTTTCTTTTTGGTTTATCAAATATTGTCTATTTGAGACCAATAGTACAATGATAACTTTATTTTTTTTTATAATTTATTGTCAAGTCGGTTTCCATATAACACCCAGTGCTCATCCCCACAAGTGCCCTCCTCCATGCCCATCTCCCCCTTCCCCCCAACCCATTAGTCCTCAGTTTGTTCTCAGCATTCAAGAGTCTCTCATGGTTTGCCTCTCTCCCTTTCCCCCACCATTTCCGCCCTTCTTCTCCCCCTTGTTCCTCCGTCAAGTTCCTCCTAATCCTCCTATACGTGCAAACATATATTTGTCCTTCTCTGTCTGACTTATTTCGCTCAGCATAACACCCTCAAGGTCCATCCATGTTGCTACACATGGCCAGATTTCATTCTTTCTCATTGCCATGGAGTATTCCATCGTATAGATAAACCACATCTTCTTGATCCATTCGTCAGTTGATGGACACTTAGGCTCTTTCCATGTTTTGGCTATTGTTGAGAGTGCTGCTATGAACAGTGGGGTACATGTGTCCCTATGCATCAGCACTCCTGTATCCCTTGGGTAAATTCCTAGCAGTGCTATTGCTGGGTCCTAGGGGAGTTCTATTGTTAATTTTTTGAGGAACCTCCACACTGTTTTCCAGAGGGGCTGCACCAGTTTACATTCCCACCAACAGTGTGTAGGAGGGTGCCCGTTTCTCCACATCCTCGCCAGCATCTAGAGTCTCCTGATTTGCTCTACAATGATAACTTTAAAACTACTATTTCTGTAACACTTAACCTACCTCACTTCGCCATAAAAACCAAAAGGTACTAAGGATGGAAGCAGCAATTGCGAGAGTTGCCGACGGGAACAGCGAATTAATATGCCACGCCAACTCATCAGAGATACAGCGCTATTGAAACCTGAAGTTTCTTGTGCTCTGCTCTGAATGCCTGAACAGATGCGAGTGGGCTGAGCACTCGAGAACGCTGAAAAGCTGCCATTTTCTCAAGTGGCCAACAGCTTTTTGCCCTTCCTTCCACTGCAGGAGCTACAGAGAACAGAAAACGTGGGGATTTCAGCACAGGGTGAGACCTAGTTCCAAAATTCTCTAGTACTAAGACTAATGAAAATTACTGTTAAACTAATACACATGGATTCCCACCTCTGTTAAAAAAAAAAAAAAAAGTTGCCTGGGTGGCTCAGTCGGTTAAGCATCCGACTTTGGCTCAGGTCATGATCTCATGGTTCATGAGTTTGAGCCCCCCGTCAGGCTCTGTGCTGACAGCTCGGAGCCTGGAGCCTGCTTCGGATTCTGTATCTCCCTCTCTCTCTGCTCCTCCCTCACTCGTACTCTGTCTCTCTCTCTCTCTCAAAAATAAATAAACATTAAAAAAAAAAAAGACTTCTCTGAAACGTCACATTGCTAGCTATCTTTTCAAAGCACTCCTGATAAAAGATCACATAAAACTGGTCATTCAGAACAGTTGGGTTTTTAGGTCATGAAAAATTATTATAGCAATTTCTAGAAATCTCACCCCTATTAAACTTAAGGACAGCTATCAAGTCTTCATAACTAGCCCCCACGGCGGCCAGCTCAGGGCCTTGCACGATATGTTTGTGGAGGTGAGTTGCAACACAGGGAACTGAAGGATGTTTATAGCCAATCTGACCAGAGCGGCTTTTAAACGAACTAAATGCTTATTTTCCAGCCACACGCTATAATCACGGCAAGGTGTAAAAAAGCCAATCTTGACCGCTCACTGTGGGCTTCTCTTCTACCTGGGCTCACGCTTTCCACAAGCTCAGAGAAAACTACCATTAGCCAGATGGATGGAAAGCCACTAAGTACTTGTTTTGGTAGACGAGCTTAACAACTGACTGGCGGAAAATTAATTTGCAGAAAGAACAATTCTCAGTTAATTCTCTGAGTCTGGTTTAATGTTGTGGGTGTAATTTTAAATAGTAACTAATATACTCTTACAACCTGTTTTGCAACAAGATTATTTAGACAGTCAGCTGGCAGACTTCAAACGCAACACAGCGATCCTTTAATTACTTGGGAGAACATTTACAGAACCCTTCTGAAGAGTTAAAGATCAATGGTTTTATGCGGCATTTACAATGGCTTTTACATTTGCAAAATCCAGTGAGCTTCCCAAATTACTTCTTTGCCATCATAAAGAATAACTAAGATGCCCAGCACCAATCTGGGTTGTATCTTTTTTCTTTTTAAATTGGGGGCAAAATGGGGTGCCTGAGTGGCTCAATCGGTTAAGCCTCCGACTTTGGCTCAGGTCATGATCTCACGGTTCCTGAGTTCGAGCCCCACATTGGGCTCTGTGCTGACAGCTCAGAGCCTGGAGCCTGCTTTCTCCCTCTCTCTCTGCCCTTCTCCCGCTCATTCTCTCTCTCTCTCTCTTTCTCTCTCTCTCTCTCTCCCTCTCTCTCTGTCTCTAAAAAAATAAACAAACATCGGGGCGCCTGGGTGGCTTAGTCAATTAAGCATCTGACTTTGGCTCAGGTCATGATCTCACAGTTGATGGGTTCGAGCCCCGCGTCGGGCTCTGTGCTGACACCTCAGAGCCTGGAGCCTGCTTTCGATTCTGTGTCTCCCTCTCTCTGACCCTCCCCCGCTCACACTCTGTGTCTCTCTTTCTCTTAAAAAATAAACATTAAAATAAATAAATAAATATTTAAAAAAATAAAATTGGGATGAAATTCACATAACATAAAATTAATTATTTCAAACAATTCAGTGCCAGTTAGTACATTCGCAGTGTTGTAAAACTACCCTTTCTACCTAGCTACAAAATACTCTCATCACCCTAAAGTAAAAACCTGTACCCACTGGGGCGCCGGGGTGGCTTAGTCGGTTAAGCGTCCGACTTTCGCTTAGGTCATGATCTCGCGGTTCGTGGGTTTGAGCCCCACGTCAGGCTCTGTGCTGACTGCCAGCTCAGAGCCTGGAGCCTGTTTCAGAGTCTGTGACTCCCTCTCTCTCTGACCCTCCCCTGCTCACGCTGTCTCTCTCTCTCTCTCTCTCTCCTAGAAATAAATAAAAAACATTAAAAAAAACCAAAACCAAACCAACAAAAACCTGTACCCACTGAGCAGTGACTCCCTGCTTCTCTCTCCTCCAGCCCTGTCAAATACCAATCTGTTTTCTGTCACTATGGATCTCCTTCTTCTGGATTTTTTTAAAATATAAATAGAATCACATAACACATGACTTTGTGTGTCTGGTTTCTCTCATTTAGCTTACTATCTTTAAGGTACATCCAAGTTACAGCATGGCCCCAATTCCTTTTTATGACTGGATAATATTTCATTGTGTGGATATACCACATTTTGTTTATCCATTCAGCCATCAGTGGACATTTGGGCTCTTTCCACCTTTTTTGTAACTGTGAATAGTGCTGCTATAAACATTCCTGTACAGTATTTATTAGAACATCTATCTTCAATTCTTTTGAGTTTATACCCAAGCACAGTATTGCTGGATCACATGGTAATTCTATGTTCAACTTAAAAAAATGTGTTTTTTTCAACGTTTATTTATTTTTGAGAGAGAGACACACACAGAGTGAGAGCGAGGGAGGAGCAGACAGAGAGGGAGGCACAGAATTGGGAGCTGGCTCCAGGCTCCGAGCTGTCAGCACACGGTCTAACACGGGGCTTGAACCCACAAACCGTGAGATCATGACCTGAGCCGAAGTCAGATGCTCAACCACCTCAAATACCCAGGCGCCACTACTATTACTTTTTTTAAAAGTGACCCCTCCCGTGTTATGCTGAGTAAAATAAGTCAGGGAGAGAAAGACAAATATCATATGTTTGCACGTATAGGAGGATTAGGAGGAACTTAACGGAGGACCATGGGGGAGAAGAAGGGGGGAAATGGTGGGGGAGAGGGAGAGAGGCAAACCATGAGAGACTCTTGGATGCTGAGAACGAACTGAGGACTGATGTGTGTGTGGGGGGAGGGGGAGATGGGCATGGAGGAGGGCACTTGTGGGGATGAGCACTGGGTGTTATATGGAAACCAACTTGACAATAAACTATTTGTAAAAGAAAATTTAATAAAAAAATAAAATCTTTAACTGATATTACACTGAAAAAAAAGTGACCCCTCCCTCCACTTTAATCTACTACGTGTAAGGGACCATTTAGGTGCTAGTGATACACAGCATTGAACAAAACAAATAAAAAAAAATTTGTCTTCATGGAGCTTACCTCCCAAGGGAAGTTTGAAAAACACTAAACCTATTAACTTGGAAAATGGATGTAGTGAAAATGAGTAATTCGTAGTTTTTACAGAACTATCCTAAAAATAGGGCCCATAAATAGGCCATGGAGAGCTCTTATGTATGGATATTAAATAACAGTAAAGGAATGTCCTGCTTTTACGGTTAAGAGTACTGATTGGGGGCCCCTGGGTGGCTCAGTCGGTTAAGGGTCCCACTCTTGACTGCGGCTGAGGTCATGATCTCACTGTTCATGAGATCGAGTCCTGCATGGGGCTCTGTGCTGACAGTGTGGAGCCTGCTTGGGATTCTCTCTCTCCCTCTCTCTCTCTGCTCCTTCCCCACTCATTCTCTCTTTCTCTCAAACTACATGCATACTTTTAAAAAGAAAAAAGAATACTCCTTGGTATACTAATCAGGTATCTTTTACATAATTACAACTAAAATGCACACATTTACTAAGAGTTTACCAAGCTTTGGGACTAAAAGCATAGAAAAACATACTTTGTTTTCATATCCTCAAGAATAAAACATGTCAGACAAATGGCAGCACTATTCTTTTTATACCAAGAATAAACTCAATTTTTAGAAATATAACTGCTGGGGCACCTGGGTGGCTCAGTCGGTTAAACGTTCGACTTCGGCTCTGGTCATGATCTCTCAGTTGCTGAGTTTAAGCCCTGCATCAGGCTCTGTGCTGACAGCTCAGAGCCTGGAGCCTGCTTTGGATTCTGTGTCTCCCTGTCTCTCTGCCCTTGCCCTGCTTGCACTCTGTCTCTCTCAAAAATAAACAATAAAAAAAATTTTTTTAAGAGAGAGACAAGCTCTTATCTAAGTCTGTCTGTTTTTTAATAAAACACTCTTAGAGATTAGATTTAATCAAGCCTCTCTTCTGAGTTATCACCAGGCCAGTACCTAAGATGAGGTCATTGTGCATTAGCCCTTGAGCAGCCGACTTGCTTATGAAAGCACATTCACATTCTACTCATCACCATCTAATGGAAAACAAATAGAGGATTCGGATAGTTTACAGAAAAGAAGATGGTTCTTAAAACTTTGAAAACATACGTGAGAATTAAAACCACATCGAAGCGTCACTTTTTAGCCACTGATCAGCAGGTAGCAAAACATTTGGCCACACAGTGTCAGGCAGGACTGTAGGGTGCTCACACACGCTAGAGAGAGCACAGGCAGTTTGAGCCTCTTTGGAGGGTGGTTTGGGGGTTCCTGGTATCAATTCTCCAAACACATGCAGAACAACAAAGGAGACTCTTAATTTGCACTGTATTTAAAATATTTTTAAGTGTTTATTTATTTTTGAGAGAGAGAGATGGGGAGAGAGAGAGAGAGAGAGAGAGGAGAGTGCAAGCCGAGGAGGGGCAGAGAGAGGGAGACACAGAATCCGAAGCAGCCTCCAGGCTCCGAGCTGTGAGCACAGAGCCTGACCCTGAGCTCGAACCCATGAACTGTGAGATCATAACCTGAGCTGAGGTCTCATACCCAACGGAATGAGCCGCCCAGGCACCCCTATTTTTTTTTTAGATGGCTTCACGCCCAACATGGAGCTTAAACTCACAACCCTGAGATCAAGACTTGAGATGAAAAATCGGACTCTTAATGGACTGAGCCCCCAGGTGCCCCTGTATTATTTTTAATATGGAAATATATTGAAAACAATCGAAATAACCACCACAAGTTTCAATATATCCACACAATAGAATGGTATGTAACCATTAACTAAGAATTGATGGGGCGCCTGGGTGGCTCAGTCGGTTAAAGCGTCCAACTTCGGCTCAGGTCATGATCTCATGGTTCGTGGGTTCGAGCCCCACATTGGGCTCTGTGCTGACAGCTAGCTCAGAGCCTGGAGCCTGTTTCAGATTCTGTATCTCCCCCTCTTTCTGACCCTCCCCTGCTCACTCTGTCTGTCTCTCTCAGAAATAAATAAAGCATTAAAAATTTTTTAAAAATTAATACTTTGGGGTGCCTGGCTGGCTGGCTCTCACTAGAACAGGCGACTCTGGAATCATGAGTTCCAGCTCCACATTGCGGGTAGAGGTTACTTAAAAAAAAAAAAAAAAAAGATTAACAGTTACATTAAGAAGAATGAGGCGCCTAGGGAACAAGAGCATCAAGATAGTGTAAGTGATAAAAGAAAGACACCCAAAATGTGAATGACGGGCTGGGCTGCCGTTCCTATGGGGAGAGTGGGGGACTTTTATTTACAAACACTTAAGAGCTCTCTAGAAGGAATCACAGGAGCCGAGTTAACAGAGGTTGCCTCCAGGGAAGGGAGGCGGTGACTACATACCAAGAGCACTGGTTGTTTATTCAGAAATAGACGAACGATTACAAAATAAATCATGCTTTTGAGATCACAGCTTTTCCCCAGTTGCGCATCTTTCGCATCTTTAACACAGTCTTGCCGCCTGCTGGACTGTCAGAGTTCATATAAACGTGTAACTGCAGCAAAGATGTCATTGAAACGTACTGCTTACAAGTGGGGTTCACGGAAGGAGGGGTGGGGCCGGGGAGCCCCCTGGGGCAGGAGCGGTCCCCGTGGGGAGCCAAGCTAGGCCAAGGCCAGGGCGAGGCGGTGCGGAGCTGAGGCGGGAGTAGGCTGGCCTGTCTGAAGGATGACAGGGTCCAAGTGCTGGAAGGGACGGTGTGCCAGGTGATTCTAAATTTAGCCGTTACTCTGAGAAGTTCCGGCCTTGCTGGGTTTTGCGCTCAGGTCTGAGACACCCCCAGTCCCTGTTAGAAATCCGGGTTCCTAAGTGTTCTCGCCACAGCACCCTTGGAGCTGTCTACAGGATCCAAAGGATGGCCATTTTATAAAAAAATTTTTAATGTTTACTTTTTGAGAAACAGAGAGAGAGGGAGGGAGGGAGGGAGACAGATTGTGAGCGGGGGAGGGGGAGAGAGAGAGGAAGACCAAGAATTCGAAGCAGGCTCCGGGCTCTGAGCTGTCAGCACAGAGCCCAAAGAACCTGAGAGCTGTGAGATCATGACCTGAGCAGAAGTCGCCTGAGCCAAAGTCAGAGGCTTACCTGATTGAGCCACCCAGGCTCCCCAGGATGGGCCATTTTTTAAACAGGGCATTTAGCATTTTACCCAGTTTCCCTGAACACGGTATTCTACTCACATCAGCAAATCCTATCTCCACCCCACCCCCACCCCAGGCTCTGTCTTTTCCTCTTTACTTTCTTTATTTTTACGCCATATGAGAATGCCTGGTCCCTAGGACTGGCCCACAGTTCTATGACTACGTAGTAAACAGTGTATACAACAATATCCTCAAATCTACCTTTGAGCTACCCTGGCCTCTGCCACACTGAAACACCAAGCTAAGAGTCCTCTTCAGGGGTGCCTGGGGGGACTCAGTTGGTGAAGCATCCGACTTCAGGTCATGATCTCGCAGTTTGTGGGTCTGAACCCCATATCAGGCTCTGTGCTGACAGCTCAGAGTCTGGAGCCTGCTTTGGATTCTGTGTCTCCCTCTCTCTCTCTGTGTCTCCCTCTCTCTCTGCCCCTTCCCCACTAGTGCTCTGTCTCTCTCTGTCTCTCAAAAAATGAATCAAAGTTAAAAAAAAAAAAAAGTCATCTTTAGCCTGACCCACCTTGGCAATTATTGAACAGCCAGCCCGCACGCTCCACGCAAGTGAGCTGGGTTGAGTCTGTACCTTAAACAAATACTACTTGTTTCCAACCAAACAGACCTTTTTCTAGACCACCATGCATTGGTGACACCCAACTTCTGACACTTCGGCGATGGACTTTTAAAGTTTCCGATCTTTTTAAAAATAATCAAAGGTAATTTCTGGATCGTCTTTATCCCAGCCAACTGCTTCCAAGTCCAAGTCCTCCTGAGTGCTTTCTTCTCTAATTGACTGTTCATGCCACTTTCTCAGACAATTACCGGCGTTTGACGTCCAGAGAAATCCCTAAGTGAAGGACAAAGAAGCCATCGGCCTACATTCTTTTCCATTAGGTGGTTGACTCCTTTGGATCAGAAGCCTGACGTCTTTCTGGAGTGGTATTATTTACCTCCCTTATTTCCTCGCTCACCTACCAAAGTGACAACTGAATTCAACAACAAGCCATTCAGGTTTCTCAGGCAAAAAGTTCTTGTTGAGCAAAACAGTCCCTGATATTTCTGCGTATGGAGCCACACCCAACACACTCAATCCATGTCCAGAGTGCCTGACAACTTAAGGAGTGTGCTCAAGGGTTCTATTTATGTGTCACTTTTTGAATTGTTGAAACTTTTGCAAACCTCCTATTAACATTATTAGCATTTCTTTGAGCTACCCTGTGGGAACTATACATAAAATCTCTCAGTAGAGTTTCTAGCCTTGGAAGTAGCTATGCCATGGGAATTGACACTGACGGTAATTGACATTGATGTGTTCTCCGCTTAAGACACATCTCTACTTCCGGGACAATTTTTTCAGTGTCCACTCATCCTGGAGTTCAGATGACCTTAGAACACTTAAGCTGAAGGGACTCGAGGTCACACAGTCTAGTTTATACCCAACTCATCAATCACTTCTGTGATGCGTCTAGTAAGGAAATGCCCGTTCAGAGTCTTCTGGACAAGATTTAAGGTGAATGAAATATCATCATGACCAGCAGCGTATAAGGTGACTCATGACAGCCAAAGCTCAGACAGCTTACTGTGTCAGACTGATTTGATATTCCCAATGAACTTGTAGAGTAGGCTCTGTGATTATCCCCATTTTACAGATGAAGGAACTGAGGTTAGGCGACATACCCAGAATTACTCAGCCAGTTAGTTTCGGGTTATGAACCAAGCAGTCAGCCTCAGACGTGGACTCTTGAACAATATGACACAATGATCAAGTTGTACCAGTCTTGTAAAAATAAAATAGAGCAATTTTCATTTATTTATTTATTTAATTAGTTAGTTAGTTATTGGGTGGGGGGAGAGGGGCAGAGTGGGAGAGAGAATCTTAAGCAGGCTCTGTGCTCAGCGCAAAGCTGGACACAGGGCTTGATCCCACCACCCTGGGATCATGACCTGGGCCAAAACCAAGTAGGATGCCCAACTGACTGAGCCACCCAGGCGCCCTTAATAGAGCAATTTTTTTTATTTTTATTTTTATTTTTATTTTTTTTTAAATGTTTTATTTATTTCTAGGAGAGAGAGAGACAGCGTGAGCAGGGGAGGGTCAGAGAGAGAGGGAGTCACAGACTGAAACAGACTCCAGGCTCTGAGCTGGCAGTCAGCACAGAGCCCGACGCGGGGCCCGAACCCACAAACCGCGAGATCATGACCTAAGCGAAAGTCGGACGCTTAACCGACTAAGCCACCCAGGCGCCCCTAAAATAGAGCAATTTTTAAATAAGGAGTCATTACAAACTATTTAGCCCAAGACCCTCACTCTGGGAGTGAAGACACAGTGAATTAGCAGAGACAGAACTAGACCCATTGTCTTCTGCTTCACTCTAGCGGATTCACTGCCAGAACGCTGATCGCATTTCGAAAGTAAAACTAGGAAAACATGCATGTTACTTAATATTCCTCAAACAACACTTCTGAAGTGGAACTGCATGGCTTACATTTCAAAGAGGGGATGGATTTTAGGGAGGAAAAAAAATGACCAAACTATGTCTTACAAAGGGGCATTGCAATGAAATGTCCTTTTCTGCAGGTGGGTGATAATAAAGTACAGACTGAGATTTCATAAACAATGACAGTGAATCACTATTATTCAAAGCGCACCACAATCTTGTGATAAGAACCTTAAAGCAAACTGAGTATGTCAGGAGTTTCTGTTTTCCTATAAAAAGGCTTCAGGTCAGACCGCCTCAGTTTCCTATTCCATCACCTACAAAGAAGAGAAGTATAAGAACTTATTTTTTATGTTTTTATTAACGTTCCTCTGTTTCTCAGGTTCATATTCTAAGGGATTTCTTCAATAAGAAAATTATCTTGGGGCGCCTGGGGGGCTCAGTCGGTTAAGCATCCGACTTCGGCTCAGGTCACGATCTCGTGGTTGACAAGTTCGAGCCCCGCGTCGGGCTCTGTGCTGACAGCTCGGAGCCTGGAGCCTGCTTCAGATTCTGTGTCCCCCTCTCTCTCTGCCCCTCCCCTGCTCACACTCTGTCTGTCTCTCTCTCAAAACAAAAAATAAAGACATAAAAAGAATTTTTTAAAAAATGATCTCATTTTCTCTTTAGGGTAGAATAAGAGGGTACATGGCAGCCAGTGTTATTCTTACGTAATTTAACTCTGAGGATACTGTTCCAATTATTATTAACATATCACCCCCGAAACTTAGTGGGAAAAAACCACTTCATGATGGGTTAGCAATGTGACCGTGACAACTTACCTCTGCTTCTCCATGGCTGGGGCCCCAAGTGAAAAGGCTTGAAGGCTGTGGGGACTCAACAGCCAGAGACTAGAATCATCTGGAAGCCTTTCCCTCATATGGCTGGCAGCTGATGATGACTGCTAGCTGAGATCTCAGTGGGCCTGTCAGTGAGAACCTTCATTCGGTCTCTCAGGGTGGACGGTCTGGGCTTTCCTAACAAGGCAGTGCGGGGTTCTAAGAGGAGCCAGCCCCCCGCCCAAAGCAAGGCAAAAGTGCACACTATACTCGTGATCTTGCCACGGAAGTCACAGGGTGTCACTTTCACCCTCCGGTGTTGGTCAAGGCCGTCCTAAAGATCTGCCAAGATTCGAGGGGAAGGGACATAAGCTCTCTCCCGCCCCCGAGTGGGAGGAGTCACACTGTAGGAACATGTACCGTATCAGAGATTGTTGTGGAATTCTTTGCAAAATAGAGTTTGTCACCCTATGAAGCAGGGCTCCCCCCAAACCTGACTTAATTTGGGGATCCATTGTCACCAATTTTAAACTATCGCGGAGAAATACAAAGAGGAAAGTTAGCCGGTGTCGGGTACCAAAGAGATCTCAGTCAACAAGGTGTGAACTGGATAATCCTGCACATTCCCTGTTCATCCCCAAATGTCAGAACAAGCACACAGGAGGCTCCCAAAGAAGTAGAGGCGACCCTGGTAGACTGTCTGCAAAACCCTATTCAAATATGTGCGGCATGAACTGCTCTAATCAATTACCGAAAACAGAATGCCCGTCGGTGGCCATTTATTCTGATTTTTCTCATTTTTGAAGTGGTACATTAGTTTTACTTCTAAGCATATCAAAGCCTCAAGATCTGTTTACTGTGCTCTTAGAACAATTTACAAAACCAGTGGACTCTTAATGGTCTACGTTCCTCCCAATCTGAAACAAGCTCCGCTAAATGATTCTCAGTAAGGTAAACAGTGCAGCAAACAACGCAGCCACTATCCGGAAGGGCAACGTATTATGACAGTTTTGCTAAGTGACAGAGTTCTAGAGTTAAATAAGAGTGCTAGGAGGGGTGTGCCTGGTTGGCCCGGTTGAAAGAGCTTGTGGCTTTTGATATTGGGGTCGTGGGTTCAAGCCCCATGTTGGGCATAGCGATTACTAAAAAAAAAATAAAACCAAAACCCAGTAAACTTAAAAAAAAAAAAAAAAAAAAGAGCACTTGGAGGAATATCACTAACACGAGCTCAGATTTTTACCATTTTAATACTAGCTTTTCTGATTACCCAAACTTATATCGGGTAATCTGACCCAAACAGCATGGGTCTGTTTTTGGAGCTCCAGATGCATATATTTATCTATTTGATATTCAATGCTTCAATATCTAATAGGCATCTTGCAAAAACATCTAGCATTACACTTTTGTTCTCCTCCTCCTCACCCCCAATTCCTTAATTCCCAATGTCTCACACTTTATTTTTCTCCATTGCATTTATGATGATCAGATATACTATACAGAGGGGTGTTTGGCCTGGCTCAGTCAGTAGAGCATGTGACTCTTGATCTCGGGGTTGTGAGTTTGAGCCCCATGTTGGGTGCAGTGATTAGTTAAAAATAAAATCTTAAAAGAAAAAATATATATATATATATATACACACACATATATATATATATATAGAGAGAGAGAGAGAGAGAGAGAAAGAGATCCTATAGAAGGGCAAAACTTTCTACGTTTTGGTTCACTGCTATTTTCTCTTTGCCTAGAACAACGTCTGGCACATAATAAATAATCAATAATATCTGCTGAATGAATTAATGATGATTTAACTGGGCTCCTGAGTAAATCACAGCTAGACAACAAGGAACGAGGAGTATCTTAAAATGGTTGTCTGTACCTGGGTAGCAGGGTAAGAAAGTAGCTCCAAATCATGGCTCATTTTAAATTTCTTATAAAGAATAAACACCAGGCAGGTGGCTCAGTTGGTTAAGCATCCGACTCTTGATTTTGGTTCAGGTCATGATCTCACCAACAGTGGGGTCGAGCCCCACAGGAGACTCTGTGCTGACAGCGCGGAGCCTGCTTGGGATTTTCTCTCTTTCCCTCTCTCTCTCCCCCTCCACCATGGGGGCACACGCCGCACATGCTCTCTCTCAAAATAAATAAATACATAAACATTCAAGAATAAACAAAAATGAGGGGCACCTGGCTGGCTCGGTCTTGGAGCCCGCTTGGGATTCTCAGTTTCCCTCTCTCTCTGCCCCTCCTTCTTCCTCAAAAAGAAATAAACATTTTTAAAAAAGGTATTCTTAAAGACAAATGAAATAAAAATAATAAAATAAAATAACAAATTCTCAGACTTGCCAGTTTGGGAAGTGCTGGAAAGGAAGAAGACGGTAAACACCCAATATCTAACCTGGGGACTGGGATATAACCTCAGGGATGCAAGACTGAACCGGGATAAGAGTTAAACAGGTCCAAACACAATTAAATACACTTTAGTCTCTTGAAAGAAAGAACAGACTAAAGAAAAAGGAATCATCTCCACAGCATGTATTCTATTCCATATTCTCTCCTTAATGGGGTTCTATTTCCTCTAGAAGGGCTGGCTTTCCCAGCTTGCTGTCACGAGCCGTGAAATTCATCCAAATCTATTTGACTTCATGCTCTCTGAGGAACTTTTTTAAAAAAAATG
Source organism: Hyaena hyaena (assembly GCF_003009895.1). NCBI lineage: Eukaryota > Metazoa > Chordata > Mammalia > Carnivora > Hyaenidae > Hyaena > Hyaena hyaena. The sequence goes on along the minus strand of NW_024080670.1, from coordinate 2,528,108 downwards.
TTTTATTTATTTCTGAGAGAGAGAGATAGAGACAGCATGAGCAGGGGAGGGTCAGAGAGAGAAGGAGACACAGAATCTGAAGCAGGCTCCAGGCTCCGAGCTGTCAGCACAGAGCCCGATGTGGGGCTCGAACCCATGAACCATGAGATCATGACCTGAGCCCAAGTCGGATGTTTAACCGACTGAGCCCCCCAGGCACCCCTCTCCGAGAAACTTTGTAGGGAATTTAGCCTTTCACATAGAGTAGCCTATAGGGAGAAAATGTGCAGCTATGAACAGCTAGTCTCTCTCTGGATATACTTCTCATTATAAATTTAAAATCTGCATTCTGACTTATTCGTCGGACGTGGGAATTTGGTCAGTGTAAGCCACCTCCAGGCGTAGCCAATCTGTTAGCGTAGTACAGCTGGGGCATAGACCCGGGGCCAACCCCTGTCCAGATTGTGCCACCTGAGCAGAAACAAAAGAGGGGACCAGAAGGAAGTGACTGTAGGCTTTGGTTTTGTGCCCAACTGGGCTACAAAAGGAACTTCCTGAAGCTGACATGCTATTTAACCCACAAGCCCCAGCGGTGAATTGGCCTCACCCACCTGATCGCCTGGCTCACTACTCAAGACACACCCTGCTATATCTTTAGGCATCCGAGGCCCCCTAAAAGTTCACTCTAACCTAATTCCACCCAGATAAAAATAATATTGAGGGGTGCTCTGTACCCCCACACGATTAATCCAGTCAGCATATTAACATAGCAGGGTCTACATCAGCATAGCTTCTTTCCAACCCCCACCCAGCAGTAAGGAGACTAAACAATGGACCCGTGGCTACCTGCTTTCATCAGTTCAAGGGCATCGCGCGTGCCCTCAAGGTGCCAGAGTCGTCAGCTACCTCCTACCTTTCTAGGCTCCTCCTGATGTGCTCTGCTCACTCTCCAATCCCATGTGCTCTTACACTCACAGGCCTTTGGATATACTAAAGGTCTTTACTCCCTGTTCCTGGAAGGCTCTGTCTGGATCACCTTCCTAACCTGACCACCCCCTTCATCTGTGTAATTAACTAGTTGTTCAGGATTCCATACAACAAATGCCACTTCTTCCTCAAACTGAGTTACATTCCTGGGAACGTTATTTCCATGGAGTTAACTGCCTCAGTCGTTATCACATTTTACTGTGGTTTCCTGTCTATACTTCCGTACCCTGACTAGATTATAAGTGACTCAAGGGCAAGAACCATGTCTTGGCACTTAGTAGATGCTCCAAAAATAGGTATTGTGGACAAAGTATGGAAGTCTCAATCGTACACATCACATCTGTATCAATACATGCAATATATGCAATTTAGGTTAAAAAGTCTATACGTTACTCAGTGTACATCATAGTAGGTGCACTCTTAACCCCCTTTAGTAAAAAATTTTTTTCGTGTCTATTTTCAGGGAAAGGGAGAGACAGGGTGAGTGGGAGAGGGGGAGATAGAGAATCCCAAGCAGGCTTTGTGCTGTCAGCACAGAGCCTGACACGGGGCTCGATTCCACGAACCGTGAGATCTTGATTTGAGCCAAAATCAAGAGAGTCAGATGCTTAACCAACGGAGTCACCCAGGTGCTGCTCCGCCCCCCCCCCCCCCCCCCCCCCCCCCCCCCCCCCCCCGTCCCTGGGAACCACCAGTCTGTTCTCCATATTTAAGATTCTGTTTTAGGGGCCCGTGGGTGGCTCAGTAGGTTAAGCGTCCAACTTCGGCTCAGGTCATGATCTCACAGTTTGTAGGTTAATAAATATATCTATATAGAAAATAAATATATATTTATATCTATAAAGATGTGGCCAGTACATATACATTATATATATGTACATATATATAATATGTATGTACAAAAATATATATATATTTCTTTGTCCACTCATCTGTGGACAGACATATCTTGGCTATTGTAAATAATGCTGCAGTAAACAGAGATGCGTGTATCTTTTTGAATAAGAATTTTTGTTTCCTTTGGGTAAACACACAGTAGTAGAATTACTGGATCACATGGCAATCCTATTTTTAATTTTTCGAGAAACCTCTGTACTGTTTTCCACACACACAGGGGCTGCACCAATTTGCATTTTCACCAACAGTGCATGCGGGTTCCTTTTTCTCCACATCCTCACCAACGTTTTTTGTTGCTTGTCTTTTTGAGTTTAGCCACTCTCACACGCATAACCTGATGGCTCATCGTGGTTTTCATTTGCATTCCTCTGATGATCAGCGATGTAGAGAATCTTCTCATGAGTCTATTGGACCTCTGCATGTCGTTTTTGGAAAAAAATGTTCAGGTCTCTGCCCATTTTTTAATCAGATTATTTGTGGGTGTTTTGGTGCTGGGCTGTACAAATTCTTTATATATTCTGGATATTAATGCCTTACCAGACACATCATTTGCAAATATCTTCTCCCATTCAGAAAGTTGTCTTTTTATTTTGTTGATGGTTTCCTTCACTATCCGGAAGCTTTTGATTTTGGTGGAGTTCCGTATTGTTAGAATTTACATATAGCCCAAAGCTCTCTACAGATTTAATGCGATCCCGATCAAAAGGCCAACAATGTTTCTCACAAAATAGAACAAATAATACTGGATAACTTAAAGGCAAAGGAAAATTTAAATTTAAAACATTTAGAGGGGCGCCTGGGTGGCTCACTCAGTTGCGTGTCGACTTAGGCTCGGGTCATGATCTCACGGTTCAGGAGTTTGAGCCCCGCATCGGGCTCTGTGCTGACAGCTAGCTCAGAGCCTGGGGCCTGTTTCAGATTCTGTGTCTCCCTCTCTCTCTGACCCTCCCCTGCTCCTGCTCACTCTCAAAAATAAAATAAACATTAAAAAACTTGTTTTAAATAATAAAAATTTAGAGTCATAGCGGGGTGCGCCAGTCTGGCTCAGTTGGTAAGGCATCTGACTCCTGACCTCAGGGTCTTGAGTTCAAGCACCATATTGGGCATGGAGTCGCCTTAAAAAATAAATAAAAATAAAAATTCAGAGTTATAGTGAAAAATACATTTTACATGCACATATATACTCATAAATCCAAATTTCTTTCCCCAAACGTTGCCATGCATTTCCATAGATATCTATCCTAATGCAAATATTTTTAAGCTTCTTAGTTTTCTTTGTTAAAAGAAGTCAATCTCAAACTAAGCTGATATGTAGAACAATTCACCAAATGTCTCAAGCAGCAAACACCCAGTTTTTTGGGGGAAATAATGTGACTTCAGTATAACTTAATAACTTTAAAAATAGCCAAAGAGAACTATTTCGTCTGGAGAGGTAACATTAAAATTATATCTTAAGTAGGGACACCTGGGTGGCTTAGCTGGTTAAGCGTCCGACTTCAGGTCAGGTCATGATCTCACAGTTTGTGAGTTCGAGCCCCGCGTTGGGGTCTGTGCTGACAGCTCAGAGCCTGGAGCCTGCTTTGGATTCTGTGTGTGTGTGTTTCTCTCTCTCTCTGCCCCTTCCCTGCTTACGCTCTGTCTCTCAAAAACGAATAAATGTTAAAAAAAATTTTTTTAATAAATAAAAATAAATTATATCTTAAGTGGACTCATGTATATTGCTAAACGTTAGTATAGTTAATGTTATGCAGTGCGTTTTATATTTAAAAAAGATTTTGTAAGTGATAAACATGCCTGGTCTTGTAAAATCCAGACTTCCTTTCCAAAGCAAGATTTCCAAGCCTTTTCCTACTATTATTTTATTTTATTGTTAACAGATAAAGAGAATTTTCAATCAGAGGACAAAGGCTTCACTGTGAAAACCAGAAGGCAAGGACCGTGAATCACTCACTTTTCACGAGTCCTGCTGGCAGCTGGTGTCCAAAGAACACGGGGCTTTTCTCCTTCCCGTTACTATACTAATTTGTATTTACCCATCGCCTCTCATCGAACCCTCTCAAAGCCTTTGACAAACAGGCACTCACCTTTCTGCTTTCTCGTGAAGAGGAATAAAGCATCACCATGCCACTTTCTGGGTGGGGAAACCAAGGAAGGGAAGTGTGAGGGCTTGCCCAACGCTGATGAGTGCTGGCTTAGGCAATCGGTGGAGCCCCAGCTGAGCCCTGCTATGCTCTCGCTCTCTCTCTGTCACGTGGGAACGCCCACATCATTTCTCCAAAGAAACTGTTAATGCATTTCAGGTTCTGGTTGAGCAAACAGGATGGCTCAGTCGGGTTAAGTGTCCAACTTCAGCTGGGGTCATGATCTCACTGTTCGTGGGCTCGCGCCCCACATCGGGCTCTGCGCTGACAGCTCAGAGCCTGGAGCCTGCTTCCGATTCTGTGTCTCCTTCTCTCTCTGCCCCTCCCCCTGCTAGCACTCGCTCTCTCTCTTTCAAAAATAAATAATAAAACATTAAAAATATTTTTAAACAAATAAAACCGTTAAAAAAAATTTAAAGGCGCCCCATTTCCTTTGCTGTTAGATAGGAGGGGAAATGTTTAGTTTCTTAGTCCCCAGGAACTAAAACTTTTGAAGGTCCTGCATGTGATGGCCAGTAACCCCCAAACGGTCAATATCTATAACCTCTTCATTCTTTCTCAATTTGATCAAAAATACTTTTCAACAACAGTAACACAAATGCTTTTCGACAGGACATACTTTTGTCAGACAGGAAATCAGACACTTGATGTTACTCTTAACATTAACACGTTCACAGGGGCGCCTGGGAGGGCTCAGTGGGTTAAGCAACCGACTTCAGCTCAGGTCATGATCTCACAGGTCGTGAGTTCGAACCCCGTGCCGGGCTCTGTGCTGACAGCTCAGAGCCTGGAGCCTGCTTGGAATTCTGTGTCTGCCTCTCTCTCTTTCCCTCCCCTGCTTGCTCTCTCTCTCTCTCTCTCTCTCAAAAATAAATAGACATTTTTAAAAATTACCAAAAAAATATTAACACCTTTACAAATTAATTTCTTCATATGAATAAAGAGGAAAAAAGTTAACTTTGGATTTGAAAGAATGAGGGAATCACTAGACATGCATGAGACACCTGCTGGTATATAAGGCTCACTCATCCCAGTTTTTGCTGGGGCTGCAGCGCTCAGCTCCATGAGTCACTGGTTCTCAATACTTAGTATGAGTAACAGCAAAAGTTTTCGAAAGCAAAACATACATCGATGATGGGGAAATCTGAGTGTGTGGTGGGTAGAAAAGGGATTGTAAGCTACTAATACAGAAAATGCAGTTTTAAAACTACATTTGTCTAGTGTCAGGAAAAAAAAAAATCCAAACCTGAAACACCAACTCCAGGGTCCATTGGTGAGTCTGATTAAGTCATTTCACCTCTCTGAGACTCATTTATAAAATGGAGAAAACTATGAAGCTTGCACAGTCCTTGTTAGGTTATGAAAGGATACATTTAAATGCTTTAACAGGGGTTCCTGGGGAGCTCGGTGGGTTAAGCGTCAGGCTCTTGATTTTGGCTCAGGTCATGGTTTTGCAGTTTGTGAGATCGAGCCCCGCTTGGGATTCTCTGTCTTCCTCCCCGCCCCCCCCGCCCCGCTTTCCCTTCCTCACACTCTTCTCTTTCAATATAAACAAACTTTAAAAAAAGACTTAAAAAAATAAATCCTCTAATAAAGGTGTCCCGGGCACTTAACAACTGGGTTCTCTTTGGTTCTCTCTCCCTCTCAGAAATAAATAAAACATTAAATTTTTAAAAAAAAGAAAAGGTCTCTGATAAAAAGTTCAAACAGCAATATTTTTTATATTAACTTAAAATTTTTTATTTTTTGTTAATGTTTTTTTCTTTATTTTTAAGAAAGAGAAAGAAAGAGCGAGTGAGTGTGGGTGGAGGAAGAGCAGGGAGAGAGGGAGACACAGAATCTGAAGCAGGCTCCAGGCTCCAATCTGTCCACACAGAGCCCGACCCATGAAGGGCGAGAATATGACCTGAGCTGAAGTTGGAGGCTTAACTGATGGAGCCACCCAGACGCCCCTATTTTTAATTTTTTATTAAGTAATCTCTACGCCCAACGTGGGGCTCGACTAACGACCCTGAGATGGAGACCCACATGCTCTACCAACTGAGCCAGGCAGGTGGCCCTTAACTTAACAAAATTTTAAAGGTTGAAGAAGAGGGCTCCTGTATCCCACAGGTATGGAATTGTATCTCTACTTTCTACTCTGTGAACTTGGGCAAGTTATTTTATCCTTCTGAGCTTCAATCTCCGCTCTTACAAAAGGGGACGATAATGCTGTGGCCATGACTGGTGCAGGGATGTGCCACTCAGATCCAGCTTCCAGAAAGGATTCGCTGCCCAGCTGCAAGGAGCGTAGCTAGTAGACAGCCTCCTTTAGGGTCTGTGTCATCTTGTGAGCCAACACCACGGTCTTCTTGTGGCAACCACCAACCAAAGACTGACCAAGATGGCAGCCAAGGTCATACTTCTCTAGGGGCGGCCCTGGGCCAATGAAAGTGCAAGGCAGCACGAGGGCCTAGCCATTTCTGTCCAATGTGAAAGTCCTTGAATGGGTAATCTTTGCCCTGGAGCTCCTCATCGGCCTGGTAGAGACTTCTTTTTTTTAAAATGTTTTATTTATTTCTAGGAGAGAGAGACAGCGTGAGCAGGGGAGGGTCAGAGAGAGAGGGAGTCACAGACTGAAACAGGCTCCAGGCTCCGAGCTGGCAGTCAGCACAGAGCCCGACGCGGGGCTCGAACCCACAAACCGCGAGATCATGACCTAAGCGAAAGTCGGAAAGTCGGACGCTTAACCGACTAAGCCACCCAGGCGCCCCATGGTAGAGACTTCTGTCAGGCTGCATCTTGGTCCAGTGGCCCCTCCTCACAATCACACATCTTCCCTCTTCTCGTCACGGGTGCTACTTCCCAATAAAACTCTGCACTCCCAGCTCTTTCTCAATATCTTCTTCCCAGATGCTGGCATGAATGGTACTTACCTCACTGGATTCTTGGAAAGATTAAATGAGATGACAGATGGAAAACACTTGGTTCAGGACACGGGACATGATATGCTCTCAATAATCAGCAATGTTGGTGATAACCAGTCAACAGCGTGTAGGTCAACAGGGCATGGTGCAGGTGAAAATGTTACAAGAACTATTGAATTTCTACAATTTATAAACTGGTTCCACTTATATAAACCATAGAGAAGTACAAATAGAAACGGTAGCTGCTAACGTGTATACACTAAAACCACAGGTGTTCGTCTAAGAGCTAATGCTTAAGAATTTCATTCTTGGGGTGCCTGGGGGGCTCAGTCAGTTAAACGTCTGACTTCAGCTCAGGTCATGATCTCGCGGTTCGTAAGTTCGAGCCCCATGTTGGGCTCTGTGCTGACAGCCAGCTCAGAGCCTGGAGCCTGCTGCAGGTTCTGTGTCTCCCTCTCTCTCTGACCCTCCCCTGCTCACGTTGTCTCTCTCTCAGGAAAAAAAAAAAATTCAAAATAAAAAAAAATTCATTCTCATGAGAATGGCATGTTCTACATTTTTAAAAACACGCAATATAGTTATTGTGATATAGATGAAATGTGAAGAAGTATTACAACTTTTGCAATAAGAAATTGGAAGTTTCATCTCTTTATAGTTGTTGGGAGGGGGGTGGTTTGAATCTACTTCTAGGATGGAACAAAGGGAGTTGTTTGAGCTTTTCGTAAATTTAACAGAGAATTTACAAATTGGATGAGATTTATGCAGACCAAGATTAATTTTGGAAGACCAAGATTAAGAAACATCAAGAGCGGGGCACCTGGGTGGCTTAGTTGGTTATGCGTAGGACTTTCTCTTAGGTCATGATCTCGCGGTTCGTGGGTTCGAGCCCCGCGTCGGGCTCTGTGCTGACTGCCAGCTCAGAGCCTGGAGCCTGTTTCAGTCTGTGACTCCCTCTCTCTCTCTGACCCTCCCCTGCTCACGCTGTCTCTCTCCTAGAAATAAATAAAACATTAAAAAAAAAAAAAGAAACATCAAGAGCTTATATACTCTTAATTAACTCTCATAATATACACATATGGCCTTTTATGACTTTAACATTTTTTAAAGATGTATTTATTTATTCAAAAAGAAACAACATAAACTAGGAGAGGGACAGAAGGGGAGAGGGGTAGGGAGAGAGAGAGAGAGAGAGAGAGAGAGAGAGAGAATCTCAAGCAGGCTCCACGCTTAGAACAGAACCCAAAGAACCCAACGTGGGCCCAATCCCACAACCCTGGGATCATGACCTGAGCCAAAATCAAGAGTCAGATGCTCAACCGACTGAGCCAGCCAGGTGCCCTTAAAGATTTTATTTTTGAGTAATCTCTACACCTAATGTGGGCCTCGAACTCACGACCCTGAGATCAAGAGTTGCCCGCTCTACCGACTGAACCACCCAGGCGTCCCGATTTTAACATTTTTTTAACTAGACACACCACTAGGCTGAAACTAGTATATGTTACTAAAAAAGGAAACAAATATTGCATTACAAACACTAATTCCAGAAGATTTCACACCCACATTCTAAAATCTAATTAGATTAATTTCCTAGGGCATTCATGGACTCTTGGTGGCTTGCAATTTTTAAGTGTCAAAATAAAGCCTTGTTTTTAAACGTGGGTGGTGTTGATGAAACAAGAATGAGTAATACTTGCAGGAAACACAATATTAGCTTTAGCTAGGAAGTGGGTGATACTTGAACAGACCTCCAAAGAGCATTTTCTGTGTCGCCCCAACCTAAAGTGAGAGTTTAACGTGGTCACAGAGCAAGCACGGACATTTACAAAACTCTTATAGCGCCTGAGATACAGTGTTACCCACCAAAAACGCAGTTTCTGGGAATTTTCAGGATTATGTCTAGTGTGTAAAGTGAAGGCAATTTAATATCTACTAACCAGAAGAGGTGGGCAAAGCCTAGTTATTTATTTACTTTTGAATGTTTATTTATTTTTGAAAGGGAGATGGCGAACAAGTGGAGGAGAGGCAGAGGGAGAAAGAGTGAGACAGAGCTTCCGAAGCCAGCTCCAGGTTCGGAGCTGTCAGCACAGAATCTGACATGGGGCTCAAAGTCATAAACCGTGAGATCATGACCTGAGCGGAAGTTGGATGCTTAACCGGCCGAGCCCCCCAGGCAGCCCTGGACAAAGCTTATTTTAATGGGAAGACAGGGATGACAGAATTAAGCTCCATTTAGTCTATCTTCTGAGGCAGTTCTACTGCACTCGCCACAGATCTGAGTGTAATGAATGTCTCCTGTGCTGGTCTTGCTGTGTTTTATCCCAAATGGAAATCTCTGAATCATTAAGACTAAGGAGCAGAGGATCTATGCGTGTTAATACAGCCCCACATTTAGCATTCTGCAGTCAGGAGAGGTAATCATTCTCCCAAACCTGTAACTTACAAAGTCAATTACTTCAAGATGAAGAAGGAATCGGTACTGCCTAGTTCACAATTTTAACGCAATGGAAAGTATTCTTCTAATAAACACACACATGCATAGCAGGCATAAACAGCATGACCACAGAGAAGAGAGGGATCTTCAAGCCTTACTTTAAAAGTAAAAAAGGGGGGCACTTGAGTGGCTCAGTTGGTTAAGCGTCTGACCGCAGCTCAGGTCAACCTCAGCTCAGGTCATGATCCCTCAGTTCGTGAGTTCGAGCCCTGCGCCGGGCTCTGTGCTGACAGCTCAGAGCCTGAAGCCTGCTTGGGATCCTGTGTCTCCCTCTCTCTCTGCCCCTCCCCCACTAGTGCTCTGTCAAAAATAAATAAATGTTTAAAAAAATTGCATACAATCCATACAGGGGATACTATGTTAACCAACATGTATTATTCTGATCTCCCTGCTCGTTTTCTTGCTTTTGGCATTTTAGGCTAGTCCATTTCTTTCTTTCTTTCTTTCTTTCTTAACATTTTTATTTATTTTTGAGAGACAGAGAGAGACAGAGCAGCAGAGAAAGAGAGAGATATAGAATCCAAAGCAGGCTCCGGGCTCTGAGCTGTCAGCACAGAGCCCAATGCGGGGCTCGAACCCGCAAACCATGAAATCATGGCCTGAGCTGAAGTCGGCTGCCCAACGGACTGAGTCACCCAGGCGCAACTGGGCTAGTCCATTTCTTATCAGCAAAGGAATGAAGTAAAGAAATGAAGATGGCAGAAAGGGCACAGAGATAACAAAAGTAGGTTCTGTCACTTAGTCATCTGTTAGCGGCATGGAGTAGAATCATTATGAGGAAAGCTAAAATTTCCAGCGGGTGTATTCATACTTTGCATTAATGAGCAAGCAAACAAAAATCTGAAGTGATACTTCAGTAACTTGTCACTTCCCTCTACTGAGTGACAAAAAAAAAAAAAAAAAAACCATTCAAATGTTAAGAAATTCTTGCTTGGCCATTTCTCCAATGACCAGTCGCAATGTCAACAAATTAGGGCAATCTATTTACCCTTTAACATTACCTTTTGTGACAAAGTCTTCAGTAAACACATTTTGGTTAATCTTAAGAACATTAATCTCTCTTTAGACTCTGATCTGGCAGACTAGAGTTAAAAACAACTTTAACGCTGTCACTGATACAAGTAGGTATCCTTCAATGTATATGAGTTAGACCAGTGTCTTCAACGCAGTGGCTATTCAATAAAAAATTAAAAATTGATTTAAAGGGAGGGGCATCTGGGTGGCTCAGTCTGTTGAGCGTCTTGATTTTGGCTCAGGTCATGATCCCAGAGTTGTGGGATCCAGCCCTGTGTCAGGCTCTGCGCTGAATGTGAAGCCTGCTTAAGATTCTCTCTCACCCTCTGCCCCCTCCCACCCCTCAAAAAAATTTATTAAAAGGGATAGTATGGGAGGGGGCACCCGACTGGCTCAATGGGTAGAACACCCAACTCTTGATCTCAGGATCCTAAGTTCAAGCCCCATTTGTGGCGTGGAATTTACTTAAAAATTTTTTAAATTTAAATAATATAAATAAAGGAGGCTAGTATGAAGAGTTGTACAGAAACAATTTAATTATATCCAAACCACTTAAAACAGCCATTTATATCTTGTTATGACCTTCTGATACAAAAATAGAAAGTCCCAACTTAAAGACAAACGAATCCAATAAAGTTATTACAAATTATGGGTTTGAGTTCATTTTTATAGTGGTGTGATCACATCCTGAACATGTCCCGATTTCTCAAAGTTTCCTGGAATATGAAAGTTTACTCCTATAGAGATGTTTAAACAAAAAAAGAAGAGAGAGAAAGGTTTTGCTCCACCTAAAAGGAAGACGTGCCTTGAGGCCAGTCCTTGAGTGTAAAGGACCCATTAGAAAGTCGTGGGTTCTAAAAGCCAGTGTGGATCCTGACTCAAGTCCTAAAATGTGTGAGAACCCTGGTGCTATTTGTGAAGGTCTGTGAAAGCTGTAACCACCGGGTACAAATAACTCACAGCCACCCAAACCATAGCGGCGTCTCCCCGCACCTAGAACATAATTCTGACAACTTAGGCTTCTGCACCCACCTCATCGTTACCTTATTACCCATATGCAGGAGTTCAAGCCACCATTCAAGGAAAACCCTCAATGGCTGCTCTGTGCCCAGCTGCCGGGCACTGCCCAAGACTTCTTCACCCAGTCTCTTGCCCCTGAAGGACTGGAGGGTTCTTTTTCAGAATCCTTCATTATTCCAAAGTTTCTAGAAATCTCACATACTAATAAAGCAACCGAAAGGAGACATTTTGTCACCCTTGTACCCCTGGGCATTTCACCTTAAAACTTCAATAACTCACTTCTCTTATTAGTGCAAATACGTGTTTATTCTTTCCCCCCTATTGAACAAACTCTAAGCCACTCAAGGACAAAGGCCCCCGCTCTAGTGGAATGGATTTTTTTTGGGGGGGGGGTAACTCTTCAGCAACATACACGTGCACATGTAAAACGCTAACTGATGGGTTCTTCCTTGTAAATTTACCACGCCAAAAAAAAAAAAAAATTCAAGTAGTACACACACCCCTCTTAAAAATCTTTTCCAATTGCTTTCATGATAGAAAATTTCAAGCATACACAGTAGAATGAATAGTATCGTGAGCCCTTCTATGCCCATTACCAAGCTTCAAGTTGCCAATTCATGACTACTTCTGTCTCATCAACACCCCTACCCACCACCACTCCAATTTGCTTTGAAGCAAATCAAGACTTCATATCATACATATTCCAGGGCCTATTTATTTGCAACAAAATTGTCTTTCCCATCCCCACCCCCTAAAAGAAATATACAGAACAATGGAGGTGATTGGAGCTAATCTACCATTTTCCTTCCATAGCTACCTTTTTACGACATGCACTAACATCACTGAACCGGCCATACTATGTTCAGTTCCTTTAACCGGCCTATTTCACCAAAAAATAACTTGCATTTTCCTCTCCGTTGATCCGTTTCTCGTTTGAACAAGTGAAAAAAGAAATCGTGCCAGGATGTCTATTGCTTTGATAAAATTTACTTCTGATTTGTTGCGTCCACCCTAGATAAGCTTCAGACGGGCCCAAAGGAGTGGAAAATCAGTAGTGGGAAAGGAAAGAAACGCTGCACTGAACAGGGTGGGTTTTGCCTAGGTAGGGACGTGCAAGTATCTAAAGCCATCAGTTATTTTATTTTTAAAATGAGTATTTGTAAACATCGGCCGAAATTCTGAGCCCGTTTAGACAGAGGATGTTTATAAAATGAATCACGCTCATTTAAGGGAGCTGTTGCGTTCCGGATTTTGCTATCAGTAACAGTAGCTGCTTCTGAGCCCAAGAAATGGTTATGTAAAAACAATTAAAGCCAAAAAAAGAAAAAAAAATTAAGGGAGGATGCGCTCCGTTTCTATAGCTGCTCTAACCTTGTTTTATTTTGACAAGGGATTTCTTGGCCTCGGCTCAGAGAGCAACCACCACCCCGCACTTTCCCCTCCACACCCTTGACAAATGGAATTCGGAAAGGAGGCACTTTGGAGTTAGTTCACCATGAGAAACGTCTCCTCTTGAGAACATTTCGGTGCGATGGTGGAGATTTCATCCGCTTCTCCCTCCATCGCCACCCCCCACCCCGGGCACCGCACTGCCCACCCCCTGCCCAGTGATTTCCCCAGGCGTCCGGAGGAAGGCGGGGAAGCCAGCTCCGTCCCACCGGCCGCGGCCTCTGCTGCCCGGGGACGGCCTGCGCGCCGCCTCCGCACCCCCGCCAGCCCCGCTCCGGGGACGCGGCTCCCAGGCACCGCGCCGCCTGTGTACCCACCCGCAGCCCCAGCCCGAGGACCTCGGACGGCGCCCCTCGCCCCAACCTTCCGCGTTTGAAACGGTTTCCTCCGAGCAGTTCAAAGAACGGTTTCCCCCGCGAATGCCTCTTCCCGGAGGTGATCACACAGCATCTCTTCCCCCCCCCCCCCCCCCCCCCCCCCCCCCCCCCCCCCAGCTCCTTTCCCCTCCAGGCCAGACGCCGCAGTCCCCACGGCCAACCCCGGGTCTGAGAGGCGGCTCGATAACTACAAGTGCGCCCCGCGCCGGCCCAGGTCAAAAGTCCTCGGCTCTATAGAGGAAGGCACGCCACTTGTCGCCCCCCCCGTACCCCAAAACGCGAGACCTGGGACCCGGCCGGGCCGAGGCCGCCCCGCCCCCGAGAGGAGCGCCAGATCCGCCCGCACCTCCACTGGGAGAACCAGCCCTGGGGACTGGCGGCTGGGGCGCCGGAAAGAAGAACGCAGCCCCGAAAACCCGAGGGCCTCCACGCCCCCCTCGAAGGCGGTCTGCCGCGCATCGGTTACTCGCCGCGAGGGATTAAGGCTGCTCTTTCCACACACCACGCTGGCCTCGGGACACGGGGGTCAGGGAGGCCGGCCCTCGCCCCCCGCCGACACAGCCGCGGGGGGGACTCGGATCCGCACCCCGTTCCCAAGCACCAGGGCGAGGGGGGGCGCACAGGTTCGTGCTCCCTGCCCGGGCCGCTGGGGGCACCCAGATCCGGACCTCTGCTCAGGCCGCTGGGGAGGCGCAGATCCGCACCCCCTGCTCAAGCCGCCGAGGGGACCCGGATCCGTGCCCTCTCCTCAGGAGGCCGAGGACCCACGCCAGCTCCCCTCGTCTGGGAAGGGCGAATCTGGCTCGCACCTCCTGCTCGGGCCAAGGCCGACGAGGGGCACCGAGCCGCGCGTCCGCTCCCCAGGCCGCGGGGACCCGGACCAGCGCGCCGTCGCCTTCCCCGGAGCAGCTCGGCCCGCTGCCCCCGCTCAGGCGCGCCAGGCACCTTCCTTCCCCCTCCCCAACCCCCACCCTCCCCCAGCCCGGCGGGCCCGGTCCCTCACTCACCCAGAGCTCGGTGCCCCAGCTCATGGTGCAGGGGGCGGGAAGGGGCGCGCCGCGCAGCGGGCGCGGCTCTCCGGTCCCCCTCCCCGGCGATCCCTTCGCCCCTCGAGATCCCCGCGATCGAGGAAAGCCCGGTGCGCGCGCGGCCGCCGCCTCCTCCGGCTCGCCGCTCCTCGCCTGGGGTCGCCTCGGCAGCTCCTCCTCCCCGTGGCTCCTCAGCAAAATGGCCCGAGGAAGCAGCCGCCGCGGCCGCCGCAGCGCCCGCCCGCCCCACACCGGGAGAGCCAGGGGAGGGGGAAGCGGGGAGGGGCTGCGGGCGGGGGCGGGGCGCGCCGGGGGGCGGGCCCGGCCTGACAGCTCGCGCACGCGCGCGCCCCGCCCCCGCCCCCGGCCCACCTTCCCGCCGGGCGCCCTCGGCCGGGCCTCCGCCGCCGGGGGTCCAGGACGCAGAGGGCGGGCGGGATCGGGAGCCCGGAGGATTCGCCCCGCCGACCTCTCTTATTTCTCACCAGCGACCGCATTTTGTGCTCTCGGAAGCAGCTCTCGCCTTTGAACGCGGCCGGCCTGTTATTACTGGCGCTCTCCCGAGGCCGGGGGCTGCCCCGCCGCGCCGGGCGCCAGTTTGGACGGAAGGACTCTCCCCTGCAGCCTTTCGCGCCGACCAGGGTTCGCTGGGGATGCGCCTTTCCCACGGCCCTGCAGCCTTGCACGGTGGGAGTGGGGCCTGGTGTGGAGGTGCCTGTGCAGGATACAGGGGGTCCGTCGAGGCCACGAGCGACCCAGCAGCTCTGAGGGGCTGGGGAAGGAACCCAGGGGCGCACAACCAGTGATTTCTAATCTCTGGAACCGGGGTTCCCAACCTGTTTGGCCAAGAAACGCTCAGACGTGAAATAGCGTTGCGGCTTAGTGGGTAATAGCAAAGGGGTTGGGTCCGCAGATAACGTGTCAACCCGGCCTCCCGCACACACTAGCTGGGTGGCCCCAGACAGTGACTCCGCCTCTCTGGAAGCTCAGGGCCCCCGCCTCCCAAATGGAAGTTGTTAAGTCTCCATCTCACCCAGTGCTGGCGAGGAACAGGGAGATAAGCGCCCGTTACCCGCCCACTGAGAGCTGATTTCTTCTTTCTAAGACTTTAGGTAGGGGCGCCTGGGGGGCTCAGTCGGTTGAGCGTCCGGCTTCGGCTCAGGTCATGATCTCACAGGTCGAGGAGTCGAGCCCCGCGTTGGGCTCTGTGCTGACAGCTCAGAGCCTGGGGCCTGCTTAGGATTCTGTGTCTCCCTCCCTCTCTCTGACCCTCCCCTGCTCACGCTGCACCTCTCTCTCTCTCAGCACTATGTAAAAAAAATTTAAAAAGATTAAAAAAAAAAAGATTCTACGTAATCCCTACACCCAAGGTGGGTCTGGAACTCAGAACCCGGGATGAAGTCTCAAAGGCTGAGCCAGCCAGGTGCCCCCAGAGATGATTTTTAAGTGGCTACTCCCCTTTTGTGTTTCAAAGGTCTACACAAATATTTCCAACAAGCTATGCTGAATTTTGGAGTTCCAGCTCTTTCCTCTGAATCACTACGTCCTTTCCTCCCCAACTTTCTCTCATCTAATATTACCGACTCCTGAGTAGCTGTGAACAAAAATGGGCCCTATTTTAGAAATACTGCACATTAATGCACCTCTCCACTACCTACCACCCCACCAGCAGCAGCAGCAGCAATTTTATCATTCTCCTCCGTGAAGGGTGGAGCTGAAAACCCTTGCAGATAAATCTAGGAGAGTCTACTTCCTTTGTAGGACAGAGCTACAACGGAAACTAAGCTGGGTTTTGTTTTTTTTTTTTTTTCAGTTACAAGCTCCCCTTACTCATTCATCTTTAGTGTGCGCATTTAAAAGTTTTCTGTCCCAGTTACCAGCTCTGGGAACTGTTGACTCCAGAGCCTGCTAGATATGCAACAATCAGGATGGCCAGTCTCTTACTCCCAAGACAGATTAAGAGCCAGAGTGAATCGGAGGGCTTAGAATTTCAAACGATGCTGCAAAATTTAGTTTGCTATTTGGAAATGGTAAAGGAAATACAGATTAGCTAACAAGACGCTTGCTCAGTAATCAACTCATTTTTCCCTCCTGCCAAGGCTTGGAATGTTTTTCCAGTCAAATACAATGATCTGATCTTGACTGAGTTCTTGGGAGACTTCTCAAAAACAGACTGGCCATTTGTGAAAATATGCTAATAGGAGAAAAAAAAAACAACCACCTGCTGCTTTAGAAGGAAAAGAAGAGGAAGGGACAGAAGAAGAAGAAAAGACCACATGACGGTGAAACCTTTTAAGATGAGTAAGCAGGAAATGGTTATAGGAACCCATTAGAAGCCACAATAGAAGAACTATATGGAACCACGTTATTTAGACCACACGGCAAAATATCTTGAAGTTTGTTCAGTTTGGGCGGTACCTGGAAAAGTTGCGAAAATGTCAGAATCTTAAAAAGAAAAATAAAGGAAAAAGGCACTCCTGGTCTCAGAGCAAGGGAAACAAACACAGTTCAGGATACAGAGAAGCCAGCAGGAAAAAGAGAAATACAGCACAGTATTCTCAAGGAAGAACTAAATCCACTCCAGCTTCTCTTATATATAGTAAGAAAATAATTCTAAGACAAAGATTTCTCACTATTGACACATTAGGGTGACCTGACCTATTTAGGCACCAATTTTCACAGAAGGTATTCTAAACCCTATTGTAAATGCTTGAATTACAGAGAAGGTCCATCTGGGTTAAGCACATCCTTTTCACCTCTCTGAAGAGCACTGATTGACAAAGTTAGGATCCTGGTGGGTGACTGTAAATTTCCGCCATGCGCATGGCCTTCCCAAGTTAACTTAAACTGAGTTTCAGTTTCCTCATTGGTCAAACAGGGACCCCACAGGTTTTACGAGGCTGAATGAGGGGGCTGACTGTGCACCCAGGCTTCGGGGTTCGCCAGATTGGGATCGCCCTGCGCAGATGGCTGTAGAGCTATGGTTGTATCATTTTCCTTCTCTAAACCTCAGTTTCCTACTCTAGAAAATGGACATACTGCTACTTACTCCAAAGTCACAAAGATTCGTAGTAGTACTTTGAAGGTTAAAGAATATGTGGCAAATGCTTAGCACACCAGGGCACGGCTATCGGGCCCTTTGCTTCTTCTTGTTTCCTGAAGGAGTTTTACTTATTGCATGAAGGAAAGCAATGCTTTAAGCACTTCTGATGCAGCAAAGCAGACTGGCTGAACTATAATTGATTGGTTGTCTGTTGCTAAAGTACCACTATTCATAATGAACTTCTTGGGATTACTTTTTTTTTCCCCTTTAAAATAGCTTCTCTCGGTTTCCAGCTTAAAATTCTCCATTTGTTTGGCATCCAAACTTCTCACTAAGGACACAAGAAAGCAGTCAAGTGGAAGAAGCTGGAGTGGGATAAAAGTCGCAACTCTCTGGTGAGTCAAATCTGAAAAAGGCAACCGATTTTTGCACCTGATTGTGGAATTCCCCCGGAGGTCTACGAAAATGTGCGCGAAATCAGGAAAAACTTGTCCTAGGATGGAGCAAGTTACACACCGGGCCACCAGGCTGAGAAGTGGGTTTGACGTCTTCCTCCAAACCACGGGATTTAAGACGCGTCGGGGCCTCGTTTTTCCAAGAAGACCCCGCTCTCTGTAGGAACCCCTGATGGGCTTCCCCAGTGCCCCAAGAAACGAAGCTTCAAGTCAAAGAATGAAAGTGACATTTGACTTCTGAATGTATTTATAGAGGTCGGGGTCTTCAATATCAACTCTTTTGATAAGAAGAACAAATGGCAATTAAACCTGATTACAACTGGAGAACATTAACCGGCTAATTTCTATAAGACTTCTGGAAATTTCTAAACTGATAACCAGGGATTATGAATAGTACTAGGCTCAAAATAGAAATTCAGCTACTAGTAGCAAACTTTCGTGGATCCTGCAAAGTTAGAGGAAATGGAAAAACAAAATAGGCTTGACTAAGAGAACAAGGTTAAAAGCCAGGTTTGGGAGATCAGTCTTTCCAGCTCCTCCAGGCTTTTTCAGTCGATACCTTAAAGTTGAATGTCCCTTTGAAAATGCTGCCAGGGAGAAGCAGGCATAACTCGTTCTGTTACTCAACATGTCTGTTCCCAGTTACAGCATCATGATTATGCAAATAGTCTTTCCTTGAAACTCTGAAATTATGCGCCTAAATAGGATCACCAAGATAGCAGTTTTCACCGAATTTGAAAAGTAATTGTCTTAAAAAAAAAAAAAAAAGCAAAACACTTCACTTGTAAGTCTTAGTAATTAGCGTTCCCTTTCTTAATTCTCTCAATTTTAAACTAAGGACTAGCACTATATAATTCCCAAATACCTGAAGGAAGATGCTCCTTATAAACTTCTGGACAGATACCAATGGTATGTGACCTGGTGAAGGTCACATAATAATTCCCAAGGGGAAAGAAGCAAAGAGTAAGAATCCAACTTTAAGCCCTTATAAAACTGTTCCCCATCAACCGAAGAAAAACAAAAGCTTTCTATTTTATAAACCATTTGCATGTTTCACGACTATTATATCACTTAATGAAATCAAGGCTTTTCCTGATCATTCCATTTTTAGAAGACTGTTAGTATGTTCAAATCGAAAACCAGAGACTCTCAAAAATGGTACCTCACTTTAAAAAGTATAAAAACCAGAGGCACTTGGGTGGTTCTGTCAGTTGAGCGTCTGACTTTGGCTCAGGTCATAATCTCATGCTTCGTGAGTTTGAGTCCCCAGTCGGGCTCTGTGCTGACAGCTCCGAGCCTGGAGCTGCTTCTGATTCTGTGTCTCCCTCTCTCTCTACCCCTCCCCGGCTCATACTTGCATTGCAGACTGCCTTTAAAAGCGAAACTGCAATTAAAAACCACCTTTTCCTTGAATGGCTTGTTTCATATTGACATGAGACTCAGTTAACCATCTCTGAAGTCTCCTCTTGAGACCAAAAAGAAAGTATCATTTATTTTATATTATTAAAAAATTTTTTTTTAATTTTTAAAAAAATTTATTTCTGAGAGCGAAAGAGACAGCGCGAGCAGGGGAGGGGCAGAGAGAGGGGGAGACACAGAATCTGAAGCAGGCTCCGGACTCTGAGCTGTCAGCACAGAGCCCAACGCGGGGCTCGAACCCACGAACCATGAGATCATGACCTGAGCCGAGGTCGGACACTTAACCGACTGCGCCACCTAGGCGCCCCTATTTTATAGTCTTACTATGTTCTTTCATCTTGCTGATTTTTAAAATACTTTCTGAACATTGTTCTAGCATTTTATTTGATAACACATTGGTTACTTATACTCTGGGCTTTTAACCTTTTGAAATATTAAAATGATAATAATGAGGAAACCGTGTATGGTATATAGTGCTAGAAGTACCATTGTGGTTGGGTCCTGAATGAGAGTTCCATCTGCGTTATTTATGAATGAGGAGACGCCTTTGAATACAGTAATTTAACCCAGTCTCATCTTTTAAAAACGGAACCAAAATATATACCTTTATAAGGCTGATGTGACGTTAAATGAAATAATGCATATATAAAGTACTGAGACAAATTTGGCGAATTTAATCACTCGATAAATAAATTTACCTATTATTATCTCCCTGCGTGGATTCCCAAAATAATAGTTTCTTGTGCCCAGTTTCTTTATCTGTAAAATGGGATAGTAAGATCAAAATTCTGTTCAAAGATGGAAAATGACATATTTGTAATAGATGACCAAAGATCAGAGGTTGGAGAAAGAAGAGATAGGCTTCAGCAACTAGTAAACAGTGCCTCTATCTTCCTGCCCCACCTTAGTGTCCTACTTTCGTCCTTACAGAGAGTGCGACAGAATTTGTACCGGTTGTTCATTCAAGGGAGGAATCTTTAGATTCATGATTTTACCAAAATCGCACACAGCTAGAAAAATCTAGGACCTTCCCTTTCTTCCTTTCTCCCACCCCCTTCATCCCTCCTAGTCTGTATTTTACCAGCTGAGTTTTTTTTTTTAACCTGAGTGCAGCCCATTAAAACAGACCATGTTAATTTCAGTTCCTACTTCCAGTTAAAACTTTAAAAAATCGGAGTCTGTCATCAAATATACTAGAATAATGATAATCACTCCCTAGTGGGATTCCTGGTGGTTTTTACTTTCTCCTCTTTTACTTACATGGTTCCACACAAATAGCGTGCATTGCTTGCACAGCAAGCTACAAATGAATCTAAAAACTAATCTTGGCTAGCCTATTGGCAATTCTCATAAGCATGTTCCTCTATAAGTTTTTAATTTTTTTAATGTTTATTTATTGAGAGAGAGCCAGACAGACTGCAAGCTGGGGAGGAGCAGAGAGAGAGGGAGACTCAGAATCGGAAACAGGCTCCAGGCCCGGAGCTGTCAGCACAGAGCCCTCCTCGGGGCTTGAACTCACCAACCCTGAGCTACGCCGAAGTCGAGCGCTTAACCGACTGAGCCATCCGGGCGCCCTGATCCCTTATAACTTCTTGATAAAAAATGGTGAGAGGGAACCAACTACTGAATTCTCTATTGAAGCTCTCCCTATAAACCCCACAAATTAGAAGCAAATAGTTTCCACACAGAATTCAGAGAAAAACGTTGAGACTCAGACTCTAGAGGTCGGTGAAACAGATGGAGGCAATATACCACAGTACTTGCAAGTTTCCAGGTGATTCTCAGCTCAACCTGGAACCAATGGCTTAATTTCTCAGAGCCTCAGTTTGCTTACCTGTAAAGTGGGGATAAGGATCATACCTACCTACCTCACCACACTGCTGCAGGCATTAAACGCAATAATGCACACAAAAGGCCTAAGCACCTGAGAAGGGCTCAATAAATCGTATTACAGCCAACATTCCCTCTGCAACTTTAGTGTGAGGCGCCTCTCAAAAAAAACCAAGGGACCCGTGACAAGCCAGGAACTTGGTATTTTCCACCGAGTCCACGCCGCTCCCGAAATCAGTCCGATCGCCGGCGGGGCACGGTGCTGCAGCCACAGAGTAAGACTTCCCGCCCGCAGAGAACCCGGATCCCCCCGCGGTCGCGGTCCCGCAGGCCCAAGGTGGCTTTCAAAACTCTGCGGGGCGAAGGTGAGGCCCCGGGGTGGGGGGGGGGTTGGTTTCCGGTCTGGGACTGTTGCCACGGCAACCGCCCCAGATTTCTCAACGGGGCGGAGGGAACCCCACCTCTTCCGGCTAAACCGAAAGTCGGCATAGGAGAGGCCAACTGAACCGCCCCCAAAGTGGCCCCTCGCAGCCCCTCGGCGACCTCCCCGGCCGCACGCTTCCAGGTAAAAGGCCCTCGAGCACCCCGCCGCCGGCCTCCGAGCTCCGCACCCAGGCCCACTTCCGGGGGCCGCCGCCCTTTGACCCCGGAAGTGGGCGGGAGAGGAAGCGGCTGGTGATGCTGGAACAAACATGGCCGCCCCGGCGCCGGTCGGCCCCTCGGGCTCCCGCTGTCCTCCGCTGGCCGCCGGCCTCCGGCTGCTGTCGCTGCTGGGGCTGGTGCCGCTGCTGGCTCAGCCCGGCCTGGGCCGCGTCCACCACCTGGCGCTCAAGGTAAGGCCGGGCCGGGCGGGGGGGCGGAGGCCCAGGCCGAGGCCGCGCTCCCGGGCTGGGGGCAACTTTGGCCCACGGTGGTGGGCAGCCCCTGAGCGATTGCCCCCCGCCCCTCCTTGCCCTAGTCGCGGCCTCTCTCCGAGGGGGGTTTCTGTTGGCATCTGTGGAAATGGCGGGGGTCCTCGGACCGTCTGGAAGGGGCAGGAAGGTTCGAGCTGAGCCACAGAGGGGAAGGGGCTGAGCTGCGGCGCAAGCCCGAGGACTCAGGAGGCCGCCCTTGCCGACTTCCCTAGCTTCCTGGCCGATAGCGACCCGCTCTCCAACTTTTATCCCCGATTCACTTGTTCGCCGTGTCCACTCTGCCAGCCTCTTGGGCCTGTTGAAGGTACTTGAAACCCTAGCCTCAGTTTCCCGGTTTGGCTTCGGGTGCTGTGTGGACTGATAACGTGGGAATCTCCAGGAGGAATGTAAACTCTCGCCCTCTCTCTCTCTCTCTTTTTTAAAGGCATTCCAAATCTTGCTTGAAATACACGCCCAGCCTTAAAAATGTGTTTCTAATTAGAGGGCCTGCCTTTTCCCTCCTTGTTCCTGTCATTGTCTGTCTAGGGAAGAGACTGACCATAGGCCTCGAATGATCTCTTGGATCGGACTTTATAACTCACAGCTAACAGGCGGCTGAGGCTAATTACCTCCAGGCTATTCAGCAGCTGAATAAATCGGGGAAGTAGGAAAAAAAAAGCCATTCCGACCCCAAGCCTTACACGTTATTTCCACAACGTACCGTTTTCTAAGAAGTTGTGGGATTGTAAGAAGTTTGTCTTTTTTTTTATTTTAATGTTTTTTAAAATTTTTATTTTTTTATTTCTGAGAGAGAGAGAGGGAGACAGAATCTGAAACAGGCTCCAGGCTCTGCGCTGTCAGCACAGAGCCGGTCGCGGGGCGCGAACCCGCAAACTGTGAGATCATGACCTGAGCCGAAGTCGGACGCTTAACCGACTGAGCCACCCAGGCGCCCCAAGAAGTTCATCTTTATTACTTTAGAACTACGAAGCATTGTATTTTGTGAAGGTAGAGTTTGAAGAGGGTAGAATCCAGATTTAAAAGGTTGCCCAGACCCATACACCATATGGGTTATCAGCTTTTGCTGTTTGTTAAGCCTGCTGATTAAAATGTTTCTTAAGTGCCCGGAAATAGGTGAGACTTGGCTCCTTTTGAGAATCTGTTGGAAACTAGAAGCTCTCCCCAGAAAAGCGCAAGTAGAAACTGTAGACAAAACATTCTTGGGGAATTTCTGGGGCTTTCGAAGCCTGCTGATGGTCATCCATAGGCCCTAGTCCTCAGGCTTATGACTCTGAATCCAGATCTTGAGAATTCTTTCATTTTATAGTTTAGGATCCTAAGTGTTAGATTAAGTGGTGTAACTGAGTTCCTACAGGTCATAAGTTAGAGACAGAGCTAGCAATGCCGTGCCTCTTGGTTACCAATTCAGTGCTCTTTGTACATTTCTAGAATTAAAGTATCAGGAGGCACCTGGGTGGCTCAGTCGGTTAAGCGTCCGACTTCGGCTCTGGCCATGATCTCGCGGTTCATGGGTTCGAGCCCTGCATCTGGCTCTGTGCTGACAGCTCAGAGCCTGAAGCCTGCTTCAGATTCTGTATCTCCCTCTCTCTCTGCCCCTCCCCTGCTCACATTCTGTCTCTCTCTCAAAAATAAACATTAAAAAATTTTACAAAAAAATGTCAGGTGGTCAGTATCATTGGGTAAATACTGATGGAATTCGTATAGATGAAAACATACGCTAAGCTCAGCGGTAGAAGCAAACCGAATTGGTGTGGTTCTGGTGATGGATTTCTGCCTGTTGTGCTAAATTACTTAATGTTTTTCATCCATGTACATGATTCATAAACCGTGTGGTAGTTATTCCATAATAATACTGTAGCGGTTTCTTTCCCTCTTCACGTAAATATTCTGACTTTTCCCAAGGAAACAGAAATCACCTGAAGAGAGCCGGTCAGAGCAGCCCCATAGGATTGTCTTGTTTTGCTTGAGACTGCATGAAATAGGGGACTTGATCAGGACATAGACCTAGCGTGGCAAGAGTAACATGCAGTCACGGAGCATCATAGGTATGCATCGATCTGTTTAAAAACTTCTTATTGTGGAGAATTTCACGAATTTATCAGTAACAGTCAGAATGACCTCGCCTGTCCCAGTCACTCAACCTCAAGAACCACTAACCAGTCGCTAATTCTGCCCCGCCCCCATACGCATTACTTCTCTCTTGACATCCTTTCTTCTTTTTTTTTATTAGAAATGAGTCTTTTTATTCACTTTTCTTGTCCCATACTACACTTTTCTTTCTTTTTCAAATTGTATTTATTTATTTGTTTATTTACGGGGGGGGTGCAGAGGGTGAGAGAGAATCTTAAGCAGCCTCCATGCTCCGTGTGCAGCCTGATGCAGGGCTGGAGCCCACGACCCTGGGATCCTGACCTGAGCTGAAATCAAGAGTTGGACGCTCACCTGACTGAGCCACCCCAGGGCTTCCTTCCTTCTTCTCTCCCCTCCCTTCCTCCCTTCCCCCCTCCCTCCCCTTCCCTTCCCTTCCCTTCCCTTCCCTTCCTTCCCTTCCCTTCCCTTCCCTTCCCTTCCCTTCCCTTCCCTTCCTTCCCTTCCTTCCCTTCCTTCCTTCCATAATCTCTAGGCGAAACCTGGGGGCTTGAACTCTTGATCCCCACATCAGGAGTCTCCTGCTGAGCCAGCCAGTGTTCATCTATCCTTTAAATTGTTGATTGGATGTAGAGGCTTGATCATGTTCAGGTTCACTTCTTTGGGCAAGACCGCTTCATAGTCAGTGCTGTGTTCTTCCAGATTCTCTTTCTGTCACACTTGCCCCATTGGTGCCCAGTGCTTACATCTCTGTGTTCACTGGTGCCTTAGTCTTTTCAAGCTGCTGTAACAACAGAATTCCACACACTGGGTGGCTTATAAACAACATAAATTTATTTCTCACAGATCTAGAGGCTGAGAAGTCAGAGATCAAGGTGCTCACTTTGGTGAGGACCCTCTTCCTGGTTCTGAGCTGGGGTCTGCTTCGTGTGCCCTTGACGATGGCAGGGCTGAGGGATCTCTGTGGCGTCTCTCTTACAGGAACACTAACCCCGTTCCTGAAGGCTCAGCCCTCGTGACATAAGTACCTCCCTCCTAATACCATTATCTTTGGGGATTAGGATTTCAGCGTACGAATTTTGGGGGAACACAAACCTTCAGACCATAGCAGCTTGGCACTTGATCTTTATCTTGTTTGGTATCAAAGTAGAGGACTGTCTTGATTGTATGTTATTATCGCGTAGTAGATCTTGTTATATTTCTCAAATATGGCACACAGGCAAAGGAAAAGTGTACAAAGTCCAAACAAGTATTAATCCTTAGATACGTATATGCTCAGGAAACATTTAGGGATCGCATGTATTAGGCATGATCTCTACCCCCGTGCCGCCCAGGCCTGGAAGTTTCGGACCAGCAAAGAAAACAGACACAGTCCTTCATATTCTGAGCTGTAGGGTCGACTTCTTCTATGTCAATGGAAATTTTTCTCATGTATTTTAATACTTCTCAACTTCGTAAACTTAAGATACGAAATAAAATTGGCTTTTTCTGGATGACTGGTGGTTTCCATTCATTTATTCACTAAGCGTTCATTTTCTGACTCCTGACTTTGAATTTTTTTTTAACGTTTGTTTACTTTGAGAGAGACAGAGATTGAGTGGGGGATGGGCAGAGAGAGGGAGACACAGAATCCAAAGCAGGCTCCAGGCTCTGAGCTGTCAGCAAAGAGCCTGACACGGGGCTCGAACTGATGAACTGTGAGATCATGATCTGAGCTGAAGTCTGACGCTTAACTGACTGAGCCACCCAGGTGCCCCCTAACTCCTAGCTTTGAACACATGGTATATTTAAATGACTACTGATGTTATTTTAATAGTCATTTTCTAATTCGTACTAATAAGACAGAAAAGAATAATCGGAGTTTTATGTCAGAGGTTGCCTGAATGTAGTTTTCATGCTGTGGACTTTTACATTTACAAATACAAAATATTTTGATGGCTGATCACTGTGGCTTTCAGGCAGCTGATGTGTATGAGACCATGACAGGACAGCATCCTGCTAAAGCTTTGATTTAATTTGGACATTTCTTGGGTTGAGTGTTTACTTTCATGATAACTATCCGCAAATTATAAATCATAATCATGAATCAGAACCTTATACCAGCTGTTTGGTATCATGCAGGAAACAGCATGACTGTGGTTTTTCTTCTTTTAAGTTTTTATTTAAACTCGAGTTGGTTAACATAGTGTGATTTTGGTTTCAGGTGTAGAATTGAGTGATTCCTCCCATAGGACACCCAGCACTCATCACAAGTGTCCTCTTTAGTGCTCATCCCCCGCCCAGCCCATCCCCCGCCCACCTCTTTCCATCCCCCACCGTGTTCCCCCCCCACCCCGTATATTCCCTATCATGAAGAGTCTTTTATGGTTTGTTTCCTTGTCTTTTCTCCCCCTTCCCTGTGTTCATCTGATTTCTTTCTTTAGTTTCACATATGACTGAAATCATGTGTGAAATTGTCTTCTCTGACTTACTCCGCTTAGCACGATACACTCTAGCTCTGTCCACGTTGTTGCAAATGGTGAGATTTCGGGGTTTTGGTGGCTGGGTAATATTCCATGGTATATACATATACATCTATATCCGTTGATCGGTTGATAGACCTTTGGGCTCTTTCCGTAATTTGGCTATCGTTGGTAATGAAACGGGATGACTTTGGAATGGACAGATCTCATTTGGAATCCTGACTTCCACGATATGCTGTATAACTTGGGAGTCCCATATAACATCTTGTACGCCAGTGGGATCTAGATCAGAAAGTGCTAAACGAAAAGGTAGATTAAAGCAGAAATCTTTAATTTTTCTGCACAAAAGAATATATACCTCATATATATATATATATACATTTTATTTTGACTTAAGACCTATGTGTGTATATATTTGTTATGTACACGTGCGTATACTCATTGACTGAAGTGTCTGATTTTGAGCTTACCAGAGGACTTCGCAGCATATGCCTCTGCTCTCTTACCCCTGCAGCAGATACTTACCAGGCTACTATTACATGTCAGGCAGGCACTGCTCTAAACGCAGGCAGTGTCCGTGTACAGGGCCAAGCCCTTACCCACATGGAGCTTTCATTCTAGTAGTAATGGACAGTAAGTTCTGGAACACATGAATGCACAAGTAATCTAAGATGGGGGTGAATCGAGAAGAAAACAAAGCAGTATCGGGGACGAATAGTGGAGCTGGAAGCGACTTTAGGTGGGTTGTCCCGGGAAGGCCTCTCCGAAGAGGTGGCGTGTGAGCAGAAACTTAAGGACTGAGCAAGCATTTGAGTGTCTGGGGAGAGAGTTGCAGGCAGAGGACACGGGAGGTGCAAAGGTCCTGAATGGCAGGGACAGTCTTCATTTCCATGTGTCTTGGGGAACTACTAGGGACGGCCTGTGTGGCTGGAGCAGAGCGCCGGGTAGAGCGGGAGACCAGAGGGGAAGTGACCGGTCCGCTGGGGCCCCGCGGCCGTGCTGAGATACATGCATTTTATTTCGTGCCAGGAGGAGCCTGCCCTGGTTTTTGGCATAAGGGAACAGGTCCGTGATGAGGGAACGTTAAAGCCAAGAGCTGGAAAGGAAATAAAATGCCAGGGTGAAGGGGGGCCGGGTGGCATGGGGACAGGACCTGAGCGTGCAGAGAAGAGAGAGCATGAGAGCTCGGTGTTCACATGCCGCTCTGATCCTCAGTTCCCTCATCTGTAAAATACAGATGATGCGCGTTTTCTCACGGGATAGTTATAAGGCCTGAGTATAATTTCTGTAAAACGTAGCACTGAATTGTAGACTAAACCAAGTAGTAGTTCATTCATTCAACATTTATTAAATGTCTACTATGTGCTCGGCACTAGAAATGCGAAAATGAGACAGGCACAGAAATGGGTAGTTGTTTTGGGTTTGGTTTTGTTTGTTTGTTTTTAAGTAAACTCTGTGCCCGACCAACCTGGGGCTCAAACTCACAACCCCAGTATCAAGAGTCGCATGTTCTACTGAATGAGCCAGCCAGGCGCCCCCAGAAACCGGTAGTTTGGATACAGCCTGGTGACTTAACAGTTATGCTCAGGGACTATGGGAGCACAGAATCCTGAACTTTTCTCCAAGCGTAAGCTGGGGAAGGTTCCTGTAAGAGGCAACATCTGAGCTGAGCCTCAAGGGTTTACGTGTTAGGAAAAGGAAGTAGCCAGGAGAAGCATATGGAGAGCGGATAGTCAAGTCAGAGCAGATGGCCTCTTGAGCAAGGTGGCAAGAAATAGTCCGTTGTTCGTGACCTTGGTGTATAGTGAAGCACAGAGCAGAAGAAACGAGTAGAGTTAGGGCTTTATGGCATGTGAAGGCATTTGGATCCCTGTCTCTAGCATTCCGGGAGCCACTGAGGTTTCTGTAGGTTGGGAGTGACCGAATTTTAGGTAGGTTTCTGTGGGCACGTGATGGGAAGGACTGGAGGCAAGAGAGGAGCCAGTGAAGAGTCTGCGTGCAAGATCAGGGCCAAAAGTAGGGCGCTGTGGGGAGAGGGGGGGTGCCCAGACCGCTAGCTGTTAAGAAGGTAAATGCTGGACGCACGTGGAGGCGAAGGAGGAGGTGACACCTAGGTTGCTCACAGGTCAGGGAGGTGGACGCTGGGGCCACCACCTCCCAGGCTGTAGGAGGAAGATGAGGAAGTGCTATCATTGTGACTTTGTAGTTGGGACGGGAACATGGGAGCAACATGCGAATTTATCCTCAGATTGTAAACATGAGTTCTCACCCTCCCACTCACATTTGTGGTAGGAGGATTCGGTTTGGGGATACGATTATCCAGTCCAGCCGGCATGTTTTGCAAGATGCAAAGGGCGGTTCCTCTGTGATTACCACTCGCATCGCCGGATTACTCTTTTTCCCTCTATCAGACCAACAGAGGGAAGCTCTGTAGCCGGGCTGGAGCACACGCTGTTCTCTAGTTCATTGGCACGGCCAGAAGGCAGCGGGTTTCCGTTTTGTTTGGGCTTGGATGGTGTGAACATATGGACCTACTGGGCCTTCTTCACCTTTCATAGTTCTCCTGCCTGCGTTTATGCACCGAAGTGGAACAGGCTGTGGCACTTTGAAGGTTATTTTAGCGCTGCTGCCTGGCCATTTTCATGAGAAAGACTCCTACCTGCAGCATATGCTTTAAATGGTGTCCTTTTGTTTGTTTGTTTTTAATGTTTATTTTCGAGAGGTGACAGTGGGGCAGGGGCAGAGAGACAGGGTGACACAGAATCCGAAATAGGTTCCAGGCTCTGAGCTGTCAGCACACAGCCCGAGGCGGGGCTCAAACTCACTAACTGCCAGATCATGACCTGAGCCGGAGCCATGAGTCAGACGCTTAACCCACTGAGCCACCCAGGCGTCACATCCCTCTTAAGTGTGCCTCCAGGCCTCTAGTACATGAGACTGCTGTGTACACAGGACGGTTGTCACCGCTGGTCCAGTGACAGACGTTCTAGGCTCACTTGGAAAGGAGGTATTCTACGGAATCTGTTTTACACAGTGTTGATGGCTCCTTGTTACAGTATCATCCCCTGTAAGCCGAAGACTGGGCCAAATATTGGGTGTTTTTATTCATTGACTCCTCACAGCAGCCCTTTGACATAAATGTTACCATCCCTGCTTTGTAAGTTAGGAACACAGAGCTTGGGTTACAGAAGTGGAGGTGACAGAATTTGAATCCGACACTGAGGCTCCTCCCGTCTTCCCACTTGCACTGGGACAGCAGCCCTCGGTGACTGTCACCGAGGCTAGCCCTAATTGCCAGGGCCCCAGATTTCTGTGTTTTGCATTTCCTTTCAGCTTTTTGTAGTTTTTTTTCTCTCGCATATGCTTAGCTGTCAGACTTTTGCGGCTTTGAGTAAATTTGACCTCATTCCTTTTGTAAGTTGCTGTCTAAATACAGTGAGCCAAGAATTTGAATATTAAGCTTCTTAGGGGAATGCCTCCTAGCATTTGTAGCAGGCAGGCAGGGAATGGCAGACAGAATTATTCTTGTTTTTCTCTGTTGTAGAGAAACTGATTGTGGGTGGCTTTTGCTTAGTGTTGAGCATGATGTTTGTTTTAATCTGAGGTCACAAACTTAGATGCTGTTAGAAGCCAGGTAGATACCGTGAGCAGGCTGGCCCAGGGAGACCCTGGGGGGGCACGGCTAGCTGGGGCGGGGAGGGTGGGTGTGTGCGGGAAGGACATGTTTCTTCTGCAGGCAGGCGGCTGCTGCTTCTCCACTTTGACTGCCTTGGAATGTGGCCTAGACCTAATGGGTCTTGTGGTTTTTCTCTCCCTGCCCCCAAGAAAAGCTAGAAATTTCACCCTTTATGTGAAATTAGCCAGCAGCTCATTGAAAAAACAAACAAGCCCCAAAACACCATTTTAGCCAGATAGAACGCATTTATGGGCCCATATGGTCTGCGGACTGCCAGTTGGGGAGCAGTTTAAAACTAAGTGGCCGGGTAGGTGACCTTGAGCTGGATCAGTTAAGTGTCACTGTACTTACTAAAGTTCAGTTCATGAGCACAGCTAAATGGAGGCATCATTATTCTACTTGCTTTATATGTGACAGCAACTTAACGTGAAGTTGTTGAGGAAGTTAAAGCGGAAGCACTTCTTAATTCTGATATTTAGTCAAAATAACAGGATCGATGCAAAACAAGTATTGTTATAGGGAGGAAAAGAGGAGAAAGTATACCAGAATAGTAGTTTTCTTTAGGGATTATGAGTGGGTTTATTTTTAAATGTTTATTTGTTTTTGAGAGAGAGAGAAGAGAGCGCAAGCAGGGGGAGGGGTAGAGAGAGGGAGACCCAGAATCTGAAGCACACTCCTGTTTCAGATTCTGTGTCTCCCTCTGTCTCCCTCCTTCCCTCTCCCTCTCTCTCTCTCAAAAATAAACATTAAAAAAATTGTTTTAATAAAAAAGAAAGGGGCTCAAATTCATGAAGTAGCAGGAAATGCATCTGAATTAGTGTCAGCATGGAAAACAGAAGGTCTGGCGTCGAGGTTCAGTGAGGATGTAAGGAGGAAGCTCTCGTGTTCTTCGGAAATCCATTTGGCAGTTTCTGGTGAACTGAAAACGTGCACATTCGGCATCCCAGTATTTTCACACCTAGGTGTACGTGTGTACTCTCGATCTCTGCACAGATACGCATAAGAAGGTACGTGCGGGGATGTTTGTGACAGCATTGTGATGGCAAAAGGTTGGAAATCACCTGAATGTGCACGGATGGGGAAATACACAGATCTTCCTCGACTTCCAGTCGAGCTGTGTCCTGATAAACCCACTGTAAGTTGAAAACGCCTTGATGCGCCTGCCCTTGGTCATCAGAGCCTGCCTCTGGGCAGAATCACCTACACCAAGCCCGCTTCACACTAAAGTGCCGGCTGTCTCGTGTCATGTGCTGAAAGCGACAACCAGGACGGGTGTCCGAGTAGGGGTTGGTTACCCTTGTGACCGCGGGGCAGCTGGAAAGCAGCGGCCACTGCCCGGCATCCCGAGGGAGGATCGTGCACACCGCTAGCCCGGGAAGAGAGCCAAATCCACAATTCTGAGTACAGTTTCTACTGAGTACGTATTCCTTCCGCACCATTGAAAGGCCATAAAATTTGAGGTTGGAACGGTCGGTATTGTGGTGTACGTGTGGTGAAGTGCAGGCAGGTAAGGGGGCCCGGAGCATGGGAATATATCAACACAGAAGGACCCTCAAAAATGCAGTGTTTTCTTACCATGCAAGTGACAGGTGTGCTTCCATATGGCACAGTTTATCTGAAATTTTAAAACACTGAATGACACTGGATGATGTTTATGGATATGGATAGATCCATGTTTTAAAAAAATTTTTTTTAATTTTTTTTTAAATTTATTTCTGAGAGAGAGAGAGAGAGAGAGAGAGAGAGAGGCAGCGTGAGCAGAGGAGGGTCAGAGAGAGAGGGAGATACAGAATCAGAAGCGGGCTCCGGGCTCTGAGCTGTCAGCACAGAGCCCGACGCAGGGCTTGAACCCACGAGCTGTGAGCTGAGCTCAGGACCTGAGTGAACCAAAGTCAGTCACCTAACGACTGCGCCCCCCCAGGCGCCCCGTAGTAAGAGTACTTTTAAAAGGGAAAAGAGCAAGGGGGAGGGATGGGAGGGGATGAGGGTTTGACCGAAGGATGAAGGCACTTCTCTCTGTCGCCCGTGTTTTGTTTTCCCTTCTTCGTGCCCTCCCTTCTGGTGGATCCGAAACAGCTGTGGTGTAGACCTCTAACCTGGAGAGCAGGGACCTGGATGCTTTCTCCTTTCACTTTTCTACAGCCAGGAGGACCGGGAGCCCCGAGGCCGCAGCTCGCTTTCTGACTGAGGCTGGCGCGCTGCCCCCGACTCGTGGCGGGCCTTCGGCAGGCGCTTGTTGGATGATGGACTGAATGCGTTTCTGTGTCCCAGTTTTTCTCAAATGAGCACTTGTTACTAGGAAAGCTACTGTCGCCATGTTTGTCAAAGTAGGAATTCTCTGATCCTGGGTGGTGGGCTTGTGAGTGCTCAGTTCTACAGCCTGATCTTGTTACGTGTGCCTGTGCTTTCATCTGACGTATGTATGTGTATGTGTGTATGTGTGCGTGTATATATACACGGAGGATCCGAAGCAGGCTCCACCCTGGCAGCAGTGAGCCCGATGTGGGGCTCGAACTCACAAACCATGAGACCAAGTTTATTTGGTTATCTTTAGTAACCTCTCCACTCAGCATGAGGCTCAAACTCACCACCCCAAGATCAAGAGTTGCCCGCTCTTCCAACCAAGCCAGCCGGCACTCCTCTAACATGGTATTCGGTTGCTTAGTACCACTTAAAAGGTTTGATATCTGAAGTGTGTGTTTTAAATTTTCTTAGATCAAAAGGAAAACACCAAACTGTTATTATGAGTTGTCCCTGAGTGGTAAGGGTGCAGCTACTTTTCTGTGCTCTTCAGTTATGTTTTCTCTGAACACGTACAGGCTTTCTGAGTCAAGACAAATGATGTTAAAATAGGTGGGGAGCTTCCGGGGTGGCGAGCATGCGGAGGTGTGGGGAGGGTAGGGAAGCTTTGCACCCCTTTCCCTGTCACTTCCTTCCCGCATTTCTTTTGTCTGACTCTTCCCTGAATTCTAGTCTGTTATAATAACTGAGTGGCTCACTTGGCTAGGCTTCCGACTCTTGATTTCAGCTGAGGTCATGATCTCATGGTTCGTGGGATCGAGCTCTGTGTTGGGTTCTGCACTGACAGTGTAGAGCCTGCTTGGGATTCTCTCTCTCTCTCTCTCTCTCTCTCTCTCTCTCTTTTTCTCTCTTTTTCTCTCTGCACCCCTTCCCTCTTTGCACATGCTCACTCAATCTCTCTCTAATAAACTTTAAAAAAATAAAAAATAAACCAGTGATCTAGTGAAATAACAGTAAATTAAATTCAATTAAAACAGGTTAGAGGAAAATCTCCAACTGAATGGTTTTCACACATTGGTGAAATTGAGGTACCTTTTTTTGGCTTTGGCTCTTTTTTCTCCTTAATGTAGGGAAATTTTTCATAAATTTTAAAAATATATTATTAAAAACAATTTTTTAAAAAATTTTAAGTAGGCTCTATACCCAATGTGAGGCTCGCACTCGCGACCTCAAGATCAAGAGTCGCATGTTCTATCAGCGGAACCAGCCAGGTGCCCTTGTCATTTATAATTCTTAAAAGTTATATCTGATTGTAAAAACAATCCTAAATCTCACTCAAAGTTCAAATAAAAATGATTTTTTTAACATAGTGCTTCATTTTCAGAGGCATAGTTTATAGAAAACCAGTTTTTCGATTGGGTGAGTGCAAATTAGAACAGCACGAGTTATAATTAACCTTTCGTAAAGCATTTGAAAGAGGGAAGTAGTGTTTAGTGTGTGACAGGTGACTTTTTCCGTTTTGCTGATCCAGAAGCTTGTCTAACACAAGAGGACCATGGGCGTGGTGAAGGGTCCTCTTCTTCCATCCCCACGGGCGGGTTCCTCAGAGTTAACCGCTCCTTCCACGTTTTTCCACATAACTTTAGTGACCTTCGTATGCACATTCCCCACTTCTGGGTTTCTTTTTTTCTTGCCTTTTGGCGTAATAACACTTCATAAAAATCTAAGGTCAGGTTTTGTGCTGAGCCTTTCAGTGACTTCTTTTTGTAAGTTTAAAAAATCTATTTATTTTGAGATAGAGAGCATGAGTGGGGGAGAGGCAGAAAGAGAGGGGGGAGAGAGAATCTCCGCACAGAGCCCGATGTGGGTCTCATACTCATGAACCATGAGATCATGAGCTGAGCTGAAATCAAGAGTCAGAAGCCCAACCGACTGAGCCCCTCAGGAGTCCTGCCTTTCAGTGACTTCTCAGCCAGAGTCCAGCCACACCGGCATCTCATTGTCCTCAGTCCACTGAGCTCAGTGCCACAGTCCAGAACATCCTTCCCGCTGATGTTGGCAAAACCTAGGGCAGTGCCTGTGGGCACTCCGTAAATGCTTGTTCAATGAATGGACTTGTCGTCGTCTTTTCTTTTTTAATGTTTATTTCCTTGAGGGGGAGGGGGACAGGCAGAGAGAGGGAGAGAAAGAATCCCAAGCAGGTTCCACGTTCAGCCCAGAGCCCGATGCAGGGCTTGATCTCACTACCCGAGGATCATGACCTGAGCCAAAATCAAGAGTCAGACTCTTAACCAACTGAGCCACCCAGGCACCCCAATTTTTTCATTTATTATCTTACAGGATTTTTTTTAAAGTAGGCTCCCTGCCCAACTCCATGACCCGGAAATTAAGTATTGTTTGCTCTACTGAATAAGCCAGCCAGGTGCCCCTCTCTCTCAGACGTTTTTAAAATGTTGGTATGCACGGGCACACATCCTTCTTTTTAACCACTAAGGTAATTCTTCATTGTAAAGAGGACTCATAATTGATAAAAATCCTTTGTTGCTAGAAATTCACATTGCATTTTTTCTAGGTTGATTTTAGCCATTGTAAACAGAGCTGCTTTGAATATTCTTGTAGAAATATCTTTGTGTAGCAGCTCTAGTATTTCTGTGGGGTGGATTCCTAGACATGGGATTACTTTAAAGAGAAGGTACCAAATAGCTCTGTATCTACAGGGTTCCGTCCACTCACACTTCCACAAGTAGTGTATAAGAGTATTTGGTGTTCATTTGCACACATACTTCACAACACATCACATTGTAAGTCTTAACTTCTACCAACCTGACGGGAGAAAGGTGACATTTCATATTGACTGTTGGTGATGTTCAAGGTCTCCGTGTGTTTATTATCTTTTAATTTCAGACTTTCTCTATAAACCAGAAATTTTAGGAAAACTTATTTCAGTAAGAGTTTACTTCTCAGTGTGAATATACTCTTTAATGCTAGTAAAACCCTTGTGGCAGTAAAAATAAAGGCGCGTGCAAACAGAAAACAGGAAGAGGAGGGGGAAAATAGGCATCCCTAACTATACCCTGAAACTGCGCATTTAAAATGCACTTTTTGAGGATCTCTTTGGCACTGCTGGTGGGAATGCAAACTGGGGCGGCCACTCTGGAAAACAGTATGGAGGCTCCTCAAAAAGTTAAAAGTAGAACAACCCTACGACCCGGCAGATGCACTGCTAGGTATTTATCCAAAGGATACAGGTGTGCTGTTTCAAAGGGGCACATGCACCCAAGTGTTTATAGCAGCGCTATCCTATTAGCAATAACCAAAGTATGGAAAGAGTCCAAATGTCCATCGACGGATGAATGGATAAAGAAGATGTGGTATATATACAGTAGAGTATTACTCAGCAATCAAAAAGAATGAAATCTTGCCATTCGCAACAACGTTGATGAAACTAGAGGGTATTTGCTAAGTGAAATTAGTCAGAGAAAGACAGATATCATGTGACTTCACTCATATGAAGACTTAAAGACACAAAACAGATGAACAATGGGGAAGGGAAGCAAAAATAATACAAAAACAGGGAGTGGGCAAAACATAAGAGACTCTTTTTTTTTTTTTTTTTAAATGTTTTATTTCTAGGAGAGAGAGAGAGACAGCGTGAGCAGGGGAGGGTCAGAGAGAGAGGGAGTCACAGACTGAAACAGGCTCCAGGCTCTGAGCTGGCAGTCAGCACAGAGCCCGATGCGGGGCTCGAACCCACGAACCGTGAGATCATGACCTAAGCGAAAGTCGGACGCTTAACCGACTAAGCCACCCAGGCGCCCCAAGAGACTCTTAAATATGGAGAAAAAACGGGGGGTTGCTGGGCGGGTTGAGAGAGGGGGAGGGGCTAAATGGGTGAGGGGCAGTAAGGCATCTCCTCCTGAAATCATTGTTGCGCCCTATGCTAACTAACCTGGATATAAATTTAAAAATAAATAGAATTTTTTGGGGCGCCTGGGTGGCTTAGTCGGTTAAGCGTCCAACTTTCGCTTAGGTCATGATCTCGCGGTTCGTGGGTTCGAGCCCCGCGTCGGGCTCTGTGCTGACTGCCAGCTTTGAGCCTGGAGCCTTTTTCAGTCTGTGACTCCTTCTCTCTCTGACCCTCCCCTGCTCACGCTGTCTCTCTCTCTCTCCCTCCTAGAAATAAAAATAAAACATTAAAAAAAAATTTTTTTTTAAATAAATAAATAGAATTTTTAAAAATATACTTTTTGGGTAAAGTTTTGGTTTAGAACTGATGATGATACAGTGAAGTTTTAATTTTACAAGTAGTTTATTGAAAACAAAGACAACTTTTTTAGAATAATCTGAAATAATTCAGAATAATCTACAGGTGCCACATTTTCCCTGATGGGATCCTCTGTAACAAACTAACTACACATTAGTTCAGATTGTTTCTTTATCATTGTCATCAGAGTAATGCTTATGTCCTTGTTTGGGTTAGTACTTTTGAGATCGTAATTGTGTTTCCACTGATTTCAGATAATAAAAGGCTACCTACCAGGAAAGCCAGGAGCTCCTGCTAGTTTTTACGAGCAGCCGTATAGATACGTACCTGAGAGCAGCCCTGTATTTTATGTTCCTGTAAACGTCTTGTGGATCAACAGTCTCGTTTACTTGATAAGCAGTTTATCGTGGTTAGGAATACTCTGCTTTGTTATGGTCATGTTTTTTTAAGACACTCTTATCAGATATACACTGAAATATTTAATAGATGAAATGATAGACCATCTAGGATTTGATTCTGTTACAGAGTGAGATCCTATTTAGATGAGATTGGAGGTGAGGAGAAGTATAGAGGAACAAAGTGGACCGTGAGGTGATGGTTCGAAATATTCTATAATAAAAAATTCAAAAAAACAAAAGATAGACTGGTTGGTTGGTTGTCATAAGTATGAGGTGGCTGAAACCACAGGTTGGGATTTAAACAAACCCGAGTTTGAATACTGGCTCTGTTACCTACTAGCATTATGATTTTAAGCAAGTTTTACCACTCTGAGCCTCTATTTCCTCATCTATAAAATGGGCATAATAACACCTGCCTTGTAGTGTTGT
This sequence comes from Hyaena hyaena, assembly GCF_003009895.1. NCBI lineage: Eukaryota > Metazoa > Chordata > Mammalia > Carnivora > Hyaenidae > Hyaena > Hyaena hyaena. Next base: position 2,490,600 of record NW_024080670.1, on the reverse strand, counting down.
AATAAGAATGAGTGGTGGTAGGGGCGCCTGGGTGGCTCCGTTGGTTGAGTATCCGACTCTTGGTTTCACTTCAGGTCATGATCTCAGGGTTTGTGGCAGGGAGCCCTGTGTCAGCCTCTGTGCTGACAGCGGGGAGCCTGCTTGGTGTTCTTTCTCCCCCTCTCTCTTTGCCCCCCACCATGCTCGCTCACTCACTTGCTCTCTTTCAAAATGAATAAGTAAACCTTAAAAAAAGAGTAAGTGGTGGTAGATAAAACTCTTAGCATAATACTGGCTGCAAGGTCAAGTGTTTGCAGTGTCTGAAATCCTTGGGGAAACAGACATTAGTGCTGTGTCAGTGCTAATAGAAATAATGGGGGTGGTCTGGCTGGTTTTGTTGGAGCATGCCACTCTTGATCTCAGGGTTGTGAGTTCGAGCCCCATGTTGAGTGTAGAGCTTACTTTAAAATCTTAAAAAAAGAAAGAATAGCGTGATTGTTGAAAATGTATTAAATCCTCCTTGTTTGTGTCTGATATTGTCCTGTAACCCTCCCTTGGCACCCCCCCACCCGCCATCCCGTGTCTCCTCCTCAGCCAGTCTTCATGAAGCTGACCTCGCTGCTCCTTCTAGGAGAGGGTCTGGAGGGAGAAACGTGAGGGTTCCGACTCTCTCCCTCCTGCCTCATCCCCAGACGCTGGCCGGAGCGCTCTGGCACAGGGGTTGCGGAATAGACGGGGCACTGGCCCCGGAGCACCCAGGCCGCTGGCTCCCCCACGGCAGGAGGGTGGGTTTTGTATCCCTCCTCACCCAGGACTGACTGTGGGCGATTTTTTCTGGGACCGAGTGCTTTTCATGTTTGGGGCTTCAGCCGTTAGTGGTTACTGTGTAAATGTTGGTTTATTTACACTGCATTGGATCAAATAAAGTTGAATGAGCAATTAGAATGTATGACCTTCCTGGTTCCTTCTAGTTTCAAAGTGTCTGTGTCTCTATGATTTGTATAGTAAAATAGAGTTTGCAGAACACCTTCCACACGCACCTTGTCTGACACGGTGATGTGGTAACAGGGATGGGGGTTAGGTGAGGTGCAGGTCCCACAGATAAGACTGGCAGATGGTAACACCAAACATTTTTTTATTTAAAAAATTTCTTTATGTTCATTTAGTTTTGAGAGAGAGAGAGAGAGAGGCAGAGCATGAATGGGGGAGGGTCAGAGAGAGAGGGAGACAGAGTCAGAAGCAGGCTCCTGGCTCTGAGCTGTCAGCACAGAGCCCAACATGGAGCTTGAACTCACCAACTGTGAGATCATGACCTGAGCCAAAGTCAGACACTCAACCGATGGAGCCACCCAGACGACCCCAACCCCCACCCCGATTCTTTGCCTATTTTTAAATCAGGTTATTTGGGGGTTTTTGGCTTTTGTTTAGCTCTGAGTTGAGTTCCTTATGTATTTTGAATATTAACTCAGGTATTTGCAAGTTATGCAAATATTTTTTCTCATTTCAAAATGTTGTCTCTCCACTCTCTTGTTTTCTTTCCTCTGCAGAAGTATTTTAGTTTGTTGCAATCCCGTTTGTCTGTTTTTGCCTTTTTTTTGGTGGTGTTGCCTGTGCTTTTGGTTTTACCCAAAAAAATCATTGCCCAGACCAGTGTCAAGAAGTTTCTTCCCTATGTTTTCTTCTAGTAGTCATTTTACAATTCAAAATCTTGCATGTAAGTCTTTAGTCCATTTTGAATTGATGTGTGTGCATGGAGTGAGAGAGGGTCCAGTTTATCCTTGTTCCTGTAGAGATCTAGTTTTCCCAGTACCGTTTGCAGCGGAGACTGTTCCTCCCCTTTGGGTATTCTTGGGACCTTTGTCAAAGACCAGCTGGACGTAAATGTTGGGATTGTTTCTGGGCACTTTCTGTTCTGTTCCGTTGGTCTCGAGGTCTGTTTTTATGCCGATGCCACACTGTTTTGATCACTGTGGCTTTGTGATATATTTTGAAATCAGGCAGTGTGATGCCTCCAGCTTTGTTCTACTCAAGATTGCTTTGGTTATTTGGGGTCTTTTGTGGTTCCATGTGAGTTTGGGATTATTTTGTCTATTTCTGTGAAAAATGCCGTTGGATGGGTTGCTCAGTCAGTTAGGCATCTGACTTTGTCTCAGGTCATGATCTCACGATTTGTGGGTTCGAGCCCCGCATCGGGCTCTGTTCTGACAGCTCAGAGCCTGGAGCCTGCTTCAGATTCCGTGTCTCCCTCTCTCTCCGCCCCTCCCCCTTATGTGCTCTGTCTCTCTCTGTCTCAACATTAAAAAATTAAAAAGAAAAAATGCCATTGGAATTTTGGTAGGATTCACATTGAATGCATAAATTGCTTTGGATAGTATTGACGTTTTTACAATATTAATTCTTCCAATCCATGAACACAGATTGTTTTTCCATTTATTTGTGTTTTCAGTTTCTCTCATCATTGTTTGTATAGTTTTCAGTGTATATAGATCTGTCACTTCCTTTGCTAAACTTATCCCTAAGTATTTTATTGGTTTTGATGCTATTGTTAAAAAAAATGTTTTTTACTTCTCTCTCAGATGCTTCGTTGTTAGTGTATAGAGATGCCACTAATTTTTTTTTTCAAGTTTTGTTTTTTTGTTTTGAGAGAGACAGACCATATGGGGGGTAGGGGCAGAGAGAGGGTGAAGAATCCCAGGCAGGCTTCATGCTGCCAGCACGGACCCCGACATGGGGTCAAATTCAGGCACCATGAGATTGTGACCTGAGCCAAAACCAAGAGTCAGACCGGATGCCTGACGGACCGAGTCACCCAGGTGCCCCACTGCTAATTTTTTTTTATATTGATTTTTGTATTTTGCAGCTTTAAGGAATTCACGTATTCTAACAGTGGAATCTTTATTGTTTTCTATATAAAATAACATGTCATCTGTAAATAGTGACACTTTTACATCTTCCTTTGTAGTCTCATGCCTCTTATTTCTTTTTCACGCCTCCTTGCTCCGCCCAGGACTGCCAGGACTGTGTTGAACAGGTGCAATAACAGTGGGAACCTTAGTTTGTTCCTGATCTTAGAGGAAAAGGCTTCGGCTTTCCACTGTTAAGGATGGTGTTAGCTGTCATTTATATGGCCTGTCTTACCCTGCGGTGCATTCCTTCTGCACCTAATTTGTTGAGAGTCTTTATCATGAAATGATCTATTTTGTTGAATCCTCTTTCCGCTTTTATCGAGGTGACTGTAGGATTTGTTTTCCCTTCGTTGTGTGAGTGTGGCGCATCGCACTGACTGGCTTGTATGTATTCGGTCGTCCTTGCATCCCGGGGGTGTGTCACACCTGATCACAGCGTATGACCTTCTTTGTGCTGTTGAACTCGGTTTGCTGGTGTTTTGTTAAGGAGTTTCTCCTCTGTGTTCATTAGGGATATCGACCTTGACTGTTCTTTTCTTGTAGCGTCCTTACATGGTGTTGGTATCAGGGTAATGTTGGCCTTGTAAAATGGGTTTGGACGCGTTCCTGCCTCTTCGGTTTTTCGGAGGAGTTCGAGAGCGGCTCCTGTTAGTTTTGCCTTTAACTCTTTTTCCTGTTTGATTACCCATTCGGTCTCCTTCCTCATTATTAGTTTGTTCAGATTGCCTCTTTAAGAGGAGTCAGCCTTGGGAGGTTGTATGTTTTCAGGAACTTGTCTGTTTCTTTTGGGTTGTCCAGTTTGAATTTAATACCATATCACCATCACCCTCACACACGGGGAGGCGGGGTGGAAACGGCTCTCGCGTCAGGTCTATGTCCCTCCCAGCCTCGCCGCTGGTGGTCTGTGTTGTCTCAGGCAGTCGTTTCACCCTGAACTTGTGTCTGCGTCCCCTGTCGTGGGGCGGCTGCTCTGAATGACACTGGGTGGGGTGAGGATGAGAGCGCGGGAAAGCCCTTGGCCCCTAGCCCGCTTCTCGGGAGGTGTGGGCAGTGTGGACTTACATGCTGCTGTGAATGTTTGAGATTCTAGAGGAGTATTTCTCAACATGCGGTTTGCCGACTTTCTGCATTGTAATTATCAGTGGTGCTTGTTAAATATGATGATTTGTGTATTTTTACCACAGTTTTTAAAATGATGGAGGGGCACCTGAGTGGCTCAGCCGGTTAAGCGTCCAGCTCTTGATTTCTGCTTAGGCCATGATCTCACAGTTCCTGGACGCAAGCCCCATGTTAGGCTCTGGGCCGATCGCGTGGAGCCTGCTTGGGATTCCCTCTCTCCCTCCCTCTCTCTGCCCCTCTGCCACTCACACGTGCACGCGTGCTCTCTTTCATCAAAATCAAAACATCAAAATAAAATTCTTCAAAAATGTGTATTTTGTAACATTGTTTTATCAAGTGAAGTGATAATATTAAAGTGAGAAAAAAACAGTAAAGGAATGTAATGTTTATATAGAAAAAAATGTTTATATAAGCTTGTAATTGAAACATTTCCCCCCAAATACCTAGAAAATATCTTGGCGGACTAAATGAGTGAAGCTTTTTTCTAACAGGCTTCCGTTTTGCTATGTAGCATCTAAATGCTGGATAAATTAGAAGAAGCATATTTATGAAGCGTAAACCTTCTTGTAGAATACACATGCTAAAAAATACCCATCGTTGGCCCATAACTTTGCGAATTTCCACCATGTAAACACACTTGTGCAGCCAGCAACAGAGTTACCGGGCACTGAGGCACTGCAGCCTCTTCTTCCCAAGGATCTTCCCCATCTGACCTCCTTTACCGCACACCGGCTTCCCTGCACTTGCCTGGGTCGTACAGCGATAAGGCTTGTTTAGTCTACTGTTCTGTTGTGAGGTTCGGCGGCACGGGGCAGGCATTTGTTCATCCCTTCTGTCTCTGGGCGCCCTGCTGGAGTCTGAAGCCGCAGTGTCCCGGGGCACTCATCGTAGGCAGTCGAACCGATTTCTCTCCCGTGCGCCTAGGGTGGTAGTAGCCTTGTCGCGCCTTCGGGAGCATGGAGGAAAGAGTCACTCAAATCACTTCTCTGAGAATCCTGAGAAAGCACGTGAGCTTCAGCATTTGGGGTTTTGTGGTCGAGCCTTCCAGCGGATGACTTCTGTGATCTTCTCTGCTTGTCTCATTCCCCCTGGGAGTTCCCGTCCCACGCTACTCTGTCCTACCAGGAAGTGGAGGTCCAGCAACGTACTGTAAGTGCGTAGCTTGCTCCTAGGAAAGTCAGGGAAATTCCTAGAGGCCCCAAAAAAGAAAATGACCGTGGGGAAGGGGAAGCTGCGCCCTCTGGAGCCAGAGCCTTGGATGCAAGGAGGGTGGGGTTGGGGTGTTGCTGGAGCTGGGTCCCTCTCCTTAGCCCCTAATATTATGGGACCCTTAGAGCTATAGTCCTTGAATTGTTGAGCGGGTGAGGAAACACAACCCCCCTAATGGCAGTAAAACGTGTGTTTTAGCTGTTATGTAGGGGGTACAGCTTATGATTTCTCGGCCGTAGATCCGATCCACCGCCTCTCCTGCGAGACTTCGGGGTTTGCGGTTTTAGGCTACCTCTGAAGTCTAGGAGATCCAGGTCTAGAGGGAGAAAATTCCCACTCACGCAAAGAAATCGCCAGCGTGAGAGCCAGCAGGGACCACCGGAGGGGAGAGTTAGAGCCCCCAGAGCAGCTCAGTGCCTTGTGATGTCTTATGTTAAAAACGGAAAGAAACAAAGGGTAGAATTTAAAACCATGAGCCAGATGCAAATAGTAGCAGAAAGGACTCTGCAGGTTGGGGGAGGAAGCAAATGCAGGGTTTAGAAAAGCGCTCAGCCTAGTGCCCTGCATCTCCAAGCTTAACCTAGTGACTGCGAGCACCTTCGGGAGGTGCACGTTTAGGGATGTGGTTCTCAGCATAAAACCCGTAACTTGACCTGAAATGAAGTGTGTCCGTGGAGCCTCTGTTTTAGAAGTGTTCACTGGTACTGTTGTTCCTTTGGCCTTAAAATGTAGTGGCGTCGTCGAGATTGGACTCGCCACTTTGAGACGGACTCCCAGCAGGCACGGGGGGCATTTGCCCATGCGGCGCAGTCTCAGGGCTGCCCTGTGTCCGCGGGGTCGCGCCCCACCCAGCCAGTGCCTGGGTTCCTGTCATGTAAGGCTTCGTTTCCTGAAACCCCGTTGTACGTTTCGTTGTGTTAGATGCAGATGTTAAAAATTGTATTGTCGGTGAGAGAAGTCAGGTCAGGTTTCCTTCATCGTCCTGCAGTGGGGGGAGCCGGGCAGGTGCATAAAACTCCCATAAGAAGGTTCATGTAAATGAGTGTATTCTTGGAGCACCTTCAGCCACTCCCCTCCCCCCCCCCCCATATGTTTCGAGTGTCTCCTGGATGCCAGGCCTTGTGCCGGCAGGAAGCTGGTGAGGATGACTAAGACATTGTTCCTCCTTCCCGGGGAGTCACCTTCCGCTTGACCACCTCGTCTGCCCTGGGACCTTCACAAATGCATGGGGAGAACTGAATCTGTTTATGCCTCTTTCTGCAAAACTGTTGATATCTTGTGAATTTCTGAGGAGTCCTCTTCAGCTTTCGGAGCAAGATTAAGGCATATACGTCGTATATGTTGCCAAGTATATGGAAACATGGGCTGGCTAGCTAGATATCGGAGTTTCCCAAGCAATAAATCAGTTAAATAAATCAAGTTAACGTCTCCATCTAAACTAATTCCACCACTGCCAATCTCTCTAGGACGACGTGAGGCATAAGGTTCATCTGAACACCTTCGGCTTCTTCAAGGATGGGTACATGGTGGTCAATGTCAGTAGCCTTTCAGTGAATGAACCTGAAGGAGCCACAGACAAGGACACAACTGTAAGTGCCTTTCCAGGAGGTCAAGGGCTTTACCTTTCCTGTCATGTAGATGAGAGCGTCACCCCTCATAAGTACGAAGGATCAGAATGTAGAGAAAATAAAACTTGTGGACAGGCTTCAGATAGTTTAATTTTTAACACCGAAGGTGTAATTCTTGAATAATTGTAGCAGTTGAGGATGCTTCTTACAAATGATTGCCCAAAGGACCAAGGGAAGGCCGGGCCAACGGATCACCTCTCCTGCTCTTTGAGTAAGAAAGGTGTGGATGCGAGAGCCTTGTGTGGCTACTTACCTCTGTTCCTTTCACCCCCTTTAGATTGGATTCAGCCTGGACCGCACAAAAAATGATGGATTTTCTTCTTATCTGGTGAGCGTTACATGCGTGACCTGATTACTCTCTTGTACTTGAGCCCTAGACACTGGGTGGGAACATCCTGCTTCTGTCACTGCTCTGTCCCCGGCGTGGGGGCTGCTTTCGCTTCCGGGCGGCTCTGAGCAGTTTTTGTGCTGTTTGGGAGGGAGGATGGATGGCTTGTTTGCCGTGGTCCCAAAAACTTTCTGTTCTCATCCTGACGTGAATGAATAAGATGATGGACAGTTGGGTCTTCCTTTCTCAGGACGAAGATGTGAACTACTGTATTTTAAAAAAACAGTCTCTCTCTGTCACTGTGCTGATCCTAGACATCTCCAGAAGTGAGTAAGTAATTCCAGCGTTGCTTCAGTTCCATCCTGGAGGAGAGTCAAGGTGCAGCTAGTAGCTAAGCTCACACTGAATGTCGGCCACGTGCCAGTTACTGCGCCAGAGGCTGGAGGCTAAGAACGTGACGAGGGAGACAGAGGTGCCGGCCCCGAGAAGCTTGCAGACTAGTGACGGAGACCCAGCAGCAATACACACGCTCACGGCGATGTAGACGTGGTGGCAGGGCCGAGAAACTGGGGACTCGTAGGAGAGAAGGGAAGGGAAGGCCTCACGCGCCTGTTGGCCCATCCAGCCTTCCAGTGAGTGGGCTTCACCAGACGAACCAGGAAAGAGTGTTCGAGGCCGACACAGGGTAGTGTGAAATGGTGTGGCATGTCTGACAGGGTGAGTTCGTTATTCAGACTCAGCTGACACCCAGGGAGAGAGAGGGAGGCCTCTCCCCCGTCGGGCGGGACTAGAAGTGCCCCCTCCAGCTTGACTGTGCGAGCTCAGCTCCTGTGTCTACTCAGGCACCGGGCCTCAGCGGCCCCTCCTTGGCAGGCTGGGGTCTTAGTGCTAAGGGGGGAGAAGAGAGGGAGTGCATGTCCCGCAGGCCACCGATCGTGCCCGCTGCCCCCACGTGCCCTCCCAGAGTGCACTTTAACATCGTCCCCTTCGTCCCGTTTCCCTTGTGCACCAATTTGTTAACACATTACAGACAGTAAGGGGGGAAGTGTGTTCATCTGAACCGTGTGGTTGCTAGCAATGAAAGCTTCGGGGGGAGGATGTCAGGTCCTCGCCTGGCTACTTCCGGCCGAGCCACTCTTGGGCACGTTATTAACCCCCCGGAGCCCCCGTTTCAGCAGGTGTACAAAGCAGACAGCAGAAGCTGCATCAGGGACATCGCAAGGACTACTTGAGATGATGGATTGAGACCCCAAAACAGTGTAACTCGGGGACTCAGAGAGCCCTAGCGTGACTTTGAGCTTGTTTACTTCTCTCTTACTTGAATGTAGGGTGAAAGTGAGATCCCCACCAGAAGCTGGTACCCAGTTACCAAGGATCGTCTTCAGCAAGGATGAGAAAGTCCTTGGCCAGAGCCAGGAGCCTGGCGTCGGCCCTGTTCCAGCGGGTAACCAGACTCAGCAGAAACCAGGTAAGCTGTAAGGTGGAGAATAGCATTTCCTTTCCTGCCCTGCCTCGTAGATTCTTTTTCGTCCCCAAGTAAAAACCACACACACTCATAGCATTATTTTATTTTGGAGGTGATACAAAAATAAATAACCATCAAAGAAAAAAGTAGAAACTGGGAGAAAGGGGAAACAGAACAGTAATTTCTCCACCCTTGTGTTAGAATTTGAGTATTTCTGTTTTCTTTTTTTTTTTTTTTTTTTTAAGTTTATTTATTTTTGAGAAAGTGAGGGAGAGCACTTGCACAAGTGGGGAAGGGGCAGAGAGAGGGAGGGAGAGAGAGAAACCCAAGCAGGCTCTGCACCTGCACAGAGCCTAATGCGGGGCTCGAACTCACAAACTGAGATCAGGACCTGAGCCAAAGTCCAGCGCTTAACCGACTGAGCCACCCAGGCACCCCAGTAGTTCTGTCTTCTTCTGAGCTGTTTGCTGGGTGGGTCTAGAACATTTGCTTTTTATTTTTTGTAAAAATTTTTTCTTATTTATTCATTTTTGAGAGAGAGACAGAGTGCGAGCAGGGGAGGGGCAGAGAGAGAGGAAGACACAGAATCAGAAGCAGCTCCAGGCTCTGAGCTGTCAGCACAGAGCCAGATGCAGGACTTGAACCCACGAACTGTGAACCACGAATCATTATCTGAGCCAAAGTTGGAGGCTTAACCGACTGAGCCACCCAGGCGCCCCTGATTTTTAAAAGTTATGGTCCTGTTTGTAATTTCCTAAGCATCCCTGTTCACTCAACTTTAAGATAGTTCGTTCTTATCAGCCATCCCAGTATATGGATCCTGGAATTTGCTCAGGCTTTCCCCTTAAGGAGGCGTATGTCCCTTGTCAGGCTGTTATAAGTATTGCTGTGCGGGATGTTCTTTATTTGGAGAACTTTGGTCATATCTAGAATTTTCTTTAGGATAGGTTCCCTGAATTGGAATATTTGGTTCAAAGGATATGAATACTGAGAGGATATTGATGCGGAGTTCCAGTCCATTTCCAAATGAGTTGTCTGAATTGATACTCCTTTTGGAAAACACGTGGGAAGAGTGACCACATCACCATGTCCCAGCCACAACTGGGATTTTGGTTTGTTTTAGTCCCAAAGTAAAAGGCGAAAAGAATATTCATGTTTTTTTTGTTCACGCTTAACTCCTGAGGTTGCGCCTTTTTCTCCGTATGTTGATTAGCCAGTTTATATTTATTGCCTCTTAACTGTCAGGTCTATCTAATAGTTTAGTTCTTTTTTTTTTTTTTATGTTTTATTTATTTCTAGGAGAGAGAGACAGCGTGAGCAGTGGAGGGTCAGAGAGAGAGGGAGTCACAGACCGAAACAGGCTCCAGGCTCTGAACTGGCAGTCAGCACAGAGCCCGACGTGGGGCTCGAACCCACAAACCGCGAGATCATGACCGAAGCGAAAGTCGGACGCTTAACCGACTAAGCCACCCAGGCGCCCCTCTAATAGTTTAGTACTTAAAGAGAACCTACTCTTTCCTGTATTACTGACACATTTTCTATTCAGTTTGTGAAAACTCTGACCCCAGTTAAAAGACATACAGAAACGTCACATTTACGTGATGGTGTAGTTTCGTGTCTGTGCACCATTTCCTTCTTGTCCTGGTTTCTCATGCTCACATACACGTTCGCTGCATGGAAAACTTTCTTTTCCTTCTTTTATTTCGAAGCCCTCTCCCTATAGCGAGGTTGAAACCCTGTCTTCCCCGTGAAGGTATCTTAAATAAAAATAAGGCACAGATACCCTCTCTGTTCCATGAAAGAAGCCTTTAGCAAACTTAATACAACTTGCTGTCAGTGAAAAGTATCAAATAGGCTACTATTTGCTATGTATTTTTCCATATGTATAAATAATTGTTATACACATATATATATATATTCTTTTTTATTTATTTTGAGAGAATATGTGTGCACACACGCAGAAGTAGGGGAGGGGCAGAGAGAGAGGGGGAGAGAGAGGGGATCCCCAAGCAGGCTCCACACTGTCAGCGCAGAGCCCAGTGTGGGGCTGGAACTCAGGAGCCATGAGATCATGACCTGAGCCAAAATCAGAGGAGTCAGATGTTTACCTGACTGCGCCCCCCAGGCGTCCCTCATATTTAAACAGTGATCTGTTTTTAACTGTGGCTACTTAGAAAATGGGGAAGGTCACGCCATGTGGCGTCTCTGGCAATAACGTACACTAGAGTATTCAGAGATGAGCTTCCCTGTTGGCACTGAATATTATCCTTTTTTTTTTTTTTTTCTGAATATTATCCTTGATTAGAGAGCATTGTTGGGGTGCCTGGGAGGCACAGTCGGTTAAGCATCCAACTTCAGCTCAGGTCATGATCTTGCATTCATGAGTTCGAGCCCCACTCATGGGGCTGAATAGCTCAGAGCCTAGAGCCTGCTTTGGATTTTGTGTCTCCCTCTCTCTGTGCCCCTCCCCCACTTGTGCTCTGCCTTTCAAAAATAAACATTAAAAAATTTTTTTGAAAGCGAGCATTTATAATCTCCCATTTGCTGCTTCTGCAGTAGAAAAATTGTTTTGGAGTCTGAGGAGTTGGATTCTACAAGGTAGCATCCAGCCTCACCTTGTTTGATTTATTTGTTATTAAACAAGGCTGGGGCCTCTTACAGTGAGACTTTAATACATATAAAAGCCAAATCACACAATAACATCTTGTAAACATTTCTGCTTCTAGGCAGTGGAAAGTCTAAAAGAAGTACAGTGGATTCCAAGGTAAGAACCGACCAGCCACTGCTCAGCCTCTCTGGATATATTTGTAGCCCCGTGTATAGGTGCGTATGGTACATATATAAATGGTCGTATGTGCGGATATGAATGCAGATATGAATGTGTGTACATACACATAAACAGGCACACACACCTCTGCGCCCAATCCACGGGGAGTTGCTGTTGGAGAGATGTTACCACGTTAGAGGAACAAGCGTGACAGACACCGAGCGCTGGCCTGTGGGAAATGAAAGGTGTGTCTTTGGGAGCAGAGAGAGGGGTCTTAGCTGACGTAGGGCCGGACAGCGAAGGGCATTTGTGGATGTACAGAAAATAGGAAGTCCTGAGGAATTCTCGATCAGGAAAGACTGTGAGACGGATGGTGTTTGGGGCAGATGTTGTTCTGAAGGTCATGTGCGGAGGAGCCTGGGAGCCGGGAGAGTGGAATGATCAGGAGGACCCGGAAGAGCACCGCTGTGACGACACACAGCGCTGTGACAGGGTCACGAGGAATGGGAAAGAAGGGGCTGGGGGTGAGGCAGGGGAGCTGGGTTTCTATTTTGTCCTTTCTTTTAGTAGAAGAGGAGGTGGTAGGAATCGCAGAAGTACAAATTGGCAACCTTTTTGGGTTGGGGAGATCTTGAGGTTTCAGTGAGGGGCATCGGATGGCAGCGTTGCGTTGTAACAGCTGTGTTCGGGTTTAATCGGCATACGATAAACCGCACACACGTAAAGCGACCGTTGGATAAGTGTTGACCTAAGTGTACACCCGTGAACCCGCCCCCACGACCAAGACCGTGAACATGGTCCTCACCTTGCAAGCTCCTCTGTGCCCCTGGCCGCCTCCCGTCCTGAAGCATGCAGCCATCTGCCTCTGCCGACCCGTAACGCAGAACTTTGTAGAAGTTCCGCAAGGGCAGGAGTTGTCGTCTCTGACGCCGCATCATTGCTTTGAGTTCATTTCGTGCTGTTGGTATCAGTAGGCCTTCCGTACCTTTCCATTGCTGAGAGCCGGTCCGTCACACCCGTGGCATTTGATCATGTGAAATCGGGAGTGGCGTCCCGGTGGGGTGTCAGGGTGTGGCCTGAGCGGGCATCCGTAGTCTTGCTGAAGCTGTAAGAGTAGAGATGTGCTGGGGGGGGGGGGGGGGGGGGGGGGGGGGGGCGGGATCGGGAGGGCGGGAGCCGGGAATAGGGGGTTAGTGCGGAGGCAGAAAGGACCGCAGAGAAAAGGAAGTAGGTGAGGAGGGATTACCATTCTCTGGAAAAGGTGATTTCAGACATCTTGAAAGGATGGTGAATTTTATTTTTGGGGAGCTTTCGAAGGTCACCCAGTTTAGGATTTAGAAAGGATGTGTTTCTGGGTTTTTGTCATTTTCATCTTCATTAGCGTACATTTTCAGCCAGTATCCTCCTAAAACAGGTGATTATGTCTTGTTTTTTAGGCAACGGGAGAAAAGTCCTTTGCTGTTCACAATAGTGATGGGGCAGTTTCTTTTCAGGTATGTACTGTCTCCGAGTCATCTTTGTAGGATTTATCACTATAGTGTCAGAGAGCAAGTTTGTAAAGGAAGTGTGAGTTTAGGAACGAATATCTAGGCATGCGACCTGTCAGTCACTCGAATGCAGTGGCTCTCTCCCTGGGAGCCCTATGAGGTGGAGGTGGTTACCCCCACTTACCAGGTCAGGTCTCCGAGAATGAGCCACTTTGTGACTGTGCAGCGTGAGTGACAGGGCCCAGAGTCCAGCCCGCGTCCGCCTGGCTGTCCCCACACCTCTGCCTCGTTAATCCCGCGCTGGCCCCTATACAGAATGCTCTAGAAGCACAGAGTTCTGTGCCCGGGGGGATCCGTGGCGATCATTTATGATGCTGCTAGGATTAGAGAGGTGAGCTCACCGGGGCTCGGAGGCCTTGAGGGACCTGCCCAGCTGGCCCCGCGGGTTTGTGGCAGCATCACAGCCTCGGGACGGGGTCCAGCGCCCGCTCCTCGGTCATCTAAAAGTGAAAACTGATGGGCCACATCTCAGAGCTCTTATAAGTGTCATTTTTTAAAAACATGAAAGTGTTTTGTGAAGCGCTATACAAATCGTCTTTCATCCTGAGTTTGGAAGAATCACTGTCTCTTTCCGAAACAGTTTCCGTCCAGTGAGGTCGAGTTTGTGTAGAGTGAATGAAATGCACAGGTCTTGCACGTGCAGTTCCATCAGTCCTGGCACACGCACACACCCGTGTAACCCACTCCCTGCCAAGAGTCTCTGTGTTGTTACCACCTCAGCGCCCCCCATCCCTGCATCCGCTGTCCCGACTGCCTTCGGCGTAGATCATTTTGCCTCTCTCAGCAATTTTTCTGTGTTCTTTACATTTACTGCCCCTAGGAGTTAGTAGCTAACGGAGAGCCTGCGGATGCTTGCTGCTGAACCCACAGCAGCTTCCCACCTGCCTTGGGGCCAAAGCCTGGAGCCCCTCCGGGTCTGCGAGGCCACGTGGGCTGGCTGCTGCCTCGTCTTTGACCACGGCTCCTCTTTCTGCTCCGGCCACAGAGGCCACCGTGCCGCTCCCAGAAACGATCAAGCCTGAGGCTCTGCTTTGCAGTGCCCACTGGCGGGAGTGCCGGCCCCTCTGAATCCACACGATTAATTTCTTCCTCTTTTGAGCCTCTGCTCAAATGTTAGCTTCTTTTTTTTTTTTTTTTT
>NW_024080670.1:2458195-2476457 GCF_003009895.1 Hyaena hyaena | reverse complement strand
TTTATTTCTAGGAGAGAGAGAGAGAGACAGCGTGAACAGGGGAGGGTCAGAGAGAGAGGGAGTCACAGACTGAAACAGGCTCCAGGCTCTGAGCTGGCAGTCAGCACAGAGCCCGACACGGGGCTCGAACCCACGAACCGCGAGATCATGACCCAAGCAAAAGTCAGACGCTTAACCAACTAAGCCACCCAGGCGCCCCTCAAATGTTAGCTTCTTGACAAAGCTTCCTCCACTCGCCCTATTTTAAATGCAGCCTCCCCCCGCTGGCTTTCCCTTAGCATTTTGACTTTTCCAACAGGCTGTGTGCTCTGCTGATTTATTATGCTCATCTTCCGTTGCTCCCTTTAGAAGGTAGCCATAAGGGCGGGGGGGTTCAAATCTGTTTCGTTACTGACGTCTATGAAGTCCCTGACCTCGGGCCCGGCCCATCATAGGCTGTGTCCATTAGGAATCACAGAGCCAGGTGAATGGGTGCCAGGCACTGTGCTGAGTACTTCCACGCTTGTGTTACCCTCGCCCCACCCTTCCTCCACCTCTGTGAGGTTAGGCACTGTTGTTATTCCCCTTTTACAGATGAGGAGACTGAGGCTCAGAGAGGTTAAGTAACTTGCCCAAGGGGAGGATTCAAACCCAAGTTTGTCTGACTCCAAGGCCCATGTGTTTACCCACTTTGTTCACTGCCTCCTTAAGAAAATACAAAAGGTACTTTCCTCTTTTCTTTCTCTCATTTTAAAATGCTTAATACAGTAAGTTTTTATGAAATTTCTTTAAGCCGTTTTTTAAAAAAAAAAAACCACCAAGGAAAGCGTGGTGGGATAGACACATTTGTCAGTGGCCGACGCTTTGTGTCCGGGTGAGTGTCAGGGGCACAGCAGCTCCGAGATGGTGCCGAGCATGGGGATGACAGTCCGCAGGGCCCTCGGGAGACACGCGGCGGGCGGGGGGTGCGTGGGCCGCCTTTTCTCTGGCTCCCCTTCTCCTCGTGAGGGAGTCAATAGGTGACCCCTTGCCCTGCCGTTCGCTGGTTTCGGACAAGGCGGTCATTGTGAGCTTTTCTCCTGCACCCACGGGGCGGGGTGACCTGAGGCCGGACGGGGGCTGGGCCTTCCTCCTGCTCTAGAACGTACTTTCATGTTTGATTTCGCTTAAGGGTCAGGTGCCTACTGGGATCAACCACGATGATTCTACCGATTTTTTAGACGTTTTTGTTTCTTTGAAACTTTGGAAACTAAAAGTTACGAGCATGTTAAGAGTTCTCCGGGCGCCCTGAAACACACACTTTACACTGACAGCTGAGCTGAGGAGATGGTTTGACAGAGTAATAATTTCACTTTGAGTCTTTTTGGCCTTTTATTTCTGTCTTCTTGTCGGACGTCTGTTTTCCCCTCTCGTCTGATCTGTGCGGTGTAGTGAGGCCCGGAAGAGCGCACGGTATTTATGTTGAGGACAAGTAATTATGAATGCGGACCATTGTAGCCATCGGCGGGGGCCAGAAATAGAGCAGTGCCAGCCCCCCAGGAACCCACGTGACCTTCACATCCTTCCCAGCTGTGCTGAGAAATGCCATCCCCGTCAGCTGCTCGCTTCTCCTTATGGTGTATTGGGTATCTGTGTCGCTCTGATAGCTGTCGTAGGCTTCCAGCAAAATGCTCTGACCAACGAGTCGCATTTTGTGATCTTACATACAAAATGTCTTTGGATTTACATCAAACCTTGTTTGAACACATGAAACATGCGAGAAACAGGAAAGTGTGTAAATGTAGAAAATGTAGCCTGTGTCACGATTGTCTGAAATCACAGGTGTGCATTTTAACAAGGGGCTGCTGGCCCTCTGCCTTTCCGAGGAGCCGGTGAGCCTCCTCTCGTTCTCGGGAGTTTGTTTTGTTTCATTTCGTTTTTTTACCTAAAGAGCAAAACGACATGTTGACTGAAAAGCAGGACCTGCATTGTGGTCATGCCTGCCGCCCTCAGCCACCCCTCCCACGGGCGAGGGGTCCGTGACAAAACAAGGGCGGTGACGCGGTGACTGTAGACCCCGGGTAGTGGGCATGCAGGTCCTCACCAGCTAGTTCTGTCCCCTTTCCTGCTCTGGGACAGAGACTGTATCACAGAGGAAGAAAGCACCCGTTTAGTCTCTGCCCTGGGAGAATTCGATTAGGTAATTTGTCTGTATTTATTTTCTGTTCCGTGGCATCCCTGATTTCTTCCTAAGGTTTAAACACCTCGCCGGGGATGCGGGCATTCTCACGTTTTGTCCTCTTCACTTGCAGTTTTTCTTTAACATCAGCACCGATGACCAAGAAGGCCTCTACAGCCTTTATTTTCACAAATGCTCTGGAAATGAATTGCGGTCCAGTGACAAGCTCTCCTTCAGCCTCGATGTGAGTACCGCGTGCAGGGTGTTGCACGTGAATTAATGTGAGCACCGCGTACAGGGTGTTGTTTGGGGATTGATGTGAACACCGCGTGCAGGGTGTTGCCAGGGATTTTGTCAGCCACGAAACATGCAAGGCGTTTATTTCTTTGTAAGAGTAGCTTTTAACAATGCTTAAAATAGGGTCAGAGAAAAAAATGGCCAGAATCCCATCTGCAGAGGATTCCTAAGGGAGAAAATACAAAGCAGTTTGGGGGGCTCTTTCACCTTACCCTGTGTGTGCGGAACATGCTTGTCATCTGCTGGTGCTGTCTTAGGCCCGAGTGGAGCAGCGGAGGTGACCGATCGCGGGCTGTGGGATGATCTGCTCTTGAAAAAGAAAAAAACTAATTTCGTGTTCTGTTCGTTTCAGATTGAGATCACGGAGAAGAACCCCGACAGCTACCTCTCGGCAGGCGAGATCCCGCTCCCTAAATTATACATCTCTATGGCCTTTTTCTTCTTCCTTTCTGGGACCGTCTGGATTCACATCCTTCGAAAACGACGGTAAATTGTTACTTTCTTGAGCCATCCAGCTTTGAGCATGTGGAGATGTGCATAATTTCACCTTCAGCTGCTTCTGCGCCTGGGAGGGACGGGCACCAGCAGCCTTGTCCACTCCAAGGGCACCTTCCCTGAGACGGGGAGACTGTGCAGGGGCCCTGCCGTGCCGTGCTGTTTTCTTCCCTATGCTTTATTTTATTATTTTATTTTATTTTATTTATTTTTATTTTATTTTAATGTTTATTTTTGAGAGCAGAGAGAGGGTGGGGAAGGGACAGAGCGGGAGATGCAGAATCTGAAGCAGGATCCAAGCTCTGAGCTGTCAGCACAGAGCCTGATGCAAAGCTCGAACTTCTAAACCATGAGATCATGACCTGAGCCGAAGTCAGAAGCTTAACCAACTGACCACCCAGGCACCCCTGTTTTATGTTACTTTTAACATTTTTATTTATTTTTGAGAGAGATAGCATGAATGGGGGAGGGGCGGAGCGAGAGGGGGACACAGAATCTGAAGCAGTCTCCAGGCTAGCTGTCAGCATATAGCCCGACGTGGGGCTCGAACCCACAAACCATGAGATCATGACCTGAGCCGAAGTTAGATGCTTAACCAGCTGAGCCACCTAGGCGACTCTCTCCCTGTTTTGCTTTGTTTAAATAGCAGATCCAAATATTTTAGTGATACATGGGCAAAACAGAATGTATAAGCATGTGCTTCCATGGTGAAGACGCTGGTCTGGGACTCCAGGTGAGTTTGTTGATCCCATTCAGGGGCTGTTCATTCATGAGAAGGAAGATCAGTGACAGGGACGCACAGCCTGGCTGAGAGCATGGCATGCCGGCTGCCCAGAGCCTGCCGGGGAGAGGTGTGGGCTTCCAGACACTTGTCGCTGGAGAAAACTTCTTCAAGATCCATGTGCCCAGCTCTTGGCCTCCCTCCTGAAACCCGGAGGCTTTATCTGCCTGTACTCGGTTCTCGAAGGGAGCAGCTGCACGTGTGTGGGACCAGTGTTTGATTCTGTCTCCTTCCCCCCAAAAAGCAGAATAAATCACTACTTTCCAGTTTGAGAACAGGGTGAATGAAGCATTTGTTACATTGTAAGGCCTATAAATTGAGTCAATGACAGGATGCGCATGTGGCCTTGTAATGTGGAGTCGTTTAAATTCACCCAGTAATTAAGTATCCCAGATACCAAATACCTCCTCCTGTGGAGCTTTGTGCAGAACGGAGACCCCGTCAGTCCCCGGGGCTGTCTTCCGGTGGACGTGCTCAGTTGGGCTGGCGAGCTGGGGCCGGGGCGGAGCTGGTTCCAGCCCGTTGTGAGATTTGGCTTGATAGAAAGAGCCACTTGTTTACTTGTGACGGACCCTGCACGGACGTGTCGGGGGTAGACAGTCAGGTGGCTGTTAATAAGAAAAATTCAGGCTGTAGAAAGGTTTTTCAATAAAGTGCTGATTCTGCCTTAGTTGGAACAGTAAGAACTGGGGCTCGGTTCCAAGTGCAGATGCGGGCCGCTCCCCGCTCTGTGTCTCGCTTCACTCCCTGGGCCACGAAACCGGGGCGGGGTCATTGCCCTGCCTTCCTCTGCAGGTCTTGGGACCTTAGGCTAGTGTGGGATCCCTCCCCCGCCCCCAAATCCTGGGCTCCAGAGGGCTTTTCGGATCCGGGCACCATGCAGATACGGGGCGCATACAAATAGCTGGCCAGGCAGGTGTTCGGGATATTTTAGTTTCCGTTTACTTAGCGACGAGACCTTCAGTATCACCGATTTGCTTACATGCAGGCATGTGTGACGTCCGTTCCCCCCACCCCCCCCAGTCCTGTCCCCGTGCTTTTCTAGGAGAGTCTCACGGACGCTTCTGTTGGGTTGGAAGTTTGAGTCCCATAAAGGATGTGCCTCAAGGGCTTCGTGCGTCGCCAAGGCTCGCGGTCCCTGAGGGCCGGAAGGACTGTGCCCCATTTTGCTGAAGTCTGAGAGGAGAGAGGGGACACCAGGCTCTTGGCGCCTGCCGGAGCTGTGACCAGGACCCTCTCCCCTCCTTGCCCTGCACGTGTGCTCCTCTCCGCTTCCGCTCTCTGAGATGTGTCGTGGGCCCCAGAGTGTGGGGACAGCTGCTCGTTCTCTGGGGCCTGCTCCCTGCCCAGTCACTCACCAGATGCGGGTTATTTCAGCTCATCTTCCACCTCAAGGCAGCTGATGCGCCGTTTTCAGAAGAGGTTCCTGAGGGTGAGAGGGGTGAAGGGTGTCAGGGCAGAGCCGGAGTTCGAGTCAAGTAGCCATGGTTTTGGGGCCATACCCTTCCCGTAACCTCAGTGCCCCGGCCTCGGCCTTTCGGACAGGGCTGCTAGTCGAGGGGCCCAGGGTGGGAGAGCGAGCACTGGCCTTGGCAGCAGGCGGGTCTGTGCCCCAGGTACATGTCGTTGCTATTCAGGACTGGCGGACTCCTCTGGCCTTGACCTTCGAGTAGGTAGACACCAGACAGGAAGGCCCTGGGAGGAAATGCCTGGAAAGGGAGTGTGCGTCAGCTCGTGCCACACCCTCCTTATGGGTCTGTGCCAGGCCCTTGTTCTTCATTTCCTCTTCGTCCCCGATCTGTCTCTCGTTCCCTCCCAGCTGCTTGGGTGCGTGTGTGGGGTGCGTGTACGTGTGTTTGTGTTGATGCTGCGCATGTTTGTAACTTGTGGAAACCGCACTAGTTATAGACACTGTTCTCACGCCCTTTCTCACGCACTAGTATCTTTTTAAAGACCTAGTCACACTGTGTGTCCGTCCAGCTCATTCAGTTTGGGCTATTCCTGAGTGCGCATGCGCATGTTTTATTCACCCATCCCTTTGGTGAGGGGCCCCTCCCTCGGCCTCCATCCCCCTGCTCCCCCAAACCGTGTTGTCATGACCCCCCCCCATGGCCCCGTGCAACCTCTGAGGCAAGTCCCAGAAGCTGGTGCCCTGGGCAGGGCATAAGGTCTTACTCGGTTTCCTTAAGTGCCCGCCGCCAGCTTGCCCTGCACCAGCCTCTGGTTCTGCCAGCGGCGCGGAGGGTTCCTGCCTCCCCACCACCGCTGCCCTCTTGTTTTTTGCCAGTCTGATGGGTAGAGACTGGAGGTTTCATTTTGCATTTCTCTCGACACTAAGGATGCGAAGTCTCTCTCTAGGCACTCCTAACCATCTGGGCTCCCCTTCTTGTGACTGCCTGTACGTTTTGCACGGTTTCTTGGGGTTTTCTGTCATTTTCTTGTTTTACGTGAGTTTCTCGCATATTTTGGACATCCGTCCTTTGTGTCAGACATTGCAGATTTCTTCCCCCCAGTCCGTTAAACTTGCCCGCGGTGTGCGTGGTTGACTGGAGGTCTTCCACGTTAGGGGGGTCGCCGCTCTCCCATTGTAGTCTCTTGGGCAGTGCTTCTCGGAAAAAGCCTTTTCCTCCTCCGAGGTCACAAAAGACGTAAGTTATGTTTACAAGTGAAATCTATCCGGAGTCCTTTGTGTGTGAAGTAGGGACGGGGACGGACACACACACACACACACACACACACACACACACACGATTGGGCGGATTTTCCCTATGCCAGTTAGTAAGAGGTCCGTTCTCCAGCCAGGCGGCTGCCCCTCGTCTGTCGTATGCCAAACCGTCTTGTGTCCCATTCGGTCAGTTCCCAGGGTGAGGTGGGAAAGGGTAGAGGAATTGAATGGCTGGCGGCCCAAAGGTGGGCGAGTACCCATGTAGGCCTGGGGGTGGGAGTGGGCACCGCTTCCCCCCACCCCCCCGTCCCAGCCCTGAGGGCAGTGGGACGGGCACCATCCTGGGGCTCTCCCTTCCTTCCCTCTGCTGCCTGGCTCCTGGCCCACCTCCCTCTGGGCCGCAGCTCACCCCTACAGCTGGGCCCGGGCACCTTCTGCTCCCCCGGGGGCCTCTCACCAGCTCCGTAGATCCCACCGCCTCATTCTTGCCTCTGAGGCCATTCCACGGTGGCGTCTGGGCACGAGGCTGGCAGGCTGCGTAGATTTCCATCTGATCGGGAGCTGGAACTCATCCTGTGTGGTCTCAGTGCCTGACGCTGCTGCAGTCACAGCTCCGACCTGTGCTTGAGGGGCCTCTGGGGGCCCCATCGGGGTGATCTTCTCCCGAAAACTGCATCTCCAAAAGGCTCTGTGTTTGTGCTTTGCTCGGATCACACTTTCTGCTTCCTTGTAAATGGACCTGATGACTGGGGCTCCGGCCGTCCTTTGGAGGAATGGGACATTCTTTTAATTCTTTCTTTTCTGTGTTTACAGGAACGACGTATTTAAAATCCACTGGTTGATGGCGGCCCTTCCCTTCACCAAGTCTCTTTCCCTGGTGTTCCACGCGGTACGTATTAGTATTTGGGGTCAGTTGTGAAACGATGGCGTGCCTCTAATCAGGAAGGATGAGTTGGAAGGAAGGAGGGGGAGCTAGGTCACTGGACACGGGAGATGAAAGAAGGCCTTTTCTCAGGAAGCCTCCTTCGGTGCAGGAGGGACCATCACAGGGACAAGTCATTACACCCTCCCTGACCCGGCCTGAGACCTCTTCTAATGCCACCTGCACACCCAGAGTTTTCCCAGAGCACTTACTCATTTTCCTTCCGTTTTTTTTTGTTTGTTTGTTTTAAGTCCTTTCTTGAGATGAGAGTGCCACCTGCTGAATTCTTCCACGACTTAATTTTTCTGAGTATCTTTCCGTGTTCCCATTCGATTCGAAGCCCAGCGTTGGCATACTCATTCAAGGGGAGGCGGTGCTCCGAGTATTGAGGCGTGTGACTCAAGCTGGCACTTGGCTTGGTTAGTCCAGGCGTGAGCTGAGGCCAGCCTGCTGCCACCTGCCGGGGGCGCCGGCCCGAGGCTCCCACGGCCGCACCTGTGAGGGAGACAGCGCCCAGGCCCTTGCTCTCCTGCACCGACAGGCGTCGGAGGGAGGAGGAGTCATGATGGGTCCGCTTCGAGTCTCTAGAAATGACGGTGGTCTGGATGATTTCCCATTGGGACCTAAGTTAAAAGATTCTTTCCGGAACCTTGTAGGTGATGAATGGCAGGAACCTTGAGTTACTGTAACATCCAGGTAGCCGTTTGTGATAGAACGACGCAGTTGACATCAGCGTTTGTGACCTGTGACAGAAAGCATTTTGGGTGCGCTTTGAAAGCTGCCACTTTATTTATTTATTGTATTTTTTTAATGCCATTTATTTATTTTTGAGAGAGAGCGAGCGAGAGCGAGCATGCCCGCGCCAGCTGGGAAGGGGGCAGAGAGAGAGGGAGAGAGAATCCCAAGAATTGCTAACAGCGCAGAGCCCGATGTGGGGCTCGCTCTCACGAACCGTGAGATCATAACCTGAGCCAAAAGCAAGAGTCAGATGCTTAACCGACTGAGCCCTTCAGGCATCTCTGAAACTTGCCGCTTTAAGTCACAGGCATTGTTGGCTTTAAGTAGCTCTGAGTTCACAGGTTTTCAAAAAAAACAAAAGCAGTTGAACCATGTGGGGTTTTTTTGTTTTGTTTTTTTTGTTTGTTTTGTTTTGTTTTTGCTGACTGGCTAACTTCTGTAATAAGCAACCAGGGTCTGTCAGGGGACGTTCTTGGCTGGGAAACTGAAAGACCTGTGGCCTTTGGACGGTGGAGACTTTAAAGACCAGAACAGGCAGCCTTTTGCCCCCGTGAATCACCTGCCCCAGGAGAGGGACCTGGCCTGCGTGCTGGTGGTGGTGAAACCCCGCGGCCGGTGTCTCACGCTTCCTGGCGTTAGCGCACTTACATGCTTCTCTGTGCACGGACAAGTGAGGGATCGGCGTGGGGTGGAGGGGACATCCCCCGTCATGAGGACCTTGGTGGCATTTCCTGTTTGACTGTGCACATCAGGCATGTGCTGGGTGGACTTTTCTGACATGCGCTTGTCTGGTTGCAGATCGACTATCACTACATCTCCTCCCAGGGCTTTCCGATCGAGGGCTGGGCTGTCGTGTACTACATCACTCACCTGTGAGTCCACAGAGGGACCCATGAACATGGGTTGACGCGTAGGAGAAGCTGGGGGGCTGTGGAAGGGTTGGTGGGGGAGAGCCCTGGCCTCCCCGCAGCAGCCTCTCTGGCTTCCTGCCGCACTACGGGGGGTGTGGCCTGTAGGCGGCTGGCCTGCTCCCGGGAGGGGCTTGCCTCCTCGGGAGATGAGCCGCTCGGGTAGGGGGGTATGGGGTGCAGAACAGACTGTGCGCTGCTTCGCTCCAGAGGTGGTTCCTGAATGTGGTCCCCTCTCTTTTCCAAGTTGCACAGGAAGTCATGAGTGAGCTGTGCGGTGGGACCGGCAGAGGAAGTCTGGGGAGACCGTCGGCATCTGAAATTCTTTCTTTTCCAGTTTGAAGGGGGCGCTGCTGTTCATCACGATCGCACTCATCGGGACCGGCTGGGCTTTCATTAAGCACATCCTCTCTGATAAAGATAAGAAGATCTTCATGATCGTCATCCCACTCCAGGTAAAGGGACCCGAGTCCTGCGTGTCCTGGTTGTGTCCTGGTGCTTCTCGGGGCTCGGCTCCCGGCCTGCCCAGGAGGAGGGCGTTGGCTCACCTTGAACCCCAGCTTTGCCCCCGGCCGTTCTCTCTCTGCCGTCCGGCTGCCCCGGGCCTCGCGTCCTTGCCCCAAGAGCTGTCTGCTGTCAGTCCCCGGGCAAGCAGCGTGTGGACGCCTGCACCTCGAGTAGGGAGGCTCTGGAAAGTCTGGGAAGGTGCCACCTGCCTTCCTGCGCCTGGACCCCTCCAGCACAGTGGCCCTCATAGCCGCCCTCAGGCACACAGTGATTTTACTCACAAATTATTTTTAAAGCCGTGAATGACACCGGTGAGTTTTCACAAGGTAGAATACGGAGTAGACATTAGGGCGGCTGTCTATCCATCCCTTGCTGGTTGGGGACCGTGGGCCGCAGCCAGCCGTCCCAGGTTGTGAGCCCCTTCGGGGAGGAACCTTGTCGTCTACGTACTGGTTTTATTGGAGGCAGACACGGGGCGTGGAGAACCTGCTCAGCAGGGGTGCGGGGCTGCTCTGTTCTGTTTGAACGAAGAGCTTGTGTTTGATGAAATCGTCCTCCGCGGTGGGTCTCCCTGGGGGGAATGGCGTGGATGTGGCAGGTGGGGGGAGGGAGGGGACACCTCCCCGGGCTCCAGGCCAGCCTTCTCTCCCTGGTGACCGAAGTCTGGCATTGTTCACCACAGAGCCACTTTTGCGTCGGTGACGTGGGACCTACCTTAGCGCCAAATGAATGATGCAGGCCAGTTGCTGTGGGTTTCCCAGGAGAGACTCCTCGCCCAAATTTGAATTGTCTGGGAGGCTTGTAGGCAGAGAAGGGCCTTGCCTGGAGATTTAGGGAAAGACACGTAGCAGGTGGCCCTGCTGCCACACGAGCAAAGATGCTGAGGATCCATGTGGGGCTTGGCTGTGGCCCCCCCAGGGCCACCTCACCAGCACCGGGCCAAGTTCTGCGGCCTGCGAGTGCATCTGAGCGCGTGATAGAGGACCCAGGTCTTTCCCCCGGCCCCTTGCCCCACGCATGCCTCCCCCCCCCCGCCCCCCTCCGTTGATACTATCCCTCCAGGAGGACCTTCGTCTCCACCCGAGCTGGGGTGTGATGGGGCTCAACCTTCTGGCTTTTGCATCCCCCAAGGGGGTTGGATGCAAGGTTACGTGGTAGAATGCCTTCGAGGAAACGGAGTTTAAAGAATTGAATGTAGGGAAGTTAGGCATCGATACACAGAGAGACTAGTCTGGGAAGGCCTTGAACGTCAGCCAGAAAGCTGAAGCTGTTTCTTCGTGGCCACGGGAGCCGGTGCACAGCTCCAAGTGAGAAGGGAGAGATGTACAGAACATACGCAAGGACTTTGAAGAACTTTTGGCACCTTGTTCCGCACCAGGGAACGTTCTTTCGTGTATCAGGAGAGGGCACTGAGTGGAATCAGGGACTTAAGCTGAGAGAGCCTTTGTTTCCACTTCGTCTTCCTAGGTGGGGCCACGTGCCGGCGCGTAGGATGCAGGGAGACCAGAGTCTCAGAGTACTTGGCATTTGTATCCAGTAGAGCGTGGCTCCTGTGGGCATTTCCCAGAAAGCCCCTAGGTAGAAAACTGTGCTTCGAGACGTCCCGAATAGCAGCGTGATGGATGTTACGTCCTTTGTCAGAGCATGCGGAGTGACCTTTACAGCAGGCGGGCAGAGGTTGGGACCGTGGCCTCGTGACCTGTGTGCCCACCCCTGCTAGAAGTGTCTGGAGCCTCTCGTAGGCCCCGGTCCAGCCAGGCCCTGGGGCCTCTCGCGGCCACTGGTTCCAGGACCAGATCCCCGAGGCCAAGTGGAGCGGGCTCGCCTCAGGAGGAAGAGCCGAGCCACGTCCCGTGTGCAGGGGACCTGGGTGGAGTCACTCCTGAGCCAGAGCAGTGTGACCCCGCAGGGAGAACCCGGGCCCAAGGAATCTGGGCGCGTGGCTGAGCGGGATGTGCACTGCCACCCGTTCGGCCCCCGAGTGGCCCTGCTGACGCCTTGGGGGCCCGAAAAGCAAAGCCGAGGGTCAGTAGTCTGGGCTGTGTCACAAATCACCCCAGATGCAGTGGCAGACAGCAGCGATGGCCACTGACCCTCTCCTGTTCTTGGGGATCAGGAATTGAGGCATGGCTGCACTGGGCAGGTCCGACGGGGGGCGTCACGCAGTGAGTCGGACCACAGCTGGGGTCACCTCAGTATTCACACCTCCTGGGCGGGGGTTGGGGGGGTGCAGTGAGACCGGGCGAGGGCAGCGGGGACTCCTCACTCCCTGCCTGGCCTCTCCCTGCCGGGTCTCTCCTGCTTGGCAGCCGCAGGGTAGCCAGGCTTCCTGCGAGCGGGCCAGCTGGAGACCGCGTCCTGTGTCCCACCCTCCTCAGAAATCACACGGCCTCGCGTGCACCTGATTGTGGCTTAGGGCTGTCGCTCACTCGGCAGGAGGGCGCAGACACCGCTCCTGGATGAGAGCGTGCAGTGTTTGGGAAAGCGTGTGGCCCTGGGGAGAAGGCCGTGGCCATGGTCAGGGGCCCACAGACCAACGTGTCCACCTGCTCTCGGGGCTGCAGCCGTACAGGCCCGGCCTCGCTTCAGGGCCTCAGCCACTCCTCGTGTCCCGTAGGTCCTGGCGAACGTGGCCTACATCATCATCGAGTCCACCGAGGAGGGGACGACGGAGTACGGCCTGTGGAAGGATTCTCTGTTTCTGGTAGACCTGCTGTGCTGCGGGGCCATCCTCTTCCCAGTGGTGTGGTGAGTACCGCGGGCAGGGGGCCTCCGTGCGCTCCAGGGCTCGTGTGTCAGGCAGGTCCAGACCCCCGAATCCGCCGTTCCAAAGCCGGTCCGATTGTCACGGGGCCTCGGCTTAACAGTGTCAGCTACCTGGGTCCCCAAGCCGATCAGAGTCAGCATCCAGAAGCAGGAGCCCGGAACTCGGGACTTGATCCAGTGCCTCTGTGGATTCCAGCGCAGCACATCCGGCCCCTAGCCTTTTAGCCCAGTTTAGATAACAGAGAAGAGTCTGGAAATGAGTACTCAGTAGCAGCATAATAGCAGCATGGATTTGGAGGGAGGAGAGTTGCAGAAATCCCGTAAAGAGTCCTTGCCTGCCAGTTAGGTGGAAGGGGAGGAAGTGCATTAACATAAACTAGTGAGCGTTCGCAGCACGTGAACAGGTCAGAGATCTTCCGAATGGCAGGCTTGGGAGGCACGCACTGTGCTTTGATGATGTGCAAAGCAGTGTCAGTGCTGAGTCAGTGGTGGTTGAGAGA
Organism: Hyaena hyaena; assembly: GCF_003009895.1. Lineage (NCBI taxonomy): Eukaryota > Metazoa > Chordata > Mammalia > Carnivora > Hyaenidae > Hyaena > Hyaena hyaena. The sequence goes on along the minus strand of NW_024080670.1, from coordinate 2,463,741 downwards.
AGAAATTCTCATTAAGTCTTACACTGAGTGAAAGAAATCATTGGTTCGGTCAGAAGCAAGTCAAGGAAAGAAGGCCAGCAAAGGTAAAATGCTCTTAACGGTGATCCAGTCCCATGACTGTTTGAAAGCGGTTACTCCTTTTAGAATAAAGTCTTTAAAAGCAGATTTACCTGTGTTATGTTAAAGGCAAAGTGGTCCACCCTGCAGTAAACTATCTTTCAGGATTCTGGGGTTTATCAGGCGGTTCAGTTATTCTGATCATTTAGAACATGGTACCACTGGAGTGTAACCCTCATTCCAGCGGGCTGCACTCACCCTTGACCCTTATCCATCGTGCATGAGATGTTGCACATACATCAGCGCAGCCAGTGGCTTCCAGAAGGCAGAGGAGGAGTTTTTCTAATCTCCCCCACCTTCCCGAGTCGTGCCCAGGGACAGCTAGCTCAGGTGTCTGTAACAGGATCGATCACCAGCGCCGACTTCGGATAGAAAGAAGCGCCTCACTGTGCAGGAACACAGTGCAAGCCATGCTCTTCCATCTGCCAGTTTCAGCAAAAAGAAGGGACCCCGGGGCTTTGGGGAAGATGCAGGCGAGCAGTAGGGCTCCACGTGGCCATTCCCCTCCCCTTGTTCGTGGTGGCACAAAGCAGCAGATGCCACGCGGCAAGATTCTCGGGAGTGAATATTGCTAAAGTTGATGTAAAGCATCAGGCGCTAGACGTAGCTCAAGGAACAGGATCGATGGCTTTTGACGCCTTCAGACCGGGCCGGCATGGGCTCGGCGCCAGCGCTGTGCCCGCTCGCTTCTGAGCGTTATGCCATTCGGTGCTCCCAGGTGGGCAGGGGGCGGGGCCCTAGGAGAAGATCCGCCTCCCCTCCGTGTCCAAGTGAGCCCCGCCCCCCTCCCCCGGCCAAATCTGCCCGTGCCGCTCACATCCTTTTCCCGCAGCCCCTTTAGTAACATTCGTGTTCTCCCATCTGAACTGCAGCGACAATAATTAGCTGCCTGGCACCTCGAAGCAGGAAAAAAGCACTCCCTGGAGGCTGCCACTTTGCAGCGGGATTCCAGATCTCCAGATAGCAAAATGCCAAGTTTGCAGGAAGCCCCATGCTCACAGGCTCCTGGACTTAGACTTTAGAAATCTGCCTCCAGCCTCCGGGGGTGGAGGGTGAGGGGATGGGGAATCCATGTTCTCTGGGTGGCAGGTGCGCTCTACCTCGGTGTTGTGGAGCGAGGTGGTTGGGGAAGTGAGAGATTTTAGGTGGAGAGGGAGATCAAGAGTGTTGAAATGATTGCGTTTTGCTCTTTCTCCTTATACCCAGGCGCCCGGCAGACCTTTCTCAGCCATTTGGGGGCATCCTGAACCCTCTGGCTGGAGCGCCATACGCAACGGGGTGCTGGTTAGCAAAGGTCATGTGGGTTTGGGAGACTGCTCTGAACCCGTCCGGTCCAGCCCTCCAGCTTATGACTAAGGAATTCAAGGCCTTGAGTTGCTAGCATTGGACCTAGAGAAGAGTGCAGACCTGTGAGCTAACCTTTTGTTTTCCACGTGTTTGTTTTTAGGTCAATCAGGCATTTACAAGAAGCATCAGCCACAGATGGAAAAGGCAAGTTCCCTTGTGCTCCCTGGTGCCCCTTCCCTGGGCGCTGCCGGGAGGCGGGGAGGCTGGGGGCGCCCGGGGGGCCCTAGGAGAGCCGTGGGGGTTGGTTTGCTGGAGAGGCAGGTGGTGAACTTCGCAGGAATCGATTGTGTAAGGAGGCTTAGGGGTGATCGCTGCTTAGTGAGATGATTCATCGCGTTTCCACCCGTGAGCGTGATTTTCACCTTCTCCAAACTGAGTCAGGAAGAGAAAAATCCTGTCTGGGAAGGACCGGATAGCACCTCGTTGTGAGAACAGGAGGTATGATGGATTGGGGACAGCTACGTGTAAAGCACCCCTTCCTGCTGATTTTACACGCTTTCAAAATAGATGTGTCAGTATTAATTTAAGAGGAGGCTGATGCCAAAGAGAGGCTCTGAAGCTCTCTGGTTTTAAACGGTTGTGCCATTAGAGCCTTCTGGATCTCTTTGTTTTTCTAACCATGCCTTCTAAGAAAAGAAGCCACAGAGAACATGTTTTGCGTAATTCTGAGCATAGGTGAATATCGCCCTACCCCAGGCCGCGGTGGCACCACGGGGCCTCGGAGCAGTGCTTTCTCAGTGCTTGGAGTGGCCTCCGGGCCCAGGAAATCACAATCTGTGGTGTTTATAAAGTTTCGTCACTGGCCTGTGTTTTTTTGTTTTTTTGGTTTTTTTTTTTTGTTTTTTAATTATAAATGTAACGTGGGTTCATCTTAAGAAAATTGGTGAGCAAGTAATAGGTACAAATCTTACTTCATACTTGACTTACATTTAACACCATGTTATTTTAACTTGAACTAGTTCAGGGCTCTGCACCATGCCCGAAAGACACCAGGGTTCTTCTGTAGAGCACAGCCCTCGGGGGTGTCTGTGACCCCTGGTTTGCACCCCCCAGAGGTTGCTGGGGGGACTCCCGCCCTCCGGCAGCGTAGCGCTCTGGCTCTGGGCGGCCCAGTGTGCGGGGGTCCTGCCCTGGCTGGGAGCCCTGGTCAGGGCTGAGTCCAGCCTCCACTTGCACAACCTGCCAGCTCGTGTTTCCTTTCTAGTCCCGGGGAATAGCCCTTGTTTCCCCCTTTTTCTTCAAAGAAACTCAGTTCCCTTCTCCTTGCGGGACAGATTCTCGCCAGTGAGTTTCAGCTTGAACTCTGCACAAACGTGTTGCTTTCAGCCTGGCCGCAGAGCCTTCCCCTGAGCTGTCCTGCCTTCTTGGAGTGGGGGGGCAGGGAGATTACAGGAAACCAAACGCAAAGTAGAATCTTCCTAAAGCACCTGCTATAGACAGGAAAACCCAAAGTAGAAAATGAAAGCTCACCTTCTGGGAATAACCATTCTTTGGGGACAACCTTGTCTTTTTCTTCCTTTTCTGTGACATCAAAAGGTGGCTTTGTTATTATTTTTATAAAAACAGATTGGTCGTTGTCTTCATTTTAACATATCGAGGGCGCCTCGCTGGCTTGGCCAGGGGCACACAACTTCTGATCCCAGGGTTGTGGGTTTGAGCCCTGTGTCGGGTATGGACAGTACTAAAAAAAATTTTTTTCTAATTAAAAAATTTTTTTCATGTATTGAGATGAGACATTTGAATTTTTCATCTTGATACATTTCAGTATTTGGGGATTTGTGTTTTTTACTCCTTGGCTGAAAATGTGTAAAAATTCCGAGGGCAGTGTCTTTTAGTTGATGAGTTTTTTCCTTCTTCACCTCGCGTTTCTCCTCTGTGGATCCCTCTGGCCCATCCTCACCGGCTCCTTTCCCCCTTTCTCCATCATCCTGCACCATCCTGACCCCTCTGACTGCCTCTCCTCCTCCTGTGCCCAGCTCTCAAGGGACTTGGGGGTGACCATGGTGGTGAATAGCGTCTGTAACCCTTTATTCCCTGAGCCCTTCATCAGGTATCCTGCCTGGGGTGGAGAGCACAGGAGGTGATGCCCAAGATGGGGTGGGGATTGTCCCCACGCAAGCCACGCAAGCATCTGTGGTGAAGGGAAGCTATAGGACAGGAATGCTCTTGTCATCACCGGGGACACACACGAGGCAGTTTCTCGTTTTTTCCACCAGGTGACAGCATGGGACTTCTTCGGCAGAGAGCGGTCCCATCAGCACACCAGGGCTCTCCTCCTGAGGACAACAGACTGTTGAGAAAGCACCCATTTCTTATCAGCAAACATCACAAACCCTTTGACGGGAAGAGAGCCGGTTAGAACGGGGGTGTCCTGATCCATGTTCTTTTGCTGACTTGATCCTTAGGCTGTGGCTGCCTTTTAGCTAATCTGCAAATGCATACTTCATTCAGTGCTTTGAGAAACAGTTACACCTCTAGCACTTCCAGAGTCAGGACACCGTGTTCTCACGGTCAAGTCCCCCCTGCAGAGAACGCTCAGGAACAGCACCCCCACCCCCACCCCTCACCAGCGCACCGCCCTGCGTGTGAGTGCAGAGCGGACCAGGACAGAGTAGAGCAGAAGCGGGAGTGAGGACACGGGCCACTGTCCGACCGCAGCTTCCCGGATGCTCCGATCTACCCTGTGGGCTCCTTGGTCCGCCCTTCTGAGACCTAGCCCGTCCCAGAGGCAGCTGGCAAAGTGAAGGCCACGGGCAGTGATGTCTCCTGCTAGGTTTGGAAGCCTGTTGCTGGATGGAGGCTGGGGCTCTGGTTCCTGTGTATAGGCTCGTGATGCCGTTGACTCGACACACGACCTTGCAGGGACTTGGGCATAAGACTGTCAGAGTCAGTGCAGTTCAGGCAGGCTGACCTCTGACCTCAGCAGGGGAGGTGCGTTTTGAGGCTGTGCCCGGTGTGGGGTGGCGGGCGCCTTCCGGACGGCTTGTTTGGGTGCTGGTTACTTCCTCGTCTCCGGAGGCCTCCTGACCGAACCGGGGGAAACGTGAAGGATGAAGTTGCCCCGACCTTCAGCTGTGTCTTTGTCTCCTCTGTCACACCCTGTGGCTCCTCTCCGCTCCTCTGTCAGTGTCACCGCCACGCTGGGTTCTCGGAGAAGACACTTAACTGAGTCTCCCACCAGCCGGAGCTCAGGTGCCACTGTGTCCTGCCTGCCAGCACCGCCTGGCTGCCCCTGCCCTTGAGCCTGCCTTGAGCCTGCACCTGCTGCCCTCTTTCTCCGTGTCCTTCCCTTCGGGGACTAGCTTGGGGACAGACAGCGACGCTTACTTAACAGTCTCTGCTGCTGGTCTTCTCCACACCCCCCACCCCTCCGTGTTTCTGAGGAAGATTCAGAGGAAGTGTTCTGAGGACTCCAGGCTTTTATGTTGCTTCAAAGGCCTGTAAACGGCCGGTTCCGGGCTGGTTATAGAAGAATGGCCTCGCCCTGAGCTGCGGCTGTGTTCTGGAAGCTGCTGTGGCCTTGGGGAGTGTTCTTCAGGGCAGCAGTTCTCAAGAGGGTCCTCAGGGTCAAATCTGTTCTCATCACCAGATACGGTCATCGGTTTTTGCTGTTGACCTTTGCGCTGATGGTACAGGAGCGACAGTGGGTGAGACGGCCGGTGCCTTAGCGTCCTTCAGGGCAGCAGTGCCGTGAGTGGCCGCTGCTTTCGGCATTGCTGCGGCTTGTGGGGGGAGAGGCTCCTTTTACTCAAGAGTGGCCTCGGTGAAATAGTAAAACTAGTGGTGTGATAAATCTCAACCACTAGGGACGCCTTGGTGGCTGTTAGTTGAGCATCAGCTCTTGATTTTGGCTCAGGTCATGATCCCTGGGTCATGGGATCAAGCCCCGTTTAAGCTCCACTGGAGTATGGAGCCTGCTTAAGAAAGATTCTCTTGGGGGCGCCTGGGTGGCTTAGTCGGTTGAGCGTCCGACTTTCACTTAGGTCATGATCTCGCGGTTCGTGGGTTCGAGCCCCGCGTCGGGCTCTGTGCTGACTGCCAGCTCAGAGCCTGGAGCCTGTTTCAGTCTGTGACTCCCTCTC
>NW_024080670.1:2331190-2458171 GCF_003009895.1 Hyaena hyaena | reverse complement strand
TCTCTCTCTCTCTCTCCTAGAAATAAATAAAACATTAAAAAAAAAATTTAAAAAAAAAAAAAAAAGAAAGAAAGATTCTCTCCCTGGGGCACCTGGGTGGCTCAGTCAGTTAAGCATCTGACTGGCTCAGGTCATGATCTTACAGTTCATGGGTTCAACCCCTCCATCGGGCTCTGTGCTGACAGCTGGGAGCCTGGAGCCTGCTTCCGATTCTGTGTTCCCTCTCTCTCTCTCTTTCTCTCAAAAAGAAATAAACATTAAAATAAATACAAGTGACAGTCAGGTCTGTGGTTGTGTCCTTTAAGAAAAAGATAAGGACTTGTGTAAGTGATATTAACAAATGTGACTTTAAAAAGTATTTCGTAATAAAAAGTATCAGTATCTCAGAGCTCTACAGTGAAACGGTAATTCTCAGTTGACCCGTTTGTGTGTCACACATTGCATGTGAATCAAAGACCCTTTCAAAGTGCAGGATGGACCAGAGGGGTTTTGTTTTTCATTTTTTAAAAAAAATTTGTTATTATTACTTTTTAATGTTTATTTTTGAGAGAGAGCCAGAGAACAAACAGGGGAGGGGCAGGGAGAGAGGGCAACACAGAATCTGAAGCAGGCTCCAGGCTCAGAGCTGTCAGCACAGAGCCTGACGCAGGGCTCGAATCTACGAACTACGAGATCATGACCTGAGCTGAAGTCGGACACGCAACTGACTGAGCCCTCCCGGTGCCCCTAACTAGGCCCTTAAAGCATTGGGCATCTTACCGTGTTGAGAGGCCCTTGGCTGCCTGGCAGGCCTGGTTTGCGATCGAGCTGACGTGCCCTCCATGGACGTGGTGCTTCTGCCTCATGGCCTGGGCTCGCCTGTGGCTTCTGCGAGTCCTGAGACAGCAGTGGAAACAGCTCTTCCCGCTGGTTCCCGCGGTCTTTAGGGCTATTCCGTTCTCTTAGGGAGAATGTGTTGTCTGCTGTTGACTGGGCTGTGGCATCAAGCGATGGGACAGCAGACCTTCTTCCTCACCCAGCTCATTACCAGCTGCGAGTCCCTGCCGGAGACAGCAGGGGACCGCTGGGGACAGCCGGGGCAGCGGCGTGCTCCTTGGCTTGGCCCAGCCTCAGCTGTGATGCCACACTAGCAAGGCTGTCAGCATCGCGCGTGCTGCGAGGTGGCCCAGGGACATGAGGGGAGTCAGATCAGTGTGGGTCCCTGGCACCGCACCCCGCGCTCCGACAGGCTTTTGACGTGGCTCTAGAGCAGACGTGAGGCAAAAGCAGAGACTCGGCAGACAAGACAGCAGAAATCTTAGCGAATGAGCCTCCCCGTGAGCGCGCGGTTGGCAGCCAGTCTGTTGGGCCGTTTCTGCTGCTTCCTGTTTGTTCCTTTACGATAACGTTTGCCTGAAGCAGGATGCAGAGCCCGTAGCCATGCGGCCCGGTGAACTCGGCCCGTCCTGGATCACTGCTTTAAATGCATATCGGAAACGTGGCTTGAACCACTTTTCACAAGACCCTGAGCAGTTTGGAAATGAGAGGTTCCTTCTCTACAGCTGTCTTACCAGGGCCATTCCCACACTTGCTCCTGATACTGTCTGAGATGGATTAGTGGGATCTCCTCTCCGGGGGGCGGGGACAGAGGGCGCCCGGTGAGCTGATCTCTTCCCCCAGATGGACACGTTCAGACCCGTGTGGCCCCGTGTCAGCGTGCAGCCTGGCTTTTGGGCCTGTGCATGACCATGAAGATGAGGGCAGCTGCTGTCGCCCCTCCACTCCCCAGCCCGCAGAGGGACCTGAGCTTGGAGCTTAAGCAGATTGTAGACGGGGGGCTTGAGAGTGAGTCACAGTGACACCAGTGCCATCCAGGCTTTGCTACCATCCTTACTTCTCTAATTCTTATGTTCGACTCAACATTCCCTCTGATACACGCAGGGAGGAAGCCGGAGAGAGGGGGGTTGGGCAGGTGGGGACGGCTGTAGGCCTCACGGCTTTCCTCATACCCTGGGAAGGATCATTCAGGGAATTTTTCACCCTTTAAAGGGCTGTCACAGGCCTTTGCATCTGTCTGTCTCATAAACCCTCTGGCGTTAGCTCCTGAAGCCGGAGGGTTGCAGCTCCCAGGAATTTGAGCCCCGGGCTGCCGGGAGGTCACAGGCTGCGAGCCACCTTTCTCTCGGTGCAGAGCGCAGGCATGGGGAGCGCGGACTTAGAGAAAGGTAGACTGGGTTTGCAGTACCAGCCTCTTCACTCACAAGCTGTGTGACCTTGGTGATTTGCTAGACTTCTCAGCCCGAGGCTGCCCTCTGGGGGGCCATGGTAACAGCGCTCTTCTTCCTTCATGGAAGCCGTGGTGAGGCCTGGTTTTGTGATTCCCGCTCAGTCAACAGTCCCGACCGATGGCATGGTTCCACGACCCCCCAGAGAAGTCCCCTGGGGAGGGAGGGGACCATCTGTCTCCTTGCCGGCCTCTTAGCCCCTCTTGGGCACACGGAGGAAAGGTGAGAGTCCAGGGAAGGGCAAGTGCCTTCTCGGGATGGGCGCATGTGCCCTGCTTCCTGGTCACAGCGCATTTGAGACAGCTGAGGGCACCTGTTCCCTTTGCATTGTAAAAAGTAGTTCCCGAAATCGAGTCCTGGCCATTTCTTCCGGTGGCGGGGGAGGAAGCCCATAGCAGAGGAGGTCTGCCTCGCAGGGGCCCCAGGGCAGGGCCCCGTGCCTCCCCTCCCTGCCCCCAACCCTCTCCTTCCCCGTTCCCTGGGACTCCTTCAGAGTCCTTCCGGCCAAGCCCTGTCGCATAATAGGGGCGGCAGGCTCCGGCAGGAGTCCCTAGGGAGGTTCTCCCCAGGGGACCTCCTGCCTGAGAGCAGACACCCCCCGCCCCCATGAACAGACCCGGGGCCTGGGAAGGAAGGAGCAGCCGCGGAGGTGCAGGGACGAACGTGGCGCCCTGGACTCCCACCTGAGGCTCTTTTCCTCCCGCCAGGCTTGCTCTTTGACCATGTGTGTGCCATCTGTCGTCGTGGGGCCAGAAATAGCCGGCTGAGGCTGCTGCGGCCTCAGGGTCCCAGCCGCCACCTGCTGCCTCTCTCTGCTCCCCGCGTAATTGCTGATGAGGTTTCGCCCTCTGGGGCTGGTTCCTCCCTACTCAGTGGGCTGTGCGGATGCCGCCCCCCCCCCCCCCCCCCCCCCCCCCCCCCCCCCCCCCCCCCCCNACCACCAGAGACTGGACTTCTGCCACATGTGGCTGTGGCCGCAGGCAGCCTGTCTGGGAGCGGGGTCTATGCTGCGTGCTCCTCGCTGTGACGTTAGACGTCCGCAGAGCGCTTGCCGGCTGCCGTTTGCTTTCTACGTGGGTCTCGTTAGTTCTGCCAATGACCCTGGGGGTAGGTACTGTCATCCTTGTTTTACCGCTGAGGAAACTGAGGCTCTCCAGCTCTTTCGACCCACAGGTCCTGCCCCCGTGCTTTAATAAAACCACCTTTTTGCACCAAAAGAGAAGAAAAAGGAAGTTGAGGCTCAGAGAGGTTAGGAGGCTTATCTGAGGTCACACAGCCCAGGAAGCAGCACAGTTGACACTTGAACCCAAGACGTTCAAATGTGCGGCGTCTGCACCGTTCCCCACTTCTGTTTCTCGGCTCCGTGAATGAGCGAGCTCCCTCCCTGCCTTGGCTGCCTTGGCTGTGACTACAACACCCACGTGGGGACCGGCCCGGCAGCGGCAGACTTGTCACCAAATGTTTCCCGGGTGACTGGGAGTGATGTCTGTCGTGACTGGTGGGTTTTGCAAACAGCCTCGAGCTTCGCTTTCCGGGGCTGTGTTTCCTGACGCTGCTGGTCCCTGGGTGTGTCTGTCCGTTGTAGCACGCATCCCCGCGTGGGGCACAGGCTCGGCTCTGGAGCGCTCGGTGGCCGGCCTCAGCCCAGGGTGTCTTAGGGCGCCCCAGTGGGGGTGACACAGCAGCGTCCGGCTCTGGCGAGACGTTAGAGCAGCGTCTTCACGCCCTTCTCACACTAGGGCCTTCGCCCTGCTGTGTCTTCACCTCTGCGCCGCCTCTCCACCAGCCCCAGATCCTTCTCCCCGGCGGAGCAGGGGGTGGGGGGCGGCGTCATCAGCCTTCCCTTGTCCGCCAGCCGGCCTCCCAGGCGGGACGTGCCTCCCACCAGTTCCGGGCTTTGGGCCTCCGTTGGGCTCTCGTTCTTGGTTCTTTCCATCCTTTCTAAATGTACGTGTGCCTGAAGCAGCCCCTGCCCCAGAGCCTTCAGGGACTCCCTGAGGCTGTCAGCGCCGCCAGGGACGACAGCAGTGGCCTCTGTTTCCACTCTTTCCGCAGCCCAGCTGGGTCTCCTCGGTGCAGCCTGCTTCCTCCTCCCCATGTGGTGCTGTCCCGCTGAGCCCTCACGCCTGCCCTTCCCGAACACTCTGCCCTCTGGCCTCCACCCTTCCGCTCCCTCCTGGGCCCCACTCAGGCCTCGGCTGCGACACCAGACACCAGCTCCTTTGGAATCCTCTCTCTCGCCCTTGGGCCCCTGTTGGGAGCCCTTCCTCGGGTGGGGCCCCGGCAGCCAGGGCCTGTCGTGGCCCCTTGGACCCAACACTCCAGTCCCCACGCTTCTCTCCGCCTGGCCAATGTGCCGAAGCCCCGGCAGGAGTTTTGTTTGTAGGGTTTATCTCAGCAAAGGAGTTCCGGGAGAGACTCTGAAAGCATTTTTTTCTTACTTAAATGGTCTCGTCGTGAATACTGTTCTCTCTCAGTTACTCTCAGGGAGAATGGCGCCTTCATGTTCAAGAACTGGTGGGCTGGTTTGGGAGGGTGGCCACTTCCTTGGCCACATGACAAACACAAAAGGAATACGGGTGCACACGATGTGTGAAGCTTTAAATCCGTGGCAGGTTAGCTTCCTGACCCTTCTCGGTCTAATGCTCCGTCCTCAGCGAGGCTTCTGCAAGCCCCCAGCCAGGCAGGGACACCTGCTTGCATCACAGGCCCACATCACTTACTGGGTCCTTGAGGCGCCTCGCATCGAGTGCTGAGCGCCTCTGTGCCTCTCCCCTGAGGGACAGCAGCCTCCCTGAGGGCAGAGGCCGCAGCTGCCCCTGACTGGGCCTGGCCCAGAGTGAATGGCAAAGTGGGTAAGAGCCAAAGAGATTTGATTTTAAACATAACCAGGCTGTCAGAGAGGTTGCTAGATAAGGAAGCTTTTGCTGGTCACCCTGCTTTAATTTCGCTGCTTTAAAGGGTGTGTGCGTGAGTCCATTCCAGCCTGAGGCATGGACGTTACGGTTCCTCAGACCTAACACGGGGTTAGATTTTCTGTAGATTCTCTGACCGTCCCCTGATGGAGGCATTCAGTTACTCCAGGAGCTTCTTGCCGATACCATTAGTTGGTAATTGTGCCGGAGATCAGGATTCCAGGGATTTCTTTTGGAACCCTAAGCTTGACTGCTCCCCATTAATCGTGAGCCAGAGGAGGGGGAAGGGGAAGAGGTGCCTTCTCCACCCACAGTGCCACTGTTAAACGGAACCAGTAATTGAATGCTATTAAGCCAAATTAATTTGCCTCCTGCAGAAAGGTTTATGATGAATGAAAGGCTTGCTAATCGGGGAGGGAGGCAGGCTACCCTCTATGGTCATCAATATTTCATGGTCATAGGCGGCGGCAGGAAGTTAGCTGTCCCGGCTCCCTGACCTTGAGCGATCCAAAGGTAGGACACAGCCAGCAGGGTTGCATTTAAAGGGCTTGTTACAAGGGAGATTTGCAGGAGGCGCCCGCGGCCTCATGGAACTTGTCCCCTCAGCTAGCTGGAGGTGCGGGGACCCACCTGAGACTGGCCCTGGCCCCTAGGGCAGAGAGCAGCTGTGTCGGCCACAGTGGCAGAGCGGAAATGCGTACAGTCGGCCCTGGAGGAGGGGTGGGGGTCCTTGATCTGTCATGTTCCTGCCGATTCCTGCGATTCCTGAAATGTCAGCATACCCCCAGCATGGCGAGTTCAGAGCTGCTGAGCGCAGAGCGGGGAGATGTACACCAGCAGAGCGCCGGACCTGGGGACCCCAGCCTGCAGCTCCCACAACTCCCTGGTCCTCCCTAGGGCCCTGAGGGAGAGCCTGCCAAGCCCTGGCGTCTCCAGAAATGTAGATGTGCCCCCCCCTCCCCGGCAGCGCTCACCTGCATTAGACTTGGCCTCTTGACCAAGGGCACTTAAATGTCACTTGCTTTTAAAAATTAGAAAAGAAGTTAATGTGCCTTTCATTTTGTTCTTTTTTCTCCCCAGCTGCTATCAATTTAGCAAAGCTGAAACTTTTCAGACACTATTACGTCTTGGTGAGTAAAAAAAAAACAAAAACCCTAAATCTGTAAATAAGCCCAGTTCAAGGAGTAGAGGAAACGGGCTTCCCAGGAAGTGCTACCCGGAGCCGTGTGGGTTTGATGGTATCAGATCGAGCTGGGTCTTTTGGTACGGGAAATTAAAACAGCTGAGTCACTCCTTTTTAAATGTTAGTTGTACAGTTGGCTTTAATAATCCAAGAAGTAACACACGCTTGAGGTTTTCTTACACTGCAGGGACTATAGAGGCAGCAAAAGCACTTTCTGACCCTGATCTTCTCCCCAGCCCCACCCCTCTCCCCCCCGCCCTGGGTCTTAGACTGTTCACAGTCTGGTGGTCATTTCTCAAGCTGCACTTCCAGCCATATGCCCTACATAGCCACCCCTTGGCTTGATGGATTTATCCATTTACCAAAATGAGGTCGCACCTGAAATCAGGACGTGAAAAGTCCCTGTGAGCACACACCAAAGGCAGGACTTGCTGTAACAGGATAGTAAGTTCTTGGAATGTATAAGGCGTGAGCTCTCCCGGAGTTCACTTCCTGACTCGTAAAAGAAAGTTTCTGAGCCATTTTCCACCTGTGGTCGGATGCGTCCGTCCCTGCAAGCCCAGCCGCCGTGGGGTCCCGGTGTCCCCTCGGTGAATCCCTGCCGCCCTCTCCGCCCTCCATCACTAGAGCATTCAGTGTTCCTTAGTGTCATTGGTGCTTCCTCTGGGTGCGGCCCGGGACGCTCACAGCAGCTGCCCACGAGGCTAACGAGCGTTCCTTGTGGGCCTCGTGCTATTCCTCCTCACAAACATTCCTCAAAGCCTGGGAATAAAAACTATTGTCCTTCAGGGGTTGAGATCAGTGGGTTACGTGTGTGGAAGAGGCAAGGAGGGGGTGACTGGGGAGTTGAGAGCAGCCACTCCAAATGTTTCATCCCCCTCCCGTGTTGGCTGGTCACCTGGACATGAAGCAGAAGGCCTTTTAGGTCAGACAAGCAGAGAAGCCACCACTGCCACATTTTTTAAAATGCTCATTTATTTATTGTGAGAGAGAGAGTGGGCAGGGGAGGGGCAGAGGGAGTGGGGTAGAGGGAGGATCCCACGCAAGCTGTGAGCTGTCGGCGCAGAGCCCGATTCAGGAGTCCGTCTCACGAACCGTGAGATCATGACCCGAGCCGAAATCAAGAGTCGGGCACTGAACCCACAGAGCCACCCTGGCGACCTTCTGCCACATTAATTAGCACTGTAAGGGTTAAACGATTGTCTTCGGGTGATTCTGCTTCTCCTTCGTGGTTCTGTGAAAGCACATTGTTGGAAGAAGGGCCATAATTTCTGTGTTGATTTTTATTCTTTCTGTCCTCTCCTAGATCGTATGTTATATATACTTTACGAGGATCATAGCATTCCTCCTCAAGCTCGCCGTTCCGTTCCAGTGGAAGTGGCTGTACCAGGTGTGCAGCTTGTGGGGGTGGTGCCGGGGACTTCCTGGCCGAGGATAAAGTCTCAGGGCGTAACTAAAGGTCGCTCCAAAGTTAACAGGCCATGGCCACTTCCGGTCTCTTCAGACCCACGATTAAGATTATCTGTCCAGGAAGCTGCCGGATTATGTGAAAAATCTGGGAGTAATTGCGTTATTGACTTTGTTTTTCAGTTTTGCGAGGCATTGAAGAGAAAAGCCTTCAGGCAGAGAGCATGAGATTTGCCCCGGGTAATTAAGCCAGCGAGACGTGGTCTGGCCTTCAGTTATGGGGCTTAGAAGAGCTTAGACTCCAGAGTCCCCTCTCCTATGCCCATTAGCATCTCCTTAGCACAGCATCTTTGCGACCTACAAGGGTAATTAACTCTGAGGGTGAGCCCCAGAGGAGCCCGAGCCTTTTCTCTCTTGTCCTTCTCGAAGTGTAGAGCGTAGAGTTGGCATTCAGTGCTCTGTTGGCTCCGGGTGGACACCATGGCGGTAGGGAGACCTGGAGGCACTCACCTGGTGCTGCGGGCATGCAGGAGACGCAGGGGTGTGAGCAGCTCCTAAAACTACCCGTGAAGATGGGTCACAGCGGGGCGTCTTGAGCGCCACTCCTGGCTGGCGGGCTCCCAGCCAGGGTCGGCACACCTTCCCAGGAGGCCCTGCCCGGCCGGTGGGGGCGGTGGGGGCTGCGCTGCTCCGTGTGGGTCCCCTGCTTTCCCAAGGAGAGCGTTGCTGACACCTTTATGGTGGGCTTCCACCTGCAGCTCCTGGACGAGACGGCCACGCTGGTGTTTTTCGTGCTGACAGGATGTAAGTTCCGTCCGGCCTCAGACAACCCCTACCTGCAGCTGTCTCAGGACGACGACCTGGAGATGGAGTCAGTGTAAGAAGTCACCTTTCTTGCCCCTCCTCCCCTGCCCCTGGACCCAGCGGTGCAGTGGGAGTCGGGGCAGCCCCTCTGTGCTCCAGACGTGGGGCCTCTGTATTCAGCGGAAGGAAATGGACATGCAGGCCCTGGGCTGTCACTCAGCTAGTGGTACGGTACCTGCCACACGTCACCCAGGCTTGGCGGGGAAGGTGAGGCACCCCTGGGCGGCCCTGGGGCCCTGCAGCCAATAACCCAGTGGCAAGAACGTGGGCATCTGCTCGGCCCGTGCAGCACCACTGGGGACGGGCAGCTCTGCCTCCTGTTGGGCCCCCACCGCGGGGAGCCCATGTCTGATGATCGTCTGAGTCACCCGTAAGTCTGCTGAGTGTCCTCAGACTCCCCTGTCATCATGAAATGGCTTTTCGCAGCACGTGCAGTGGCTTGACCTTGATCAGAGCATCAAACAGGCTTTCCAGAGTCACAGGGCCTGCGACTTTTGGGCCCTGTTTTCTGGGAAAGGGCCCCCATTTTCTAGAAGAGGGATAGTGATTGAGAATATTTGCTTGTTGACTGGTGAACTGCGATGAGCCAGGTCCCTTGAGGTGTTTGGTGATTAGCCCGAGGCCGGGTTTCTGGGGCGCGCCCTCCAGCAACACAGGACCTTCTGACTGGGCCCAGTTCACAGGCGGAGCCTCTGCCCATGCTGGGCCCAGTGGGCCGCCAGCAGCTGTCTGCTTGGCCACGTGCGGGAACAGAATTTTCAGTTGGGTTGGACGTTACGGTTGGGCCATGTCCAGGGGCCGCTTAGGCCCTCGTCACAGTCTGGTGCAGCAGAAGCAACGGCGAGTGCCCGAGCGTCCGTCTTGTGTCCCGTCCTGTAGGCCCGTCGGCTACAAGCTCAGATAGGGTTCTGCAAGGAAAGGAGGGGTCACCTTCAAGATGTGGAAGGGACGTGGGTCCATCTGCTCTCTCCAGCTCTGCTCCGCTCCCCTGTTCCTGCTCTCGGGCACGTCCCTGCCCCACTTTCCTCTCCGTCCTCCACATGCTCTCCTGATCGGCGGGGGGGGGGGGGGGGGGGGGGGGTGCAGCAGCTTGGCTCCGCGCCACTGCCGTTGCTCAGGCCTCAAGGCCGTGCCCTCTCCAAGGCAGGAGTGGCTGCGAGGGCCCAAGGCAGTGCTCCCCCGGGCAGGCACTGGAGGCCACGCTGCTACGAGCAGCACCAGCAACCCAGCAGGCGGTTTGGAGTCCTGCCCCCAGGGAGCTCCCAGTTCCCCTCGGGAACAGTGTGCTGGCCTGCAGACCGCACCCCAACAGACATGTGTGCCCAGAGCATGGGCGTCTCACCAGCCTGGGTGAGGAGGGGCGGGCGAGGCAGAGAGAGAGTGAGCAGAGGTGAGAAGGACAGAGTTCGCCCTCGCCTGACCTCCCTGTCCCCGTTTGGGGAGTGAATGGTGACGGCCGCAAGGCGGCCCCGGGAGGCTGTGTGTTCCCAGAGCTGGTGTTGAGGCCGAAAGTCACTGCTGCCCGTGGCCTGACCTGAGCTTGGAGCCCTTCCCACACGGCGCCGCCGCTGAGCTCTGCTGGCTGCGCTGTGGGGGCTGCTCTGGGGCTTGTCGCATGGTGGCTTCTCTGCTGTTGTCCACCACCCCCCTCCAGCATTTGCATCCAAAGTGGAACCTGCAACTTGGGCACCAGGTGTCCCCCTCACTTCCCGGAGGTTTGCTGGGTGACAGGACGCTGAGGCCTGCCAGCATCACTGCCGTCCGCCACCTTGACCTGCCTCCTCTCACCTCACCGTCACCTGCTCCCGCTGCTCCGTCTTCTCGGCGGGAGGGCTCACTCGAGCCCAGGGTCGCCCAGCTGGCTCCTCACTGACCACGCCCTGGACCGGGCGCTAGCCACCCGCCCACCGGTGCCCGAGCTTGCGTTCCCTGCACTCCTTAAGGGCTTTGGTGGCACAGCCGTCCAGCCAATCACTGGCCGCACATGGGGGCTGGCCTGGGCACCTGCCACTTCTCAGGCCACATGGAGTGAGTGGCCACTTCTTGGGGACCCGATGTCACGTCTCCTCCCCCCTCCCCACTTACCCCAGTGCCCCCGCCTTCCTGCGGCTCACGTCCTCGCCTCTGGCTTCCCCCCTCCGTGTCCGCTCTCCTGGCTCCCGGAGTCACTTGTGGAGTTTCCCAGGTAGCGCCCCCAGCCCCTCCCCCAAGGCGTGACTCTCAGTGTCTGGGACTCCCGTCCCCCGTGCTGTTCTTAACTCCCCAGGGCATCCTGCTCGAGGCAGGACCGAGAACCTGGTGGAAGAATCGAGTCCAGCCTCCATGACAAGGCGGACAAGCCCCTCTGTGGCCCCACCCTGCCCACCCTTGACCCTCCTGCCACCTTCCCCGGCGGCTGCTTGGCTCTCCCTGACCAGCAGGGGCCTCTCTTCTGTTTCTTCCACGCTTATTGCCCGTGGCATTACTTCTGTTCAGGAACTCCCCTGCCCCTCTCCCACCCCTCCATCTTGCCGCTGCTCCACTTCTTTGAGTACAGGCCTCGAAGTTTCCTCCCGAAGCCCCCGGCAGAGGTGGTTTTTCCCACCCCGAGCCATCGTCCCGCCTGCTTCGAGCACTCCTCTCTGTTTCCAGCGACTTTGCTGCCCTGGAAAATGTCCTCCGCTGGGCCGCGGGCGCTCCGGCCCCTCTCTGTCCCAGCCCTGTGCCCGTGTGACCCAGCAAGTGTTCTTGCAGCCGGTTCACCAGCCGGAAAGCCATGCGTGACGAGGGAGAGACAGGTGGCAGGTGTGTCTCCCAGGCTGCAGCCCTGCTCGGGTCCACGAACAGGCTGTGCTCTCAGCGTGTGGAAGCCCGTGTTCTCGGCAGCCGGGCCGTGGCCACACAGCAGCTTCTGTCGCCACGGGCAACTCTGGGGGCTTCAGGGTTGTGCTTGCTGTCTGACCGCACGCGTTCGGAAACGCTGTGCTGGATCTGGGAAGGCTTCCGGTTCCCCCGGGCCTGCGGCCACTCCACCTGCACCACCCAGCTGAAGAGGGACAGTCCCTCAAGGAGCAGCCGTGTGCGCATGTGTCTGCCGCCCAGCCAACAGGAAGTGGGCCGTGTGAGGTGGTTTCCTTTGTCCGGGGGCCGCAGGTACACTCACCGACAGCCTCTGAGGGAACCCCCGGTGCCCCTGGGATCTCCGTCTTGGCAGCCCACCTTGTCCTGACTTTGCCACAAGAACAGCCACCCCATGAGCCTGAAGGACCCTTGTCTGAGAAAAGTCCCAACTCGGGACGACCGGATGGCTTTGAGGCTTGGTCACAGCAGCAACATAGTGGTAGGAATGAAGAGTGGAAAAAGGATCTTTTTCTTAACCCCCTAAAATCATTTATTTGCCTTTAGGTCCAGCTGGACCGACTAGATGTGTCACGTGTAGGGCCACACTGAGTCACCATTGGTAGGTGAAGGGATCTGGTAGCTGGTGGAGGGGTTGGGGATAAGGAGGGTCCTTGGACAGATTGAGTGAATGAGTGAGTTTATTTTACTCATTAGGAAATTCTTCTTGGTCCCTTATGGGCACCTCATTGTTTCCCAGAGCTTCCCCATTTCTCTGGTTTCCAGAGGTTTCCCGTGCGCTCCTTGCTCCACATGGGCACAGCTTCCTGCATCATCAACACCCCCTCCAGAAGGGAGGTCCCCGCGTGGCTGTCGATGAACTTAACCTGTCGTTACCATCCCGAGCCTGTAACTTACCCGAGCTTCTCTCTGGTGTTGTGCGTGCTGTGCGCTCAGACGGACGTGTCCTGGCACGTATCTCCCTGATGGTCTCAGAGCGGTTTCACTGCCCGGTGCATCCGCTGTGCTGCGCCTGCCGCCTGGCGCTATCTCTCTGCTCGGTGTCTCCTGCTACGGAGCCACCTGGTTCCCTCCCGGATCCCGAGAGCATTCAAATCCATCCAGCCCATAGTTTGTGAGGAGGGGATTGCTTGTTCCCGAGACCACCTTCTCGAGAGATGTTGTGCCCCTCTCTCTCTGGAATGGGCCGCCGGCCTGGCTCCTCACACCCTCAAAGCCGGTGTTCTCACGTGTCTGACCTACGCATTCGGCGTAGGGCTCTGTCCACCTCCTTGGGGCCAGGTGCCAGCAGAGACCAGGCCCGGCCTGGGTCACAGGGTGGAGACAGAGCCACGTGCTTGCTGACGGCCGTGCAGTGTAGCCCAGCGGGTTTGCAGACAGTGGCCGGTTCTCCGTGTCTAGTGGCCAGAGATTCTTGAGGCCAGAGGGTTCCCCTAAACCTGTGATTGTGGGGGCGCCTGGGGGGCTCATTCGGTTAAGCGTCCGACTTTGGCTCCGGTCATGATCTCGCGGTTCGTGGATTCGAGCCCCACATCAGGCTCTGTGCTGACAGCTAGGAGCCTGGAGGTGCTTCGATTCTGTGTCTCCCTCTCTCTGTTCCTCTTCTGCTCACGTTGTCTGTCTCTCTGTCTCAAAACATAAACATTTAAAAGAAAAAATTTTTTTTAATAAACCTGTGATTGTATCTCGTGACTCAGAAAGGCTCCCTGTGGGTGGCTGTGAACAACGACACCTGATTAGCTCCGTTTTCACAAAGTTCTATACAGATGCTAATCTCCTAATCGTGATCAGTGTCGCTCTGCCACATAACACCTCGTGGAGGCCGCTACAGGAAGGGAGGAGGAGAGAGGTTCCCATTGGCTGTACGAGGAGCAGCTGGTCTGCACTGACTGGGTGCTTTGGAGAACCTCAGTTTCCCCTGATGACGGTTCTAAGATGTGGGAGTCGTTTATTCTGCTTACAAGCAGGGAGGTCAGGTGACTTGGTGGAGGTCACACAGCTAGCCAGGAGCGGGGTCAGGACTCGAACCCAGGCCTGTCTGATTCTAGAGCCAGCACGCGCAACCACTCCGCTCTGCTGTGGTGGCCATGGCCGTTTGCTTCAAGACTGAGATCCCCCCCCCCTTTTTTTTTTGTTCCTCCTTCAGAGTGACGACATCGGGGGTGATGGAGAATGTGAAGAAAGTCAAGAAGGTGACCAACGGCTCAGTGGAGCCCCAGGGCGACTGGGAAGGCACCGCTTGACCTGACGGCGCTGGAGCGGCCTGGAGGCGGGGACTGCCGGAGAGAACATTTAATTTATTCATAGTCCTAGTGGTGAGCCGGAGCGGTGGCATCTCCCGAGAGCGCCGCCACAGAGCACGTGGCCGGGGACGTGGGGCCACGGAAACCTGCTTTTTTACTCTCTTATGGAAATTGGATCTGCGGCTGGCCATAGGCAGCTAGGAATCTCCTTTAAGTGGGAATGGCTGGGGGGGGAGTGTAGACAGGAGGATAAAAGGAAGACTCTTTTTAAGTTATATTTCTTTCTTTTTTTTTTTCCACTGGGAACTCTCCAGGAATATGGAGCCATGCCCCCCAAGTGTGTAGCGCCAGAGACCGTGGGGGTCGCGGCAGGGGGGTGGCGGTGTGAGCCGGTCACGGCTCAGGAACGGGGTCGCGGGAACTGAGCGGGGGCTGAGTGAGGCTACAGGGACTGAGAAGGGAAAGGGAACGTATCATCGCATCTTTGGGAAACAGAAATGAATGAAATTAGGTTATTTTAGGAAGCAAAGCCCAAACCCAATTTGGTCTATGGAGGCTGCCCCAGGATTCCTGGCCCCGAATGTCACCCTTGACCTTGATCCCAGATTCTGAAAGGGACCTGGAGCCCACAGTTCTAGACGCCCAGTGGTCTTCTTCCCAAAAGGGCTCTGTCGTCCGAGGGCTGAAGGTTACTGTCAAGAGTCACGCCTCTGGGACCGTGGAGGGAAGCGCTTTTCTTGCGTGCGGTGTAGCTGACGTGGCCTGGTGGACGGACGGGAATGTGTTCTTCGGCCCAGAAAGCGTCATCCAGTAGGACTTGCGCAGACAGCAGGCCCCTCTGACCGCCCAGAGCAGGACCCCCTCGGTTCCCCCTGGGCTTGTGTAATCAGGACGTGGGGAGAAAGGGGGAGGAGTTTTCCTTAAAGGGCAGTGAGGGGGCGAAAAAGGTGGTGTTTAAACACTTCAGTGCAACCAAGTCATCGTCATTTAAAAGCTATTCCTGTAAACCAGGAAGGCTTACGAACAGGGACGAAACATCCCCTGCTTGTATCCCAGGAGTGTGTGCGCGAAGGAAGAAAGCGGGTGTGGCTGAGCAGAGCTGCACCCTCAGGGACTGGCGGGGGCATGGGCGAGGGCGGGCACTAGCACTTTCTCAGAAACCCCACAGGGGCCCTTCCAGACTTTCTGGGCCAGGAGAGGAACCTGGGTCGCCGCTTCATGGGGAACAGTGGTGCGGCGGGAGGCGAAGCCATTCGGATAACAGGACAAGCTCGGAAGGTCCGCGGTGACCCAGGGGAGGAGGGCTCGGCACCAATTTCCCACCGTGGTTTTGGTTTTGGTTTTGGTCACACGGGCCTGGGACGGGAGGGGGAAACGCAGCCTCATCGGGGATGCTTCGGGGAGGGGGGTCGCTGCTTCCAGGAGCCCGCGCTGGCCTGGGCCTCTCACGGAGGGGTGGGGGATGACGGCGGCGGTCTCCCGGGATGGTGCTCTCACCTGTGGCTTTGAAGAGTCCCTCGGAGGCTGTAGGATTTGGGGGTGGCGCTTGGCAGCCCGGGTCTGGGCACCTGGAGGGTCCTCAGAAAGTGGTGGTTTCCTCTCTCCTGGGCTGGTTTCTTTCCCGGGCGACGGGCAGGAGCGGGTTTCACGCGCTCCCCTTAGTCCCCTCTGTGGTCTGCGCGCCCTCCCTGCTCAAAGCTCCGCGGTGGCCGGGCCTGTGGTGTGAGCCCGCCTTCCCAGCTGCCGCTCGCCCGGCCACGGAGGTCAGGGCCGGGCCATGTGTCTCCCCGCTGTCAGGAGCCAGGGAATACGCCCGAAGTGCTCATGGAGGGACCTTTCCTCCTCCCTCCCTGCCTGCCTCCCCCCTTTTCTTTCTCTGTCGTCGTAGGTGGGTTGGGGCTGCGGGACAGGAGAAGGAGGCTGCAGACGAGAATTTTAAGACTTTGTTTTCGTGGCGTCAGCACGGTTCCAGGACTTCTGTGTGTGTCTCGTGCTGTGACCAGAACCCCCTTAGGTGTGTCCCTCCAAGGGACACAGGTTTGTCCTGCAAGGAGATGTTCTTGACGAGACCATAGAAGTCTTGGCAGGACCCGGAGGTGGGATGAACCCTCCCCCCTGGAAGGGTCCCCGCAGAAGCGAGGGAGGGAGGGAGCGAGCCAGCCTGGGCACTGCCGGCCACCCCGGAGCCCTGAGCCCCAGCCACCACGGCGGGTGTGAGCCAGAGCGCTGGGCTTCTCCGTGCGACACGCGTGCCTCTGGGCTTGTGCACACCGCAGCCGAGTGGCCGCCTGTGCCGCCCTGACCCCTTGGGAACCAGAAGGCGCGGGCGGGATAAGGCAGGGCTTTAGGAAGAAGGGCTCACCAGTGGGTCGTCTGCCCGAGTCCCATATGGTAACCGGCAGCTGCAAGGCGAGGCCGGTGGTCACGGGGCATCAGACCGCAGCCCGAGAGCGGGAAACTGGGTCTCTCCCACGTGTACAAGTTCCCTGTGCTCTCCGTCCTCTTCTGTGCAAACCTCCCCTCTTCGTCCATCACTTGGGAGCTGTGGCCAGCGTTCGGCTCTGCTCCTGGGGGAAGGGGACAGATGGGGTCCCGAGCCAGACAGGTGCGCGGGCCCCTCCAGGGGCCTGGTTCCCACAGCCACGCGAGGCCGCCACGGTTAAGCCCTTCAGTATTTCAGGGGTCGGGTAGAGAGGACCCGGCGCACATCGTTGTGTGAACAGCGGTATTTACAGCTTTGCTTTGTGCTCCTGCTGCTACACGTGTTTTTGCTACACGCGCTGCCCGTCTTCCTCGGAGAAGTCTGCTGTGGACGGGAGTGTGGCCGGCGCGCAGGTTCAAGAAGTAAGGGGCCGGTTTTCCTCCAGCGAGATGTGTGCATTTTGTTAGAAAATTACTACTTCGACCATAAGCATAGTCATCGATCTCTTAGTCCTGACTTTTAACAGCGGCTGGAGCCCCCACCAGCCTACTTCTCGGTTCCTTAGCGCTTTAAAATTTCAGTAGCCGCACACTTGAACCTGCTGGATGCAACTCAGGTGACCCGGAGGCCCGTTCTCCCATTAGGAGGTGCTTCCTCTAGCGTAAAAGATGATTTCTCGGGTTGTAGCCTGAGTCCGTTCAGTTTTCTTCCAAGAAACTGCTTCGGAGTCCAGTGTCCAGGTTTGGTTTGCTTCTCCTGGACCCACAGCCAGCGCCTGCCGCGCCGCCGTGTCCGGCCGCCCCGGTGCCCCTCCAGCGAGGCTTCTGCTCCTGCGTTAGGATTTCAGCGGGCTGTCTGCCCTGTCTTGTTCCACGGCCTGCCCCCATCCTTCCCCTCCCCCTCCCCCCTCAGCGCACGGCTCTTATTCCACGTGGGCCCAGCCTGGGAGTCCCAGCGAAAGCTCTGGTGCCCTGCGGCACTTCCTCCCAGTCATGGTGTGAAGGGTGCGCTTCCCGAGCTGAGGAGAGTTCTGTCCGGAGTGTGTAGCTCTGCCGCGAGTTATGCTCTGGGTCCCTGCGCTCGGGTGTATTCTTATTTAGCGCTGAAGAGCTTCTCGCCAGGAGCCACTCCTTACAGACCAGGAAGAGGGTGGAAGATGCCTGTTTGAGCCGCGAGGGGCATCCTGGCCTCTCCCGCATCCTGCGGCATCTTCTCCGAGGAAGGTTCTTAGGACGTAGATGGTCCGATGAGGTGGGTGCTCCTGCCCCATATGGCCCGGCCCGATGAACGGCGGAAGCGGCCATGGCTCTGGCTGACAAGGCGCCGGATTTCCGGGAAGCAGACCCCAGTCCCTTCCCCCCCCCCCCCCCCCCCCCCCCCCCCCCCCCCCCCCCCCCCCCCCCCCCCCCCCCCCCCCCCCCCCCCCCCCCCCCCCCCCCCCCCCNCCCCCCCCCCCCCCCCCCCCCCCCCCCCCCCCCCCCCCCCCCCCCCCCCCCCCCCCCCCCCCCCCCCCCCCCCCCCCCCCCCCCCCCCCGCCTTCTCACAGATCACGGATGTGCCGGGCCCCATGGCGCCACTGGCCTCTGCCTGTTCCTCCCATTGAGGATTCAGTAAATGAGTAGCTTTCCCAGTAAAGAAGTTAGGCTTTGACCTTGCCCCTTCTCAGTCTGTCGGGAGCTATTCGTCTAGAACATCCCATAGGTTCTCAAAGGTTGCCCTTGACTCCAGGCGTCCCCAGGGTGTTGAGGGTAGGATGTCTTTAAAAGACCCACCTGAGCCGACGCTAATCCCTGTCACACCTGGAAAGTGGCTACCACTCCAGGGTCCCCAGGGCCCCTTTTGTAGCCTGGCCATGCCTCTGTGCCCCCTGTAGGGTTGGTGCTTGAAAAATGCTTCTCGATGGCTCTTTGCTAGGACAGGGGACAGGCACGTCCCCTGAGGTACTGTGTGCAGAAAGCAGCCTGGCAGAGAGGGACCAGGCGTTTCCGGAGCAGGGGTGCAGTCGGGCTGCACTGGGTCTGTTGGAATTCCGGGCACAGGCTGTCTGCAGGCAGGCCCTCTGGGGAGGACGGGTTCTGGACAAAGTCAGGAAGGGTCAGAGTGAGACCGAAAAGCTAACTCCCTTCCGAGAGTGGAAGCTAACTTTGGGGCGAGCCGTGAGGCTGTGCAGTGGACAGCCGGATTGGGGGGGGGGGCGGCCCAGAGACTCAACCTCCTTAGCATTCAAGATACTTAATACAAAAAGATACCCAAATCCTGTCCATGCAGGGGCGGTTCTTGACGCTCTAAGCAGCTTTTGCCCACCGGGATTTGGCTTTGCCTGGTCATGTGACCTCACAAGGAGTCCGCCAGCTCCAGTCCAGAAGTAAGGTGCACTGGGCGGGGAAACGTCTGTAAATAGCATTTGCTTTCCAGGCTAGATCGGGGCGCAGGAGCTCGCAGTATTCTTTTTTTTAACACTCACGATCACGGGAGAGTATTTATGTAAACATGTACAGGGTGGGGGTTCCGATCAGGGTGATGGATGGGAGGGGCTCTCGTGCTGTGATGGAAACATGTAAAATAAAGATTCTCTGACGGAAAGGTGTGTTTGTGATCCTCGAGGGGGTCGCCGACTCCTGGCTGCTGCCTCTCTCCCTCTTCCTCCCTCCCGTCGTGGCGTGCGTGTGTGTGTGTGTGCGCACGTGTGTCTGTCTTGTTCATTAAATTAGTTAAGTGCCTCCCACCTGCTCACACTGACAACAGTCACTCCTGCTAAGAGAAGCCGCGGGGGCTCGGTCTGGGGACAGACTGGAAATCGCGGGCAGTCCCCGGAATGCCCTGCCTCTGCGGGGCCCGGGAGCGCCTTCCCCCTCAGGACCCGCGGCTGCTGCCGCTGGCGGGGAGGGGACCGCGGAGGCTTGGGTCCAGCCCCCTCCCCCTCCGGCGCGAGTTCTCCCAGGCGGAATCACAGAAATCCAAGAGGTTAGACCAAGCGTTTTTCAGAAGTTGTGTCCCTAATTAGCTACAAGTATTCTAAATCAAGGTGTGACTTAGAGGAAAGCTCACCCATTAAGTGTATACGGTGGGAGGAGTTTTGACAGATGCGCAGACACTTCCGTCTCCACCGTAATCGGATGGGACATTTCCAGACCCCACACAGCCCCCTCGTGCCCCGGCCCGGGCCCTGCTACACCCCAGCTCTGCCTGTTCCAGAGCTTCGTGTGGATGGAACCGTCCGCCCGTCCTTCGTGTCCGGCCTCTCCACGGAGCACACCGTGTTGTGACTTCTCCGTCCAGTGCCCTGGCTTCAAAGCCACAGACCTGGAGCTAGAGAAGGCCGTGCCCTCCCAGGCCTCCTGGCTGCGGCCTCGGGCTGGTGAGGACTAAGCCGAGGGCTCGGCCCAGTGATGGCTCCTTTGGTGCTGCTGCTGTTACAGGAACGTCAGAGTGATCCTCGTCACGGAGACGATCAGAGAGAGGGGCCTTATAGTTGCCTCGTTTGGCCTAGTTAGCGGCCATGCTTCACTCCCAGCCCTCATCCCTCATCCCCTGGGGGCCTGGGGTCGCCACCAGCGTCTGTGGAATGAAGCGAGAACACTAGGGCGGGGCTTCTAATGGGGACCCCAGGAATCCGGGGGGACTCAAGGCTGAGCGATGCCGGGGCCACCGGGGAAGGGGCAGCCCGAGGGAGGTGTGGCAAGGACCTTAGGGACCACCTCATCCGGGTCTTCTCACCCTGGAGCAAGCATCAGAGTTACCCCGGGGGGTGGGGGGGCGGTGCTGAGTCTCCCGTGGGACCTGAGAAGTGACTGCTGGCAAAGTCCCAGGTGACGCCGCCTCAGCCAGTGCCAGACCACACTTTGAGAACCACCACTGCAAGCCAGCCAGCTCCCTTCTAGAGACCCGCTTCTGGCACGCGGGGCTCGAACCCATGAAGTGTGAGATCATGACCTGAGCCAACGTCGGACGCTTAACCGACTGAGTCACCCAGGCACCCCCCCGTTTTTTTTTTATTTCAATGGGCAAAGGATCTGAATAGGCATTTCACTTAGCTTCCTATTAAGAGTTCATCTATGTTGTAAAATGTACGAGAATTTCATTCCTTTTGAAGGCTGAGTAATAACCCCATTGTACTTATCAACCACATTTTGTGTGTTCATCCATCCACTGATGGACACTTGGATCGCTTCCACTTTTTGGTGTGAATAATGCTGTTGTGAACATGAGCATACAAATATCTGTCCACGTCTCTGCTTTCAGTTCTTTTGGGTAAATATCCAGAAGTGGAATGGCTAGATCGTAGCTAGTTTTGTGTTTAATTTTTTGAGGAACCGCCATACCCATTTTCCATAGCAGCTGTACCATTTTATATTCCCGCTAGCATCGCGTGCACAAGCAACCCAGTTTCTCCACCAGTGTGCTTTGCCAACACTTGTTATTTTTTTTTTTTATCATAGCCATTCTCATGCCTGTGATTTGGTATCTCATTGTAGTTTTGATTTGCATATCCCTAATGACCAATGAGGTGTTTTGTTTTTTTTTTAATTTTGAGAGATGGTGTGTGAGCAGGGGAGGGACAGAGAGAGAGGGAGACACAGAATCTGAAACAGGCTCCAGGCTCCGAGCTGTCAGCACAGAGCCTGACGTGGGGCTCGAACCCGCGAACGGGGAGATCATGACCTGAGCTGAAGTCGGACGTTTAACCGACTGAGCCACCCAGGCGCCCCTTGAGGCTGAACATCTTTTTGCATGAGTATTGGCCATCTGTATCTCCTTTTCAGAAACATGAATATTCAAATTCTTGGCCCGTTTTTATGTTACTTCAGTTTGACTCTAAATTATGGCAAAATACGCATAACATGAAACGTACTGCCTTGACCATTTTTAAGTGTGGAGTTCAGGAGCGTTCAGTACATTTGCCTTGTCCAACCAAACTCTAGAACTTTTCATCTTCCAAACTGATACTCTCCACCCATTAATCAGCAACTCCCCATTCCCACCCCCCAATCCCTGGAAACCGCCATGCTACTCTCTGGCTCTATGAATTTGACACCTTAGAGGTACCTCCTCTAAGTAGAATCCTACAGTATCTGTCATGTTGTGACTGGCATGTTTCACTCAGTATGATGTCCTCAAGGTTCCCTTTGCCCATTTTTTAAATTAACTTAAACTTTAAGTAGGCTTCATGCCCAGCGTGGAGCCCAACACAAGGCTTGAACTCATGACCCTGAGATCAAGACCTGAGCGGAGATCAAGAGTTGGACACTTAACTGAGCCATCCAGGTGCCCTTCCTTTGCCCATTTTCGAAACGGATTTTTTTGTTGTTGTTGTAGGTGTTCTTTATATATTCTGGATATTAATCCCTTATCATTTACAGAATTTGCAAGTATCTTCTCCCACTCTGCTGCGGGTTGCCCTTCATTTTGGAGGCACAAATGGTTCAAATTTTGATGAAGCCTAATCTATTTATTTGTTCTTCTATTGCCTGCGCTTTTGACATCATGTACAAGAAATCACCGCCAAACCCACCGTGCGGAAGCTATTCCTCTACATTTTCCTCTAAGTTTTATAGTTTCGGCTCCTGGGTTAGCTCTTTGATTCATTCTCAGTTAATTTTTGTATTTAGTGAGAGACAAAGGCCCAACTTCTGTCTTGTGTGTGCGGAGACCCACTTTTCCCAGCACTGCTGGTTGGAAGAACTGTCCTTCCCCACCAGATGGTCTTGGCGTCTGACTTGGCAGCCAGCAAGCACAAGAAAAGATGCTCCACATCATTACTCATCAGGGAAATGTAAGTCAAAATTAGTGAGACGCTGATTCACACCCACTGGTGTGGCTATTAAAAAAAAAAAAAAGACCTAAGAACAAGGGCTGGTGAGCATGGGGAAATGTCAGAGCCCTCGTCCATGGCTGCTGGGCGTGGGAAAGGACGCTTTGGGAAAATCTGGCAGTTCCTCAAAAGATTAGGCATAGTCACCATGTGACTTCCACTCCTGGGCACATCGTCAAGAGAAATGAAAACAGACATCCCCACAAAAACTTATAACATACAGTTGTCCAGAGCAGGATTATTCTTGGAAGCCAGAAAGTAGAGATAACCCCAACGTCCATCATCTATGAATGAATGAAAAGAAGCGCTCTGCCCAAAGGACTATATTATTCATCCATAGAAAGGAACGAAAGGCTGACATGTGCTAACACGTGGGCAAGTCCCAATGACATTATACTAAGCAAACACAAGCCAGATGCAAAAGGCTACCTACTATATGGCTCCATCTATATAATATGGCTGTATTAGGTAAGTGTATAGAGACAGGCAGTAAGGGGGGGGTTGGTTTTTAGTTTATTTTTTTAACGTTTATTTTTGTTTTTGAGAGAGACAGAGCGAGAGCAGGGGAGGGGCAGAGAGAGGAAGACAGAATCCGAAGCAGGCTCCAGGCTCCGCGCTGTCAGCCCAGAGCCCGACGCGAGACTCGAACTCATGAACCGAGAGATCATGACCTGAGCTGGCGTTCAGTCAAGGAGTGCTTCAGGGAGGAAGAGGATGAATTAGCTCGATGAAGCCGGTGTTGGTGGACAGGTATTCAGGCAGGGGAACAGCATGTGCTAAGGCCAGTGATGAGAGAGAGCCTGGCGGATTTGGACAAACCCAGTAGAGCTGGAGCCATGAGTGGGAAGAGGGGAACTGAGGTGAGATTAGCAAAGCAGGCGTGGCTTGACTGCTGGAGCTTGGACTTACCCCCCAAGGGCGGCTGTAACGGGGAAGTGAGAGGGTCAGACGGCACCGTGATGGGCACACTGCAAACTATAGCACAAAGGAGGGATGTGGGGGGACATCTCTTTGCTGCCTCTCTGGCTTCCATCCCCACTTCTCTATCCCAGACTGGACCTCGCCTTTCTCAGGATTCTGGCCTGGGTGAGACGGACCCCACATTCCTGCCTTTAGACTTGAGCCCTGATTGGTTTAAACTGATCGGGTATATCCCTCATCTCCCTGCCCCACTACACTGATTGGAGACGGGATCCATGACCCCCTCTGGCCATCTGGGACAATAAGGTGCCATCTTGGGGTCGTGGTTGGCAGGGTGGGGGGGAAATGGGTCACTTTGACCAGGATATGAGCCACTGGGAAGCCCTATGCTGCTACCTGTAGCCAAGTTGGAGAACCTTCCTTAGAATGGCCTCAATGCTGAGGAAGCAGAGCCAGGAATGGAGAAGGGGAACCCAATTCCTCTCAAAGCTGAAGCCTGGATCAAGCCTTGCCTGAAACCAGAGACTGCTGGACTCCTGAGTTCCATGAGACAGTAAAGTTCCCTTTTGCGTTAGTTTCGGTCAGGTTTTCTGTTACTACGATGTGCTTGACAGATGAGATGCGTAAGGACACAGGTCGCCCCGGAAAGGTCCCACAAGACTGGCCGGAAATGCTAGGGCAGAATTCTGAAAGATGAGAAGGAGGTAATTATCAAATGAGATGGAAAGACCGCCACGGAGAGGAACGGATGATTTGTACCGTGTCTTTCCTGAGAATCTGCTAATGACACTCATTCATCATCAGTACCCGGGAGGCATGGAGCCGGTGGGATCTCATCAGCCTGTCAGAGGGGGGCCCTCACCCCAGACCCCCACGGAGCACGAGAGGGGTCGAGAGGACCCTGCCACCGAAATAGCCCATCCTCCCGGCCGGCTCCACCCACTCTGGGTGAGGCCCCAGGGGGCCGATGACCTGCCCACACACAGCCACACAGCAAGCAAGCGCTGGACCTGGGCTGCGTCCTTTCCACTCGCCACTCTGGACGCGACGAACCTTCCAGGGCTGAGCCTGGGGAACAGATGACGTTGTTTTTGAGAAAAATCTCATTCAGCCCATCTGGAATTCACATGCAGGCTCCTTTGCGCACCCCGCCCCCCCTTACCTGTGGGCCGCTGGCCGTGGCTCCTGCCTTTTCACTGTCCGGGCCTCATAAAACCCATCCGTGGGCAGCCTCCCTGACTCTCAGCCATGTTTTACCTCCACATGGTGAGTCTCTCTGGGCTTCTATGAGCTGCTCTTAACATGATCGCCCAGAGGCTTCTGGCCCGGGGTCTTTCAGACAGAATTATTAACAAGGCTGTATTCACTCCTCCCTCCAGAGGGACTCGCTGGGGAAGGTGGCCGAGCAGCAGAGCAGGAGAATCCGGGGCCCCTCAGGCAGTGAAAGTCCTCTCTACTGGGGGCTTCCCTGCCCCCAGCCATCCCAAGATCCCAAGACAGCTGGGAAGCGGTGGTGGAGGGGGGGAGTTGGCCGCCCCCAGGCCATTGACTCACCTGGAAGGAGCCAAAGTTGCACCTGCCCTCCCCTCCCCTGGCTTCTTACCTTCAGTCTCTTCCCGGCCCCACTGGGGACCACGGAAGGGCACCCCAGGGGACTGCTCGGAGTTGGTGAGCTTCCTTCTAGCGTGCTGGGGCAGGAAGACCCAAGGAGATGGGGGCTGTGAGTCCGGGAAAGACGTTTCTGGAACTCCACCCCCAAACTCAGCCCTGTGTCCCCCACCCCACCTACCAGTGGACTTTTTCCTACATCCTGATGGACAACATTCCCAGGACCCACAAGAAGACCCAGTCTGACCCCCCCGCAGCGGGCTGGTTGTTACGGGGCAGGAACCCTGCGCAGGAACCCGGCAGGGAGGGTGGGGGGCGAGGAGCCCGAGGATGGGGGTGGGGGGCAGATGGGGTGCCAGCATTGGCCGGCGAGCCGAGAAAGCAGAGCAACCTAAATGTGGGGCTCAGTAGAGCACCCATCTGTCTGCAGCCAGATTCCAGGATGCATCTGTGCTATGGAGTGAGCTCCCAGGCTGGGGGGCACACCAGCCTGACTTGAACCCTAGGGCCCGTCAGCAGCTGTGTGACCCAGGCTCAGCCGCTCAACCTCTCTGGGCCTCACTGCGTAATTCACAGGATCCTGCAAAAGCTCGGGGGCTGACCCTGCAAGGGTACCATTACGCGCTGACGGCAGCGGCACTTACGCCAGGGCCTGCCCTTTACCAAGTTCAAGTCTGAAAGCTAGAGAAGCTGAGGGATTGCAAGGGAAGGAAGGTGTCCTGCTTCCATCCCGGTCGGTTCTGACCCCTCGAGACTGGAGCCCAACTCAGAACCGTTACGGTACACAGTGGCCCAACTGGAAGGGACCCCAAAGCCCCTCCCTGGACAGACAGGGAAACTGAGGTCCGGCAGGTAAGAACAGTCGTCTAGGTTTGCACTGGAAGTGGGTGGGCCTGGGCATTATTGGTTTCTGGATGTGGCTGACCTCAAGGGGATGGATGGACTTGGTGTCATGGCCAATGAGGAGGCGAGGGGCTGGGGAGTCGCCCCCAACCCGTTTATCACTGTTGTGTGAGCTTCCTCTCTGGGTGGAGCCCAAAAAGATGCATGTGGTCCAGCCTTCCAGGGGGCCCCGCGTTGGCTCAGAGATAACTGCTGTATGGGGGACCAGGCCCCAAGGCCATCAGGGCCACCTGATGGCCCCTAGAAGAGCCACCCTTGGATCCGCCATATCTTGTCCATATCTTGTCTCCTGGCACTGGTTCACCCTGGGATGAGGAGGGGCTGAGCCTGGCTCCCAAATCAGCAGGCATCTCCCTGATGCTCTGGGGACAGGCCAAGGGTATGGATGAGCTCCCGGCCTTGGGTCTCCAGCAAAGCTGCTCCTCCCCCCAACTCTTGCTCTGAGCGTGTCTGAGCTTGACCGTGAGGGAGCCGGCTGATTCCAGAGGCTTTACCCTGCATCCTGCAGAAGCCACGGGACACGGCATCCTCCTCTCTTCCATCTGTAAGATGGGCACGTTGGACCTAGCGGTCTTCAAAGTCGTGGCCCTCAGCTTCGAAGATTCTCAAATTCTGTGGTTGGTGGGATCTGGCAGGTCGGCCCAGCTCCCCTTTCCTGAGGGCAGACCGCAGAAGCCATAACTCTGTGACCTGCGCCTCGTCAGCCAGCGCTGACTGGACCGGGGTGGACACGTCACTCACGTGGGCCAATCAGATCGTCTCTCCCAGAACTGGACTCTGGGACCCACCGGGTGGACAGGTGCCGGAGGGAACGCAAGACCCAGGCTGGGGCAGGAGGCGCCGGGGAGGCGATCTGCAGACAGAGAAACTGACCAGGTGTTGATCGGATCCCAACCCAACACCCCAACACCCACTCCCCATTCTTCTGGAAACAGCACCCAATTTAGGGGGGAATTCTCTCCCCCCGCCCCCCCCGCGTCCGGCGTGGTCCTGAGAGCCCGGCGCGGCCCAGACACGGGCGGGACTGATCTTTGAGCGCAGGGCTGCAGAGAGGGAGGAAGGGACCCGAGCTGATGGAGCCTGGAGACCCCGTTTCCTCGTTTCCGCCGGTCGGTCCCATATCCTGGAGATCCGTGGGACCCGTCCCCAGTCCCCTGAGCGCTTCTGACCCCACACACTGCCAGTTCTGCTGCTTTCGTCTCGGTGGCGGGCACACCCTGGAGCCAGGGTGGGGGGCTCCCTCCCAGGGGTGTCCTGCCCCTCGGGTGGCCTGGCTTGTCTCCTGTCCTTGTAAACTGTCCACGCTGGGACAGCAGGAGGCGCGTGGCCAGCTGCCCACGTGTCGGAAGAGCCTCACTTTGAGACCCTCGCCGAAGGCTTCGGTGAGGAAGGTGAAGTTCATGCCACCAAGCTCACGGGGCAGAGAGAGGTGAGGACCAGAACAGTCTGCCTGTTAAGGGCCGTCCTTCAGCACGATGGCCATGAACTCTGTGAGTGGAGAGACCCCCTCTCGCTTCCAGGGCGTCTGGGAGAAAGGAGGGAGGCCTTTATTCCAGGCCAGGTGGGCTTTGCATCTGTTTCTCGTTCACACATGTGCCCGCTCAGCTGCTCCACACCTCCTGCAACGGGATTGAGCCGCTTCGACCGGGGGCACCGTGGTCTTCGCAGACAAATGAGGAAACCGGGGCCCGGAAAGACCACAGACCTGAGCCCGGATCCCACAGGCAGGGCCAGCACTGAGGCTGCTGGTTTAGGGCCCTTTCCACAGACGCAGCTTCATTAAATCATCGCCTTTCCCATTGTCAATGACAATGTTACTATTATTAAAATAAAATACTCTTCGTCAGTAACAGCAGCCAATCTTTACTGAGTGGTACAAAGTATTTTACACACATCACCTCACTTGATTCTTTTTTATAATTAAAAAAAATTTTTTTTTGAGAGAGAGAGTGGGCACGCAAGCAGAGGAGGGGCAGAGAGAGAGGGGGAGAGAGAGAATCCGATGTAGGCTCTGTACTGCTAGCACAAAGCCGCACGCGGGGCTTGAACCCACGAACCACAAGATCATGATCGGAGTTGGGGCACGTGGATGGCTCAGTCAGTTAAGCCTTTGACTTCAGCTCAAGTCATGATCTCGCGGTTCGTGGGTTCGAGCCCTGCTTCTGGCTCTGTGCTGACAGCTCAGAGCCTGGAGCCTGCTTCAGATTCTGTGTCTCCCTCTCTCTCTGCCCCTCCCCTGCTCACGCTGTCTCTCTCAGAAATAAATAAAACATTAAAAAAAAAAAATTAAGATCATGACCGGAGCCGAGGTCGGACACTTAACAGACTGAGCCACTTAGACCCCCCTCACTTGATTCTTACAATGGCTTTGTGGGGAGGTGTTACCTTTACTATGCCCATTTTCCAGATATGGAAACTAAGACTTCAGGAGTTTAAGTAACTCACCTCAGGCCACGCGACCAGTGAGTGGCTTCAGGGCTGTGCTAACCGATGCCCCATCCTGCTTCCCTCGACAGGGAGGGAGTGATTGGCCGCTTCCCCAGGCCCCGAAAGCACAAGGCTGGCCAGAGGACCCGGTGAGGGCGTGCTGCGGTAGGCGGCTCTGACATGGATGGACAGCCAGCTCCTGGTCCCCTCCGAGCCGCCTGAGTGTCCAGTCATTTACGTAGGGCTAACGGTGCAGCTGGCTCCCCCGCAGGCAAGATGGGCGGGAAAGACCAGAGAATTCTCCCTGCGGGAACACTGCTGAGCCTTTCTCCCTGTGACCGTGCCCCACAGTCTGAAGGTTCATGCCGCTCCCTCCAGCCGCGCCCGAGCTTGCCTCGATTCCTCCTGACCCAGTGTTCCCGCAGCCGCTGCATGGGCATGAAGCACGTTGTGGGGACAGGGTGGATCCGCTCAGGTGAGCCCAGTGCAGGGTGATGGAGTGCCCACTGTGGGCCACGTACCTGCGGGTCGTCTGAGAGGTGGTGAAGGCGCTGGCCTGGCCGCTGGCAGGGGAGGGGGAGCCTCTCTCCAGCAACGCCCACCCTGTGAACACACCTGCAGAAGGTTGGCTGCTTTACCTCAGTCCATTCAACCCTCATCAGGGTTCCGTGTTGCCTCACTTACCTTGAGGGAATGCTCTCCCTGTCATTTTTCCCAGGAGGGTCAGACTCATAAAGCAGTCAGTTCCTCACAGTTATTTATTTCATGGGACGCCAGTTCTTCAAATGCTAAGGGGAGTTAAGGAAAAAAAAAATGTGCTGGACAAATAAGTTTGGAGAACACTTAATAAAATAAAATGGATTCCTTTCCTGCAGGACTTCTCAGAGCCTTTATGATGCTAACATACACCTTGACTTCTGGAGGGAGGGGTTTAGAGCCTGACTACTCCCCACAAGCAGGGGGCCCCTTCTCTTCCCTTGGGACATATATGCCACACAGACTGGTTTTTTAGGAGGCACTGAATTACATGCATTTAACAATTCTTTTTTAATTTGGAGAAAAATATGATAAAAACTACTTAATCGAAATACTCAGTGATGCACATACATTTTTCCCCCCTCACACAGTTGGGATCATCCTAGAAGCTTTTCTGGGTTTTTTTCCGTGCTGTCAACAGATCCGCACCACGTGAATAGATTTCCAGCCATGGTTTAATTGAACGCGGTATCGGATTCTATGGTTTGATAGGTGAATCCCTCATTTGGGGTCTGTAAATCACTTCCGGTTTTTATTGTTATTTTAAATGCTGCTGCGGTACCATCTTTGAGGCTTAACATTTGTACAGACCTCTAATTGTTGGCTTGGGATAATTTCCTAGAAATGGAATTGCTGAGTCAGAGAATATGGATATTTCAAACTGTTCTTTCAAAAGGATGTACCAACTGGCACTCTGCTTGGCAACGTCCGGATGCCCATTTTCTTGCTCCTTTGCCAACACTGGGTATGATTTTTTTTTTTTTTTTTTTTTTTGGCCACTTTGTATTTTGCTTCTTTGCCGGTTTGTAAGGAACAGCTTTCCTGTGCACTGGCCGCTTGCGTTTGCTCTTGCTGTGTCTGACCTGCTTCTCTCCCCAACTTTCTATAGAGGGCTCATCTCTCTCTTATTGGATTAGAAAGGTGTTTGGTTTTTTTTTTTCCTAACGTTTATTTATTTTTGAGACTGAGAGAGAGAGAGAGAGAGCACGTGCGCGTGCACGTGGGGGCAGGGCAGAGAGAGAGGAAGACACAGAATCGGAAGCAGGATCCAGGCTCTGAGCTGTCAGCACAGAGCCCGATGCAGGGCTTGAACTCACGACCCTTGAGGCCATGACCTGAGACAAAGTGGGATGCTTAACAGACTGAGCCACCCAGGCGCCCCAGAAAGTTCTTAATAGGTTAAAGGCATTAACTCTGTCCTGTGCTTGTGCAAAGCATTTTTGACCCGCATAAACCCCGCCCCCCATGAGAAGATCAAATTCCTTTATGAGATAGGAAGTGATCTGCCGAAAGTCACATAGTGCTTCAGGGACAGGACCAGGATGGGGGGGGGTTACGTTCCACGTTGGGGGTTTGGTGGGACCCCTCCTCCCCTCCCAGCCCCCTTCCACTGAGCTAAATTTCGTACCCCCCCACCATCTGTTTGCACCCCCCAATCCACCCCAGGCCCGTGGAAAGGAAAGGATTTCCCTGGACACATCTCCTTATCGTATAAAGTGCCCACAGCCCCAAGGACCAGTCGCTTGTGGGTAGCTGTACCCCAAGGGGGCTTGAGCTCACCTGGGGGAGCCAAGAAGTCTCCATGGAGGTGATGTTTACGTGGAGATCTGAAGGGACATCAAATAGTGCTGCCCAATAGAAATATAATGTGAGCCACATGTACAATTTTTAAGTTTCTAGTAGGCACCTAAAAGTGAAGATATCGAGGGGCTCCTGGGTGGCTCGGTTGGGTGTCCAACTCTGGCTCAGGTCACTATCTCATGGTTCCTGAGTTCAAGCCCCGCATCTGGCTCACTGCTGTCAGCGTGGAGCCGGCTCTGCTTTGGATCTTCTGTCCCACCCCGCATGTACACAGGCTCTCTCTCTCTCTCTCAGAAATAAAACAGTAAAAAAATAGAGCGAAACTTTATATCCAAATCAGATATCAATTGCAATTACCTTTGGAAACATAGGAACAAGATAGTTTTCATTCTTTTCATTTAGTACAAACCTTCCAAATCTCCTTCGGACCGGCGGCATTTCAGGTGCTCGGTGGCGTTTGCGTGGGAGGGGTCTCTGTGTGGGACACTGCACGTCTAGGCAGTCACTACAGCACAGGAGGGGACACAGCCCTGGCGGAGCAAAGCCTATGAGAGGGAGCGAGGAGAGAAGGGCAGTGGCTGGCTTAGCCTGGCTGGGGCTGGAGGACGGAGTCAAGCGTTCGGCCTTGAGGTCTGTTTAGGGAGTGAAATCCAATGGCCTCGGCGCAGATCTCTTGGATCTAGAGAGCGGGGTCCCTAGGAGAGCCGGGGGTCTAAGGCGCTTCCAATTTCTGGCTAAAGCCAGAGTATAGGAGGAGCCATTTGCCCCAGGAGAGAAGACCTTTCCTGGGGGTGGGGTGATTAAGTTCTGTTTCTGGCCTGATGAATTTGGGGGAC
The DNA here is from genome assembly GCF_003009895.1 of Hyaena hyaena. NCBI lineage: Eukaryota > Metazoa > Chordata > Mammalia > Carnivora > Hyaenidae > Hyaena > Hyaena hyaena. Next base: position 2,427,191 of record NW_024080670.1, on the reverse strand, counting down.
ACCCAAATGGACACACCCCGGAGCGCCCAGGATACGCAGGCTAAGTACTTGGAAGAGACTGGGCCGGAGCTGTTGATCCGTCAGGAAGGTAACCGATGCCCAAGACGCAGCGCCGTAGGGAATATCTGATCCAGCCTCTGGCTACCACATGCCCTTCATTTCTGTTCCCCAAGGGGCTTTCTAGAAGAACTACTGAGCAAGCTTCTGGGGTCACTCTCCCAGGCGAGCTTATAAAACAAGACAAGGGATTCTCTGATGAAAGGCAGGGGAGGACCAGAGGCTGGGTTGAGATGCAGATTCCCAGGCCACGCCCCCATCTCATTCAGTACGGGCCCCGTGTGGACGGTGCCTGGGCATCTGGGTCATCAATACACTCGGGCAGGTGCCTCAGGAAGGCACCTTCCCTGAGCTACCTGCAGGTGAGCAAAATGGCTGATTCAAAAGCAATGTGTTTAATTAACCACAGAAAAGAATCTGTATAAAATACAGAGAAGTTTCTGAATTTAGTCGTGGCGATGGTGGCACAACCCAGCAAATATACTGAAACCACAGAACTGTACGCTTCAGAATAGTGGATTTTGTGTTCTGTGAATTACATCCCAATTTTTATTTTATTTATTTTATCTTTAGAGAGAGCACAAGCAGGGGAGATGGGGAAGAGGGAGAGAATCCTAAGCAGCCTCCACGCCCCGTGCAGGGCCCATTGGGGTACTTGATCAACCCTAGGTCATGACCTGAGCCGAAATATAGAGTCGGCCGCTCAACGGACTGAGCCACCCAGGCGCCCCCAGTTTTTTTTTTTTAAATACAAAGGAAAATACAGAAGAGAGCAGAACATAAAGTGACTTGCAATCCCACCTATGCTGGTAGCAACTGATAGACCACCCTGGAGGTGTAGCCTTCAGACTGCTTTTCACAGGTGTATGAAAGTAATCGGAGGATACACTGGTTTATAACCCTCAGGGAGCCGCCCTTGACCCCTCCCCCACCCAGGGACCCATCCCGTTTCTAAGGGCTCAGTCCTCACGCTCTCGTTGCCTACACTCCCTCCTTAGCGACCTTATCCTGCCACACAGCTCGTCATTCCATCTGTCCCAGGACGACGCCCAGCTTATCCGCACAGCGTCCGTGACCCTGAACTCCAGGCGCCCCCAGCACCTGTTTCCTCGGCATCTCATCCAACGTGCGTCCATATTTCACACGACCAGAGCCCGTCTCCTGCTCTGGCCACCTCCACACCTGTCCACTCCCCACTTGAGCAATGGACAGCCTGTTCTAACAGTCGCTCAGGGCCAAATCCTTGGCATTGACCTTGACTCCCTTCTCTTTGTCCCCCATCCCCACCCAGTCCGTTAGGCGATCTCGGCGTCTCTACTTGGAAAATATAACCTGAATCTTAAGTACTTGGCTCCACATCCTCGCCTGCCTCCCCGGACTGGCCACCGCCACCCCGGCTGGTGACACAGCACCCCCTGTGGGTCCTGCCTCCGCCGTGCCTGCCGGGAATCCTGCAGCGGAGAAATCTGCTGAAGTATCAACAGATCCGGAGTCTGACTCGGCTTCCACCCCTCCCTCTAAGCCCCACCTCGCCCATCACCCCATCCTTGCCTCTTCCTCCTACGCTGTCCACCCGCAGGCCCCCAGCACCTTCCCTCACACAGGTGTGCTGAGTGACCACTGCAAGGTCAGGTGCCTCGCAGGGGATACAACTACAGATGAAACCAGAACGCTGCCCCCGGGGGCCTCAGGCTACAGGGGAGGGAGCACGTGCTTAAGAGATACAACCACTAACACAGTCTGTGATGGTTGTAAAAGGATAAAGCTGATTAGGGGACAGGAAAGGTCCCAGCATGTGACAGACACTGTAGATTGGGTGGCCAGGGACGGCCCTGTGGACTCTCTTCTCTTGCCTCTGTCCACCCAGATGGAGTCCTGGCTCCTGGCCTGAGCCTCGGCTCCCCCCTGGAGTACCCAGGAGCACCCACCTCGGCTCCCTCCACAGGGAGGCCGCCCCTCTGCACCGAGGCTGGAGAAGATCTGACCCTGTCACCCCTCTGTGTAAAGCCCAGAGGCCCAGCTCTTTGGGGCCAGGCCAGGCCTGACCCCACCGGCTCTGGTCCTTCTATCGGGCATCAGATGTACCCCACCTGCGCCTGCGGCCCTGTGCTCTGCGAGGAACGCTCCCTGGGGTTCAGGCCTCCCCCCTCCTCCAGGTTTTCTGGGCCTGGAACGCGGTCCCAACAACCCCCGCTTCTCCCTCCCCTGGCCTTGGAGGTCACCTTCCCCCAGGCCGCGGTAGGTATCCCCCATCATCCATGTGACATCCTGCAGTGCCCCCCCGCCCCCACCCTGTGAGGGCCGGGGCCGCGCCCGTCCCATTCAACGGCGTGTCCCCAGCGCCCGACAAATCCGCGTCGAATGAATGAGTTTCGCGGCGCAGAGACTTGGCCTCATTCACGTCAGATCTTCCGGGCCCTCCCCCCGCCCCCCCCGCCCCGCCCTGCCGCGCCGCGGGGGGCCGGAGCGCGGGGCGCCGCGGCAAGGGCGGGGGTGACCGCCCCCTCCCGCCGCGGGCCCGGCGAGGCCAGGGGGCGCCCCGGCCGCCGGCCCGGCTCCGCGCCCGCGGGGCCGCCGTGCCGCGGGCGCAGGCCCGGCCGGGCGGGTGCGGGGCGGGAGGTGGCGCCGGGCGCTGAGTGGCGGCTCCGGGTCCACCCCTGGCGCGCCGGTGCGAGCGGGAGGCGGGAGGCGGGGAGCGCAGGGGCGGCGGCGAGAGGGAGCGCAGCAGCGAGCATGTGCCGCGGAGCCCAGTAACCAGGGACGACCGCGGCCACCCCGCGGCCGCGTCGGCGCCCAGCCCAGCGCAGCTCCGCGCCGCGGCGCCCGGAGAGGGCGGCGGCCGGACGGCCCGGGCCTGCGAGCGGCCGCCCCGCGCTCCCCCCCCACCCCTGCCGGCCCCGCGCCGCGCCCAGGGGGCCGAGGCGCCGCCAGCCGCGCCGGAGCCCCGCGCCCGGGCCCCGCGCGGGCCCGGCGCAGACAAAGGCGCGGCCCCGGCCCCGGCCCGCCGGCCCTCCGCGCGCGCCCCGCCCGCCGCCCGCGCCGGCCGAGCCGCTCCCGCCGGCCGCCCCGACGGGGTCCGGCCGGGGGGCGGGGGGCCGCGGCCGCCGAGGATGGGGAAATCCAACAGCAAGTTGAAGCCCGAAGTTGTGGAGGAGCTGACCAGGAAGACCTACTGTGAGTGCGCGCGCTCGGACCCCCGCCCCGCGCTCCGCGGCGCCGCCTCCGCCCCCTCGCGCCCCTCCCCCCGCGGCCGGCAGCCTCCCCCCTTCTCCTCTCCTCCGACCCCTGGGCCCTCCTCCGGGCGCGCCCGCCGCACCCCTCCCCCGGCCCCTTCCCGCCCGGCCCGGGAGCGGAGCCCCTCCGTAGCCCCCGGCCGCGCCCCCCCCACCCCGGCCCCACACCTGGCCCTATTGTTCTAGGGCACCCCTCCCCCCGCCTCCCTCCCTCCAACCCCCCACTTCCAACCCCCCCCCCCGGCCGGGAGGGCCGGCTCCAGCCCACCCGCGGCCCCCTCTCTGAAGAGCTGTCCGAAGCCCCCCCCCCCCCCTCCCCACCCCCCCCCCCCGGCCGGGAGGGCCGGCTCCAGCCCACCCGCGGCCCCCTCTCTGAAGAGCTGTCCGAAGGAGTCGGGGAGGGGGGGTGTGTGCCAGGGCGAGGGGCGGTGGTCGGGGAGGGGGCTCCCGATTGCGCGGTGGCTCGGGCTGCGCGGATCCGACTGGCATGGGCGCAGCGGGGTGGGTGATTCATGCATCACGATGCCACTGCCGCTGGTGCTGGTGCTGCGGCTGCGAGGTTGGCCTGTCGCCCCCTCCCTGGCCCGGATCGTGTGTGTTGGGGTGGGTGGGGGGCGAGACTTGTCAGAGAGCTCGAGGCGGCGGCGCGGGGTCTTGGTCGCCCTGTCGCTGCGGGATTTACAGGGTGAATTCTCCCCTGGCCCTGATCCCACCTCGCCCTTTTTATCCCCTGTCTGCCACTCTGGGAAATGGGTTTATACAGTCGGAGAGTGGGGGGGTGATCTGGGCGATCTCAACAGGTAACCATTCCAGGCGTCCCTGAGACCCTCCTGTCTGCCAATTTCGGACTTCTCTAGAGCTATGGGGATGTGGCTCTCCACATGGCCCAACTTCACAACTGTCCTGTGCCCCGGGATCTTCAGTTTCTCCATTACAGCTGTCTCCCTGCTCCGCAGCCCTCTTGGGGGACACCCCAGCTTGCCAGGGGTTAATGGCCCCAGGTCCTGACCCCCGACTCTTTTATTTTGGCGACAGGGTGAAGGACCAGTCCGTGGCCTGCAAGGGCTTCTGCCTGGGTGTCTGACTTGGAAGGGGGCCCTGGCCCTGGGTGTGGGTTGCAATTCAGAGCCAGGACCTGGGCTCCGGCCGCGAGGGTCTAGCCCCTCTGCAGTCTTTCAGGAGGCAGCAGAGTGACTGCCAGCCTCCTGCGTTGACGGAGGCCTGGGAGGCAGCTCCTGGTGGTGCATTGCACAACCTCGGCCCCCCTCCCCCCTCCATCCGTCTTCTGGGCACGTTTGCAGGTCTGGCCGAGCCCACGCTTCAGCTCCATGCCCCCTTGCCCCGTGTGCCTGTAACAAAGGGGGGCTTTCCTCGCCAGTCTGCCGAGAGCGGGTGGTCCTTCTCCAGTGGAATTCTCCAGCAAGGAGCTCGCATCCTGGTGGCTTCTCCCTGAAGCGTGGGAGCTCTGAGGACCCAGACTCCGGCCCTTACTGCTCTTGCCGTCTTTCCTGGGGTGCTGGGGGTGGGTGGGAGGCTTCCGTGTTTGGCTACTGTTTTGTGAGATTTGCTGGGCCTTCCCTCAGGCTCTGTGCGGATGTGCCCGCAGGCAGGCGGCGGCTGGGACGTCCCGGGCTCCGGTGCTCCGGGAGGCAGGGGGCACCTCGGGCGGGCTTTGCCAGGATGGTGGGCCTGGGTTGTACCCGGGCGTCCCCGTCGTGGTGAATGACCTGTGAGCTGAATGAAGCCAGGTTGCCCACTACGGAGCACATGATATGCCAGCCTCTGCATCACCAGCTTGTAGGGTCCTCAACTGGCCTCCATATGGTGGGCTTGGTTACCAGCCTCTTTTCTTTTTTTTTTTTTAATATTTATTTATTTATGAGAAGGAGACAGAGTGGGAGCAGGGAAGGAGCAGAGAGAGATAGGGAGACACAGAATCCGAAACAGGCTCCAGGCTCCGAGCTAGACGTCAGCACAGAGCCCGATGCGTGGCTCGAACCCACGAACCTGCGAGATCATGACCTGAGTCGGAGTCAGATGCCCCGCCGCCGACTGAGCCCCCTTGGGTGCCCCTGTGACCAACCTCCTTTGCTGATAAGGAAACTAAGAGGCTTGGAGAGGTGAAGTCGTGTGCGTGGGACCCATGGCCAGGCACTGGGTGGTGGCAGGACTCAGACTCCAGTCTGTGTCCAAAGTTACGCCCCTTGAAAGACCTCATGGCTCATGCTGAGATGTCCAGAGGGGACTTTTTCCGTGGGTCCCTGCCCAGGTACCACTGTCAGTGGACTGTGGATGGGAAGGAGGTGTGGGGCAGTCATTTTGTCCACCCCCCCCCCCCGGGGACGTCTGTCACCTTTGGGAGAAGTTGAGTCAACAGGGCTTTGTTAGGAAGGGGCCGGGTGCTTCTGCGCTGGCCTGGGCTATTTTTAAAGGCCTTTGGAGACGTGGAACAGTTTTGATCCGAGAGAGCGAGCCGAGAACTTTCCTCGGTAGCGCCCTGATTAGGTGTGGGCTGGGGGAGCTGGTGGTGGGTTCCCTGGCTTCCTGTCTGGCTGATGCTTGCCTGTGCTGGCGCTTAGTAGGTCTACAGATACTCGCTGATGAAAAGGTTCCTGGCAGGAAAAGCAGAAAAAGCTTCCCGTTTGTTCTAAGGCCCCAGATGGGCTTCCTTCTGATGGGGACGGGAGCCATCTGCTCTTTGTCTGGGGGTGGGGGGGTGGGGGTTCTGTGTGTGGGGTCAAGAGAGGAGTGCTTAGCAAGGGCCGTCAAATGTCAAAGTCTCCTGGAGAGCCTGTTAAATACCAAGTACCAGGTTGCCTCGCTCTCAGCCATTCTCATGCTTAAGGTCTGGGCCTGGGCCAGGGCCTTGCATCCTGAAGGGGCGTTTGTCGTGCAGATATTGGCTCCCAGGAGCCCCAGTGGAAGACGCAGACCTGTACTGGTTCTGGGGGTCCCGGCACATGTAAACATCACCTGGTGTCCTGGGCCACCTCCGGATACCACAGCTGGCCTCGGCGCCTGGAGGGAAGGACTGTCCCGGTGGGGTGTGTTTGTGTGTGTGTGTGTGCACTCGCTCGCGTGTGTGCGAGTGTGCGCAGAAGCCGGAGAAGACCTGCGAACACATCTGGATTCAGCCTAGCTGAAACCCTCCGTCTTTCAGGCTGAGCACTGCAGAAGAGGTTTTTTCCGCCTCTGCAGATAAGATTTTGTAAATCATCGTGTCCCGGAATCCAGTCTTCACTCTTCCTGGCAGAGCGCGTATCTGGAAGCAGCAGGAAGCTCAACACGGGTGATGGTGGGGGGGGCCCCTGCCCAGGACAGTAGGCAGCCGGCAGCCCAGTTTCTGGGAGGTCTGGCCCGCTTTCTCCCAGCTCGTTGGTGGGCCGTCGTCACCTCTGTGTGCCAGGGACAGGCCAGCCCCTCTCCGAACTGAACCTCAGTTTTCTTATCTGCAAAATGGGTCCACTCGTGGTCCTTGGCTCCCAAGGGGCCGTAAGGGGTCGCCAGGATCATTCCCTGAGAGCCTAAGACATGGCCTGTGGTGTACAGCGTCCTCCTTAATGTGCGATGGCAATTGTCAAGGATGTACGAGAGCAGTCACTGGGGTTTTGCTGATGTAATTCAGCTTCGTCTTGAATTGGTCTGAAATACATCTTGTGGGCAAAGTTCATCTCTCCACAGAGGAACCCTCCCTCGGCCCTGGACTCGGTGCCTGACACGCGGGAGGCCTGGAGGGGGGGTCTGCGTGCTCCCGCATCTCGGCAGGTTCCCGTTTTCCCGGTGGTGGTCTTGCCACACCCCCGCTTATTAACTCTCGGGCTGCCTGGCCCTGCCGTTCCCGGGGCGCTCCCTGCGTGCTGGGCGCGGACACTGAAACGCAGAGAGAGATGTGATTCCTGCCTTCGGATGGAAACCAGCCGGGTGGCCCCCAATGCCGGGCTTACGGGGCTCGAGTCGTGTGTTGTGGTCGGAGCCGCGTTGGGTTAAAGGCTTCCGGGCCCAAGCCGGGCAGCTCTCCACCCCCAGGAGGCAGACACCCCCACCCTGCCTCCCTTAGCCTGTTCCCGTGGTGCTCACGGCCCTCCCCGGGGACCCTCTGCCCGGGACCCGGAGGAGGTCACCTGCTCCTTGTCGCTCTTGGTCAGCCCAACCTCAGCCTTGACCTTGCTCGCCAACCTTGAGTCTCCGCAGCCTTTATTCTGATGCCCAGAATGGTGCCCGGCACGCGGCAGCTTGCGGAGGGGAGGGGCGTCCAAATGGGAGGCGGGGGAGCCAGCCGCTAAAGCCTCTGCCGCCTGGAGCAGAGAAGGGGACCCTCGTTCACAGTGAGGAGCCTGGGGTTTACGAGATGCTGGGTGTCACCATGACTCCCTGGCTTTGGGAAGCGTCCCTTCGTGGAAGATAAGGAATGTTCTCTGATGCTCACTCCCGCCACTCGGTGCTGCTCAGCTAGAGGGGGCAAGGCATTGCCGTGGGCGGGGGCGGGATCCGGTACCCAGTTCGGGACAAACAGGGGAGGTGGGGTGTGAAGGGCCCCACAGCCCAGGAGAGGGAAGGCCCAGAGTGGGGAGGCGGCTTCTGCAATCCCTGTGCGTCCTGGGTGCAAGAGAGTGAGGCCTCGCTCCCTCTCTCTACCAAAGGGAAGACACTGCGGCCGGAAGAGGAACTGAGATCAGAGCCTTTACACCAGGGCGGGCATCTGGGCAAAACAAACAAACAAACAACCAAGTTTGCTTTTAGGAAAGAACTCAGTGTCCTGGACAAGGGAGCTGGGTCCTCAGCCGGGCTCTGTGACCTTGGGCAAATCACTTACCCTCTCTGAGCACCACCTTGCCCAGCCCATAATACCTGCTCACGTGACTCCATGGGTCCGAATGGGAGGGTGTGTTGAGGTCCAGAGTGGGTGGGCCGGAAAGGGAAGGGGCGCTGTGTGACAGCAGGGCCTCGGGGGGTGGGGGGAGGGGGGGTAGAAGCACTCTGGGGCCCGATGTGTGGGTGTTCCAGCTCCTGACTCTGCGGGCTTTCTTCCAGAACTTTACTTTCCTCCTGGGGAAGATGGGCATCTCAGAGGCCCCAGAGCTGGATTCTCGGGCACGTGACGGGTTTAGCCCAGCACCTGGTTCTGAGGGGACCCTTTAAACTTCTGGTGACACTCGGTCCCAGGATACATGTCCCCTGTCTTCTAGAGCAGGATGTGCCGAGGGGGTCTGCAGCCTGCCCCCTTGCTGTGCAGAGAGAAGCAGAAGAGACCGGAGAAGGGGAGGGACTTGCCGGGGGTCACAGAGCCCAGGCCTTTTCCTCACACCTGTTCTGGCTCTTTCTGTCTCCTCTGGCTCCTTCTGTCTCCACCCCACCCCAGAGATTCTGGCCGCCGCCTTGGGGTCAGACCCAGCTTCCTCTGTCCCTATAGCCCGGCCTCTGCCCCTCTGGGTAGGTGGCGGGCAGAGGGCAGTGCAGCGGCTGGCGGGCCAGGCTCACGTCATTCCTGACCAAGGGCCCCAAAAGGCCATGGGAAGGGATTTGCACCTTTTCTGAGACGGGCTGGGCGGCCGTGGAAGGAGGTGGTGCAGAAAGGTAGACGTGGGTTTCGAGAGCATCCTTATCTCTAGTTTGAGAATGGATTGGGGGTCATCAGCCTTGGTGGAGGGGTGGTCATGGTGCTGAACTGGGTATCAGTGGGGATGCCGTGAAGGACAGATCCTGGGTATCATCTAGAAGGCAGACTCAACAGGAACTTGGTACGTGAGTGTCATTACCTTGTAAATTTCGGATTACCTACTTTTTATTTTCCAACTTTTTAATTTTATTTTTATTTTTAATTAAAAAATTTTTTTAATGTTTATTTTTGAGAGAGAGAGACACAGAGTGCGAGCAGGGGAGGGGCAGAGAGAGAGGGAGACACAGAATCCGAAGCAGGCTCCAGGCTCCCAGCTGTCAGCACGGAGCCTGACGCGGGGCTCGAACCCATGAACCACGAGACCACGACCTGAGCTGAAGTCGGACACTTAACCGACTGAGTGCCCCAGGCCCCCCTATTTTCTAACTTTTTTAAACCTGCAAATTGTGAATGTTTGCTCGCATCATTATTCTTTTAAAACATGATTAAACATTTTTTAAAATTTTATTTATTTATTTTGAAAGAGGGTGCAGCCAAGCAGGGAGTGTCAGAGAGAGAGAATCTCAACCAGACTCCTCTTGGAGTCCGATGCGGGGCTTGAACACACGAACCGTGAAATCATGACCTGAACCGAAACCGAGTCCCTTAACTGACTGAAGCACCCTGGTGTCCCCCTAAAACATTATTTTTTAGTGGCTTACATATGAACGAAGCATTTCATTTGATGTCTTGCCATTAGACAGGTTGCTTTCTTAATTTCTTTCTCTCTTTCTTTCTCTCTCTCCCTTTCTTTCTCTCTCTCCCTTTCTTTCTCTCTCTTTCTTTCTTTTCTCTTTTGCCAACACCAACAGTGCTGTGACGAACATTTTTGTACTAAATCTTTGTAAGAACGGCATTGCAGTAAATTTTCGCACCTTTCTCTTCTTGAAGGTAAATCCCCCCAAATGAAGCTGTGGAGTTACAGCCTGGGGGCATCTTAAAAGGCTTTTGATAGAAAAATTGTTAAATCCCTCCCCGGAAAGTATGTTCTAATCGACATTCGCAGGAAGCATGGGTGAGAGAGCGCCTGTTTGCTTGCATTCTTGCCAGCCCTGAGTCTTACTGCTTTTCTCCACGATTGTTGATTTTTGTGGGGAAGAAAAGAGTAGCTCGCTGTTTCAATATTCATTCCTTTGATTACTGTTACTTTTTTTTAATGTTTATTTCTGAGAGAGAGAGAGAGAGAGCGCACGAGCAGGGGAGGGGCAGAGAGAAAGAGGGGGACAGAGGGTCCAAAGCGGGCTCTGACCGCACAGAGCCCGACTCAAGGCTCGAACTCAAGAACTGTGACATCACGACCGGACCCAAAGTCGGGTGCTTAACCCACCGAGCCACCCAGGTGCCCCCGATTCCTGTGAAATGGAATTCTAGAATCATTGGGCCAGCGGACACTCTGGAGTCACGTAGTCCCATGCCCTTATTTTACAAACGGAAAACCTGAGTCTCAGAGAGGCGACATGTCTGTCCCAAGGTTATGTGGCAAATGCCAGGCGGGGACCCAGGACGCCTGGCTCTTGCTGGGGGTGCTTCCCATGGAACCACGATGGGGTGGCTGTCGGGGCTGAGATGGCGATGGCTTGCTTTTTTCTGATACGGTTCGTCTTGCCCTAAATATCTCTTACTCTGAGGTAAGGAAAAAGCCAGCCTCAATTAAAAAGAGCATCCTTTGTACTGGCATCGTGAGATGAAATACTTTGCGTGGCCTGGGTGTGGTCTACTTACCAGGGCCAAGAACGTCATGAATTAATGTGCCAAGTTTCCAGGTAACTTGAAATTGGGGTCAGATTCGCGGCTGAAGGCAGGATGGCAGTGTCCCCTTAGCTTGCGGGGCAGTGTGCTTTCTCCTGGCTGTGACTGTTCAGACCCCTGACCCCTCTGGGTTCTGGGTGTCTGGGTGGTGTGTGACGTGGGGACAGCCCTGTTCCCCAACAGGCGGACACAGGGGGCGGCATGTAGTAAGTGCTCAGTAAGTAACTGTCACGGGAAAGAGGCTGCTTAGCTGTTGGTGGCAGGGAACGGCAGCCCTTGGCCTCTCCCCTGGGCCGTCACAAGCCCTCTGCTGAATTGGGAGTGAGTGGCAAAGAGTGGCCTCTGTATTTGGCCTTGCTGGCTGGTGGCAGGATCGTTCTGGATTGGGCCCCTGGCTTGCTGAGTGGGGGAGGGAAGACGGCTCTGCAATGCTGGCCCTTAGATCCCTGCATGGACGTGGCCTTGGAGGGCCAGAGAGGCACCTGCCTGGGCTCCCGTCCCCGTCCCAGAACCAGCAGAGCCCGGACAGTGACTGTGCCCCCTGGGACTCAGTTTCCCCTTCTGTGCCATGTTCAGATTGCCAGCTGGTGAGACCGGTGTGGGGCAGCTACCCTGGGGCCCCGGACAGCGCATGCCCGGGCTCCCGTGTCCGCTGACCTGCTGTAATAGGCTGTCTGGGCCACAGGCACAGTTCTTTTTAAAAATTTTTTTAAATGTTTATTTATTGAGAGACAGAGTGAGCAGGGGAGGAGCAGAGAGGAAGACACAGAAGCTGAAGCAGGCTCCAGGCTCCGAGCTGTCAGCACAGAGACCAACTGACTGAGTCCCCCAGGCACCCCCCTACCCCAGTTTTTTTTTTTTTTTTAACGTTTATGTGTTTTTGACACAGAGAGAGACAGAGCACAAGCTGGGGAGGGGCAGAGAGAGAGGGAGACACAGAAGCTGAAACAGGCTCCGGACTCCGAGCTGTTAGCACAGAGCCCAACACGGGGCTCGAACCCATGGACCACGAGATCATGACCTGAGCCGAAGTTGGACCCTTAAGCAACTGAGCCACCCAGGCGCCCCCACAGGCACAGTTCTTAGTTTCTTGTGCCTTGGTTTTCTCATCTGTGAATGGGGTCTGTGGTGGGTGAGGTTAGGACTAGCAGAGACATGAGTTTGGTGGCTCATCAGCGATGAGGGAGAATCCGTAACCAGCAGGGATCCCATCTCTGGTCCGTCGTGTGAGGGGGCCCCGCTCAGGGTTCCCACATGCCTATCACCAGCTCCTCCCAGGAGTTGCGGGCAGGGGTCCTTGCCACCCATGCGGTAAGCGCGGCAGGTGGCACCCCATCCTGGGCTGAGTATGGGCCCCTGTGGGCGGCGGCGCCGAGAAGCTGCCGCATGTGTGGGCCCGGGGGATCGTGAGCAAGTGTGGGCGCTGGGGGTGGGCGTGCGGCGGGGCGGGGGCTGGGATCACATGCGCGAGCCCTGGTCCACGTGGGCGTGCTCTGGGTGTGAGTGACGGGGTCGCGGCGCGTGTCAGGAGTGGGTGAGCCGGCATGTCTGTGCCTGCGCGGGTGCCCGCCGGTGTGCGTCAGGGCAGCTCTGCGCAGGTTGTAAATGCGGGTGTGCATGGCGGCTGGGGGCGCTGGGCTCAGGAGGCACAGCCAGGCCGGGAACCGGAGTCAGAAGCCGATCGGTCCAGCGCAGCCCCAGGATCCCGCTGCCTGGCTGCCCCTTGGATCCCTAGATGTTCTGGAGCAGCGGGGGGTGGGGGGGGTGAGCACTCGGGGTACAGATTTACCCACTTGTGAGATCCTGGGAGTAGGGACTGTTGTGCTCATTTCACACGTGAAGAAAGAGAGGCCCCGGGCAGATTCAGACGCAGGCCCAAGGCCTCCCGGCCAGCCAGTGGTCAGATTGGGGCTCAGGCTCCGCTCTGTGTCTGGCAAAGCACTGACCGCCCCCCCACCCAGTCTCTGTGAGCCTGATGACCCTAGAGCTCCTGAGGAGGGTAGTGAGCACCCCAGCACTAGAGGCATTCAAGCAGCTGTTGGACATCAGATGCTGGCCGGGCACCCCAGGTTCCTGGGCCAGGGCGGGTAGGGTCCTCTGCTTCCAACTCACACACGGCCCTACTGGTTCCACAGGATGGTGCCTCCTGCAAAGGATTCGGGGCAGCCTTGGCCTTGGCTTCCTCTGGGCGTCGGGCTTCTTTCTCAGCCTCTGCCCATCGCGGTGGAGGCTCTGGGGCTCACTAGGTGCCAAGACTCAATGCTCCCCTCCAGGAGCCCTCCCAGCCCCCGTGCTCACCTCCTGGGGTCCTCCCATCTCCGTGCTCACCTCCTGGGGTCCTCCCTGCCCCCGTGCCCACCTCCTGGGGTCCTCCCAGCCCCCGTGCTCACCTCCTGGGGTCCTCCCATCCCCGTGCTCTCCTCCTGGGGTCCTCCCAGCCCCCGTGCTCACCTGGAGTCCTCTCAGCCCCCGTGCTCACCTCCTGGGGTCCTCCCAGCCCCCGTGCTCACCTGGAGTCCTATCAGTCCCCGTGCTCACCTTCTGGGGTCCTCCCAGCCCCCATGCCCACCTCCTGGGGTCCTCCCAGCCCCCGTGCTCACCTCCTGGGGTCCTCCCAGTCCCCGTGCCCACCTCCTGGGGTCCTCCCAGCCCCCGAGCTCACCTCCTGAGGTCCTCCCAGCGCCCGTGCCCACCTGGAGTCCTCTCAGTCCCCGTGCTCACCTCCTGGAGCCCTCCCAGCCCCCGTGCCCACCTCCTGGGGTCCTCCCAGTCCCCGTGCCCACCTCCTGGGGTCCTCCCAGCCCCCGTGCTCACCTCCTGGGGTCCTCCCAGCCCCCGTGCTCACCTCCTGGGGTCCTCCCAGCCCCCGTGCTCACCTCCTGGGGTCCTCCCAGCCCCCGTGCTCACCTCCTGGGGTCCTCCCAGCCCCCGTGCCCACCTCCTGGGGTCCTCCCAGCCCCCGTGCTCACCTCCTGGGGTCCTCCCAGCCCCCGTGCTCACCTCCTGGGGTCCTCCCAGCCCCCGTGCTCACCTCCTGGGGTCCTCCCAGCCCCCGTGCCCACCTCCTGGGGTCCTCCCAGCCCCCGTGCTCACCTCCTGGGGTCCTCCCAGCCCCCGTGCTCACCTCCTGGGGTCCTCCCAGCCCCCGTGCTCACCTCCTGGGGTCCTCCCAGCCCCCGTGCTCACCTCCTGGGGTCCTCCCAGCCCCCGTGCTCACCTCCTGGGGTCCTCCCAGCCCCCGTGCCCACCTCCTGGGGTCCTCCCAGCCCCCGTGCTCACCTCCTGGGGTCCTCCCAGCCCCCGTGCTCACCTCCTGGGGTCCTCCCAGCCCCCGTGCTCACCTCCTGGGGTCCTCCCAGCCCCCGTGCCCACCTCCTGGGGTCCTCCCAGCCCCCGTGCTCACCTCCTGGGGTCCTCCCAGCCCCCGTGCTCACCTCCTGGGGTCCTCCCAGCCCCCGTGCTCACCTCCTGGGGTCCTCCCAGCCCCCGTGCTCACCTCCTGGGGTCCTCCCAGCCCCCGTGCTCACCTCCTGGGGTCCTCCCAGCCCCCGTGCTCACCTCCTGGGGTCCTCCCAGCCCCCGTGCTCACCTCCTGGGGTCCTCCCAGCCCCCGTGCTCACCTCCTGGGGTCCTCCCAGCCCCCGTGCTCACCTCCTGGGGTCCTCCCAGCCCCCGTGCTCACCTCCTGGGGTCCTCCCAGCCCCCGTGCTCACCTCCTGGGGTCCTCCCAGCCCCCGTGCTCACCTCCTGGGGTCCTCCCAGCCCCCGTGCTCACCTCCTGGGGTCCTCCCAGCCCCCGTGCTCACCTCCTGGGGTCCTCCCAGCCCCCGTGCTCACCTCCTGGGGTCCTCCCAGCCCCCGTGCTCACCTCCTGGGGTCCTCCCAGCCCCCGTGCTCACCTCCTGGGGTCCTCCCAGCCCCCGTGCTCACCTCCTGGGGTCCTCCCAGCCCCCGTGCTCACCTCCTGGGGTCCTCCCAGCCCCCGTGCTCACCTCCTGGGGTCCTCCCAGCCCCCGTGCTCACCTCCTGGGGTCCTCCCAGCCCCCGTGCTCACCTCCTGGGGTCCTCCCAGCCCCCGTGCTCACCTCCTGGGGTCCTCCCAGCCCCCGTGCTCACCTCCTGGGGTCCACCCAGCCCCCGTGCTCACCTCCTGGGGTCCTCCCAGCCCCCGTGCTCACCTCCTGGGGTCCTCCCAGCCCCCGTGCTCACCTCCTGGGGTCCTCCCAGCTCCCGTGCTCACCTCCTGGAGTCCTTTCAGTCTCCGTGCTCACCTCCTGGAGCCCTCCCAGCCCCCGTGCTCACCTCCTGGGGTCCTCCCAGCCCCTGTGCTCACCTCCTGGGGTCTTCCCAGCGCTGTGCTCCCCTCCAGCCCCTGAGCTCAGGAGTGAGTCCGCGGCACAGTGTTAGCGCCCTCCCTGCTCTGGGGGAAGCTGCAGGCTGGGGCCGGGAAGCAGGAGGCAGCCCGAGCAAAAGGCCATGGAGCCCAGTAGTACCCCTGGAGCGCCCCCGGCCGACCTGCCGGTGCCTGGTATGGCCCAGGGACCTCGAGAAAGGCCTGTTGGACAAAGGAGACCATGGGTGCAGTGTGAGGCTCTGGGGGGACCTCAGAGGCCAGAGGTCTGGCAAGCTCCTTGAAGCTTGGGACACGTGCGGTGGACTTGTTTTTGTGCAGTGCCCAGCCTGGAGCCACGCACAGGGCAGGCCTGTGAACACCTCTGGGTAAGGCTTCGGGCTTCGAAGCGTTGGTCCGCATGTGGCCTTGGGCCTCCGCCGACCAGGGCGGGACTTGACTGTGCTCCCGACCTGCAAATCAGACCAGGAGGAGGCTGTCCAGCCTCTGGGGTCTGGGGTCCTGGCTCCAGCCCTCAGGGGGGCCGTGCAATGGGCATGGATACCCTTAGCGCGAGGGTATCCTGACGGGGCCACCTAGGGGGCGGTACGCCTGCCTCGTGAGCCCAGGTTGGGGTGCCCAGGAAGGGGCGCAGGGCAGCCGTGGCCCCCGGACGTCCAGGCCACCGTGCTCCAGATCCCCTTGCAGGGGGGAAGGAGGAGGGCGGCAGGAATGTGGCTTTGAGGAATGCTTAACCCCAAGCAGAAATAGCACTGTGCTTTTTTTAATTTCAGGCTTGGATTTTCAGCTTGGAAGTGGGCTCAGAGTGCGCCTCTCTCTCCCCAGCCTCCCCCAGCTCCCCCACTGCTCTGGCCTTTTGGGGACAGAAGGTGGCCTCTTTTTTTTTTTTTTAAACTAAGAAGCTTCTGCGGGAACCAGAAAGAGCCCTGGATTTGGCGGCAGACGGAGCCGGCTTCACGTCCCATCCCCCGTTCGCCACCTCCCAGCCCTGACTTCCTACCCTCGCTCTCTCTGCTTTCTCTTCTGTGGAACAGGGGTGGGAGGGGTGGGGGTGCAGGGGGAGGGCGACGGGAGCCGAGACGGCTTGTCCGCAGCGTGGTACCAGGCGCTCCTGCTCGGGGACGGCCAGGCCTGCGTGCGAACCCCAGCTCCTCTCGCGAGCGCTGGGACCCTCGGCCAAGCGCTTTTGCCTTGAGCCTCCTTCCTTCTGCCTGTAAAATGGGCAGATGAGGACAATCCGCCTTCCCAGGTTTGTGGCCCGAATGAGTGGGAAAATAATTGGCCTGGCGTGTCCCAAGCTCCCGCACCCCTTCCTCTGAGCCCGGGCGGCCTCACGCAGGACAGGGGAGAATGCCTCTCGTAAGCTCGCTGCCGGGTCGAACGAGGGTCCGAGCCCGGGGCCGGGGGCGGCTCGGAGGCGCTTTCCGCCTGACCTTCCTCTGTCTGGTCCACGCTCAGCTCGAGCCGGCGCCCAGCGGCCCCTCTACGCGAGGTGCCCGGGGACCGGCCAGTGGCCTCCCCAGATCGGGTGGCAAGGACACTTCCGGCTCATCCACTTGTCCCTCGGCTGTGAGCACCGTGAGGACGGGCTCGCCTGGGCGTGTGGGTCACCGTCGTCCCCGGGCTCCGGGAAAGAACAGAGCCTGGCGCGTGTCTGTCGCAAGGAATGAACGAATAGGAAAACGCACTAGCTGACAAGTGAGCAGAAGTCCTCGTCCACCTCGGGTCTCCGCCGCCTGTTCGTGTCTGGCCCCCTCCCGCCTCCTGGGCCGGGGCTGGGGGGCTTGCCCTGTCCGGGGGGCAGCGGGGGCGTCCCTGAGAAGTCAGGCCTGGCGCGGACCTGGGCCCCCCTCTCCTTCCGGGGCCCGGAGATGAGGAGGGGTCCAGCCAGCCCCCATGGCCGCCCCTTCCAGCCCCCCCCCCCCATCTCTTTGTTAGGAAGCGAGAGATTCCTGTTCAAAGACAGGAGACGGGGCTATTTTCGGCGCTGTGGGGGGGGAAGCGAATGCTTCCCTTCTGTTCAAAAATATATGGTGTGTGTGCTGGGCAGACGAGGCTCGACAGAGCTCAAAGCCCGTGCTGCCCGGGCCTCTGTCCCCCCCCCCCCCGCCCCCCTCCCCGGCCCCCAGGGTCCTGCCTCCCGTCCGTGGCTCCGTAGCCCCCACAGCCGCATGGGGCAGTTATTATTTCCAGAAGTGAGGAGGCCCTTGCTGGGCCGGAGCGGAACACGATCTTAATTAAAACTAACGGCGGCCGTCAAAACAGAAGAGGAGCCTGCAAGCTGCGCCTACCTGGGTTGTGTTTCCTTGGCCCTGGCTTTCCGGAGCTGGGGGTGTTCTGGGCGCCTCTCGGAGAAGGGGGCCCAGCCAGCCGGGAGAGAGCGGCCGGAGGCCCCTGGGTGCCCGTGTGGGGTGGGTTTGGCCACAGGTATCCCCCGGCCACCTTGCCACCCTTCACTTCAGGGGCCAAGCACCTTTGTGGAATGGCTGTCTCATGCCGGGTCCCGTGGGCAGCAGGACACAGGGCGGTTGGATGGATGGAGTTTGTGGCCTTCCTGGCATTCGGAGTGTGATGGGGAACCACGATAAACCTCAAGACGGGGCATTCTGCAATGCTGTGGGAGGCTACCAGGTCGGGGGGGATCTGGGAGGGCTTCCTGGAAGAGGTGATGTTTCAGCTGAACCCCGAGGGTCGGGTTGCCAGCCATCCTAAGCAACTCTTCATTATTTATCTGAAATCTAAATTTTAACTAGGCAGCCTGTGTTCCTGTGTGCTAAATTTGGTGGCCCTCCCTGAGGGAGAAGTTGAGAAGGCACAAGGAAGTTTTGGGGCGGTTGGTTTACGGGGGATGCTGAGAGCGTTTCAGGCAGAAGGAGCGGCGTGTTCCAGGTCTGGGGGCCCCTGGGTAAGGCAACTCTGAGGACCTAGAGAAGGTGGAGGGGAGGTACGTGGGAAGGCAGAGGTCGGCCAAGTCAGCCCTGTGGAGGGACGGCTGACCCCACCTTGGGGGGCGTGCTGCTGGGGGCCGGTCTTGGTAACCAGGGGAGCCACACGGGAGGCCCCGGGCACGCCAGGGGAGGTGGGCGCCCACCTTGGCCGAAGGAGACACCAGCAAGTGCACTGTGATCAAGGCCCCATCTGGCCTCCAGTGGGTCCCGGCCAGGCTGACAGGTGTGTGGCTGTGCCTCTCTGTGCCCCGTGACTGCTTGGAGTCCCAGGGCGGGGGGTCCTCCTGCTGCCTAGGACTCAGGTCATGATCCCACGCACGTGGGATCCGTCATGGGAACGAGCCCCACGTTGGGCTGAGTGCAGAGCCTGCCTAAGACACCCTCTGCCCCTTCCCAGCCTGCGCTCAAAAAAATAACAATAAAAAGAAAAAAAATAATAAAGTCAAAGAACTTGGCTGCTTCTGGCCAGTTCTTTGTTCCGGCGAGATGTGGCTTCTTGTTGGGGACTCCCCACCCTCTGTGTCGTCTCTGGAAAGCCCTCTCCCCTCCTCTTTGCCTGCCGAGGGCTGCCCATCCGCCACACGTGAGCCCAAGCACCCTTTGCTCTCTGAGGGGCACCGGATGATGCAGTTCACGAGTCAGGCAGGAATTAAAGGAGACTCCCAGAATGCATTTGTGTGATGTTTGAAATGCTCTACTTCTCCAGCAAGTGTAGGGACTTGCGCAGACCCTGGTTCTGGTCCCAGCCTCGCTGCAGACTGACTTTGGTCCTGAAGCACATGGCCCTCCCTCTCTGTGCCTCAGTCTCCGGGTCTGTAGAAGGGAGACACGAAGTTCTTTTTTTTTTTTTCTTTTTTAAATGTTTTATTTATTTCTAGGAGAGAGAGACAGCCAGCGTGAGCGGGGGGAGGGGGGGGTTGGTCAGAGAGAGAGGGAGTCACAGACTGAAACAGGCTCCAGGCTCTGAGCTGGCAGTCAGCACAGAGCCCGACGCGGGGCTCGAACCCAGGAACCATGAGATCATGACCTAAGCGAAAGTCGGACGCTTAACCGACTAAGCCACCCAGGCGCCCCACGAAGTTCTTGTTTGAAAGCATCGTCTGGGCACCAATTGCGATTAACACCTGCCAGGTGCTTAGTGCAGGTGGGCGTGCCGTAAATGCTAATAAATGGAGACTTTTCGCACCTGGAAGCCACAAGACAAAGTACATCTTTCTGCAGTTTTGACAATATGGGGGCAGGGGAGTTATTTAACTTCTATAAAAATAAAAAAATATATTTTATGACTTTATTTTTAGGGTAAAGTATTTATAAATGATGGAGCAGAAGGCAAAACTCGTGGAAATATTTGAGCTGGAAAGTAAGGGTTTTTTTTAAATGTTTATTTATTTGAGAGAGAGGCAGTGCAAGCGTGAGTGGGGGGGTGCAGAGAGAGGGAGACACAGAATCTGAAATAGGCTCCAGGCTCTGAGCTGTCAGCACAGAGCTCAACACGGGGCTCGAAGTCATGAACCAAGAGATCACGACCTGAGCCCCAGTTAGATGCTTAACTGACTGAGCCTCCCAGGCGCCCATGGAACATAAGATTTGAACTACACCTTGCTTTTGGTGGCTACCTGCGACTTTGCTCCTGGGGGGTGCTGGTCCCTCTCTGCCCTCAGGGGCTCTGGGGAGGGTGCCTTCAGGGAGCCCCTGGACTCTTCCAGGGACCAAGCACTTTCACGCCCCCGCGAGCCAGTTGGAGTAAACATTCTTAGCCCATTTATTAGAGGAGAAAACAGACTTGAGAGGCATAACAAAATGAGCTTTGTCTGGAGGATCTAAACATGGGGAAGGTCTCCATGCTCAGAAGAAAGGTGGAGGCTGGGGGCCTGGTTCTCAGAGGAGGAACCGGCAAGGGGCGCTGTGCCGGGCCGGAGCCCCTGCTCCCTGCAGGGCCGTGGAGCTCACACCGCGTGCACCCCGCGCCTGGCCCGCTGCAGGTGTTCCGTGAGCGCTTGCCACAGCGCTCCCTCCCTGGGGACACTCATCTCCAGGCTACAGCCTTTTCGAGTGCGGGCGACCATGTCTCCTCCTCCACCACTGACTGTGACCTTCGATGATTGCCTTTGGCTCTGGGAAGCCTCGGGGACCCCCATGTGTCAGCAGACCCGGTGCAACACCGGAGCTCAGCCAGCCAGAGCCGGAGCTGCCTGGGGCTTGGGAGGATCCCGAGGGGCCAAGAGGGAACAGGGGTGTTTGAGTTGGGATTTGAGTGGCCCTGAGCAGCCTCTGTCACCTGTAGATGCCTCGCTTCCCTCGAGGGCTTGGCCCCTCCCTGCCTGCGCCCCAGGACATTTCTGTCAGCCCCGCCGCCCGGCCGCCAGCCGCATCTCCTGCTGCCGCCCCAATGGCAGTGCGACCCCTGACGTGTTAGTCTAGTACCATGGCTGTCATCGTGACCGTCCGCGTCTCCGTGTCACTCGTCACATGCTGGGCTCCGTGCCTTTGGCCTGCATCCTGTTCTTGGCTCTGACAGCGGCTGCATGAGGAGGGGAGGCCAAGGCTCAGAGAGGGGAGTACGTTGACTGAGGTCACACAGCAGCTGGGTGGCGGGTGGACCTGTCTGCACAAGGCCTGTGGTCGGGGAGAGCCTACCCGCTAGGGCTCCAGGCAAGTCAGCCAGAGGTGGTCCCGGGAAGGGAGGAGGGGGGGATCTAGAGTTGGGGGGCAGCTGGCCTAGTGCCGGCCAGAGCTGTGACCCCTCGAACTTCGTGAGGTTTACAAGATCCCGTGTGCAGAGGGCTCGTGGGCAGGACTAGCCTTGCGGCGGCAGCTTGCAGATCTGGCGTGGTGCCCGTGGGTCCCCGCAGGCCAGCCCGCACTCAGGGTCCAGGGCCCGGTGTGAGCGCCTTCCCGCAGACCAATGTGGGCCCAGCCAGCGCGGGTGGCCGTAACACAGCGGACGCTGGGCCTCCGTCCCGGTCGCCGCCACCAGGGCTCCGGGGGACCCGCTCCTTCCGGGTCAGCTCGAGGGGGTTCCGCGGCACCCGGCCCAGGCTGGAGCGCCCTGGAATTCTGGGCGGGAGGCCAGGCGCCTTTCTGATGAGCTCAGGCTGGCTCCCTCCAGCTGGGCATTTATGGAAGACGGGAATGGGGCGGGCGGAGGGCCGGCAGTCCGCGGCCCCTCCCTGGAGGGGGCATGGGCAGGAGTCAGCAGCAGCGATGGCAGTGCCCCTGTACGCGTTATCGGGTTCAGTCTCATCTCCGAGGCCGCTCCCTCTTGCAGATGAGCCTGGCCGCAGCCCCCCCTCCCTCCCGCCCCGGCCAAAGGCACCTAGCGCCGCGGTACTTCCGGGACTTGGCCCTGGGGGGTCCGGCCCAGCGCACGTGCGCCCCTCTCCTAGGGCCCTGGCGGGGATTGCTCCCCGGGACACAGGGCCTGAGGGGTCCTCGGCCATCGGCTTACTGCCTGCAGGTCACTTCATGGGGCGCGGAAGGCGGGGGCCGGTGGTCTCTGGAGACTTTAGGGAGCAGAGACTGCGTGGCCGAGGGGGCGCCGAGCCCCCTGCCCCCACAGGAGCACCAGTGTATTTCCATGCCATTGTCTGAGTGCAGGGGCAGTGATGCATGTTGGGAAATGACTTGGGGCTGGGTAGGGGGGCCTCGAGGCACCTGGAGGCTTGGGGGGGTGCGGGCGCCTGCTCGCCCAGCCCTGGGGTGTGGCTGGACCCCTTGGAGGGTGACTCCGGAGCCTTTAACGCTCGTCAGTGCTGCCAGGTGACGTCGGCTGGGCGTGGGAGCAGCCGTGGCCCCTTTCGCACACACGCAGGGAAAGTGACGGTCGGGCAGCCAGGGAGCACCAGAGCCCTGGAACCCAGGTCCCCAGAGCCTCCCTGCTGAGCTGCCTGCCTTATAGGGGACTGTCCCTCCCTCCCGGCGTTGGGCGCGCCTGTCTCCAGCTTCCCTCCCTCCTCTGAGCTTCTCTGGGGGGGGAGGGGACACACCAGCTCAGGGGTGTTGACAGCTGCTGGTGGGGACGAGATGGAGGGAGGTGGTGGGCCAGCAAGGGCTCGAGGGGGGCCAGGTGGGGGACACCCAGCGGACCCGGGAATGTGGGGTGTTCCAGTGTTTTCTGCCAGGTAGAGCAGGAAGGGGGTGTCCCCAAGAAGGGGAGGTGCACTTGGAGGTGGGGGTTCTTTGGGCCACGTGGAGCGTGAGGGGCCCCTGGACCACCGTGAGGAGCGTAGACAGGGGCTGAGCTAGAGGGGCTGCGGGATGCACAGGCCCCCCCCGGACAGCTGTGTGGGAAGGGACTCGGAGGGAGCCCTGTATTTGGAGGTTGAGCGAAGGAGAGGCGGGGGCCTGGGCCTCTGGAAGCTGCCCTTCACTCCTGAGCACTCTCTGTCCGAGTGGGAGGCGTCGGGACGGATGGAGGGTTGGATGTAGTGACAGGGGGCCGCTGGTGGCCAGGCCCCGAGGCTCCCCACTTTCTCTTCTCGCGTGAATCAAACTTTCTCTTCCTGCTGCCGTGGGGGTGGCAGGCGTGGGTGACACCGGCCCTCCGCCCAGCCTCTGTCCCTGGAGAAGGAAACGGGGCCTGGCGTGGTCCCAGGACGGTGGCTGACGCGGCCGGAGGAGCGGGGTCCGCCCACCATCCCCCCAGCGCCTCTCTGGGGGCCGCCAGCCCCTGCTTTCTGTGCCCGCAGTGTTTGAGCTGAGCTTCAATCAGGAGGGAGGTATTTTGCTTTAGGGAAATCAGAATCAGACTCAACATTTATCCTGGGCTCCAGGGACCGGCTCTCTCAAGTTCATTCCTGGCAGACAGGAGCTGCGTGCAGGGGGAGGAGGTGCAGGGAGCTGTTCGTGCTCTTCCTGCTGGGCGTGGCAATCTGTCCGCACCCCTGCTGCAGGGGCTACGGCTTAGGTGGCAGCTAGTCAGCGGGGGTGGGCCGGGAGGCACGCAGAGGCTGGGCCCCTCCCCACTCCGGGCCACTGAGCCACCCACGGGACTTCTCCCCACCGCTCCCCCTTCTCAGGGAGATCTGTGGGAGGGGAGGGGAGGGGAGGGGACACCCAGCCCCCCTCCTCCTGGCTCTCCACTCTCTCTAAGCTGGGACTTTGCTTTTTCTTGTTTTCTCTTAAGATTTTTATTTTTAAGTCATCTCTGCACCCTATGTGGGGCTCAGACTTACAACCCCGAGGTCAAGAGTCACAGGCTCGGCCGGCTGAGGCAGCCAGGCGCCCCTAAGCTGGGAGTTTTCTATCCACCTCTTAAGAAGCCCTCCCAGTGGCTCTGTCTAGTGGGAGTTTATGTAACCCCCATCCTTCAGATGAGGAATCAGAGGCTCAGAGAGGTTAGGTAACCTGTTCAGAGTAACACAGCCTGCTAAAGGCCAAGACAGGACGCTGACCCTGAGCCTCCCAACGGCTCAGCCTTGGGGTTTTAATACTAGTCTCCTAACGAGTCTGGGCTCCCCCTGGCCTGCGGGCAGGAGTGGGCTGGAGAAAGGCAGCTCGTTTTCAAAATGGGTCAAAGCCGGTCCCTGGTGTTAAGGTAAATGTGTACGTGAGTAACATATTGTAGGATGTGTCCTAAACGTGGCCCAGTGGCTCGGTGACGGTGGGGAATCAACCAGGGTTTACTCTCTGCCTCTAGGGTGCAGGGTGCTGGGCCAGGTGCCGAGGGCGGTGCTGGGGCATCCCTCGTCTCTGAGGGCCTTGCACCCAGCTGGGAAGAGAAGAAGACAGTGCTTCTGTTGAACACCGCGGATGGTAGACACCATGCCACATGCTTTAAGTACCACCTCCCCTTAGAAGACAGAGGCTGTCCCTTGTCCCATTTTCAGATGAGCAAACCAAGGCTCCAGGTGTGGAGACATTGTTCACGAGCAGAGCCCTGGCCTGGAGTGCTGGCTGGGCGGACCCCAGAGCCCCTGCTGTGGGCCCCTCCACTTTACTGCCGTCCCTCTCACCCACTTGGCCCCCTGGGAAGGCAGCGCCCAGTTGGACGCCCTGCTGGGGAGCTTACGGGAGGACAGACCAGGTGGCAGGCAGTGATGGCCCTGTCTGTATCAAGGTGTTTCAGAGGGGCCTGTGGCAGGGCAGGAGGGTTACCCAGGTGACAGAGGTGAGGCCTGTCACTACCTGGGGAGAGGAACAGCACCTATAAGAGCCAGGAGGCTGGGGGACAGTCAAAGGGGCTCGGAGGCGGGGGTCCATAGCCCTGAGGACAGCCTTCCTTCCCGAGCCCTGAGCTCCCAGCCTTAAGCCTGGACTTGTGTATTGTAAGCGCCCTGTAGGCGGATGCTGTTAATTTCACACTTGGATGGAGGTCCCCCTCCCCCCGCCCCCTGGGGGAGAGGGAGCCTGGGAATGTCACTCTGGTATCTCTGGCATCTGAGTGGAGTGTGGAGCAGAGGGGACCCCTGATGTCCCCCACCCGCCTCCTCCCTCCCAGCGTCTGTGGACCCCCTTCTGGCGCTGGGGTTGCACACGCGGATTGTGGACTGAGGAGTATAAAAATCTCTCTCCCTCCCCCGACTTTTTGTTTTGAAAAATCGAGGGAAGCATTGAGATGAGCACCTGTGTGTCCTTCATCGAGATTTGCCAGTGGTCCACATTTTGCCAGGGTTGGCTTCTCCTCCTAAACACGCGTGTGTGTATTTCTAAACCTCTCCCAAGCCGACCTTCACCTGACCCTCGCCTCTGAGTACTTCAGGGCACATCACCGTGAAAAGGGACATTGTCCCACATAACCTCGGTTTTGTTCCTAAGAAGATCAGGTTTTGTTCCTAAGAAGATCAGCCGTGAGTGCCTCTGGGCATCTCATCGTGTCCCCCCCCTCCCCCCACGAGCTTCCCCAGAGCTCCCAATAAGGTTTGCTGTAGCTGGTCTCTAATGCCAGGTCCAGGACCCGATCCAGGGTTTGCGAGTTGCATTTGACAGCGTCTCTTTTTCTGGAACAGTCTCCTGCCTTGTTTTACCTTTCATGGCTCTGACTTCCTCAAAGGTCCTGGCCAGTTGTCTTGTAGAATGGTCCCGCCTTCTGGATGCGTCTGCGGATGCCCTCACAATTAGACTCAGGTTGAGTATTTCTGGCGGGAGAACTCTGTGGATACCATGTCCTCCCACAGCATCAGATCGGGGCGTGGGGGGGGGGAGGGGAAGGGGACTCATGACGTGGGCGTGTTTCACTATCGGAGACCAGGTTCGATCAAGGACAGTCGTCTTCATGGTTATATTTTTATTGCGTGTTAGAAAAGACATGGCCAGCGCACGTCACGGGTATGGCCATGAGTGCTTAGGCGGAAGCTGCATCAGGCCAGTGAGTGAGCGGGGTTCCAGAAACATCCTGTGTGAATCATCGGACAGGTGGTTAGGGAAGACTAGAGAAGGTGGCGTGGGAATGGCTGAGTCCCCGGAACCCAGATGGGATGGTCTGAGGCTTGGGCAGACCTGACACCCTGCCGTGCCTCCTTCTGGCCATGGCCTTGGGTCCCTCCCTCACGTCCCCAGCTCAGCCTCCTCACCTGAACAGTGAGGTTCACACTGGTCACCTCTGGGCCTCCTGACCCTGGTGGAGGGGCTAGGGGCAGCTGGTGGGCACCCAGAGGGCTGCCTGATGCTCGCCCCACACAAGACCGTCCATGGCTTCTGGCAGTGAAAACAATGACAACCTACAGTGACAGCCTGCTGGCCCTGCCATGGTGCCAGGGGACACCTCACGGCTTCCTCTGTTTCCTGAAGGTTAATTGGCTCCGTAAAGCAGTAGGGCCTGTCTCCCCGACCCCAGGCCTGCTGATCAACCAGGGTTCTGTGTTGGGGACCATTCTAATAGGGGAGGGACATCCAATTATGCCCCCCCATGGCTGCTACATCCTGGGGGCTGGCGGGGGGACTTCTGAGCTAGGGGATTCCAGGAGTCGCCTCTGACCCTGTGAGGCCAGAGGTCAGCACTGGGTCTGTCATCCAAGCTCTTGCCACGCAGCCCCTGCTGTTTTTGTCACCCAATGCCAAGGTCACACAAGGTCGTGCAGTTCATCAGCGTGCTGACTCTCTGGGTGGGGGAGGCCCCCCGTTGTGCAGTCATTCTGGGCTCCGAAGGCCATCCTGGCCCTGCCCTTTCCTGGCAAGGTGACCTTGGGGGACTTCCGGCGAGTCCGTGGACTTGTGCAAACCTCGGCCTGACCGGGAAAAGGGAACCACCACCTGCTCGTGGGATGGATTCTAGGGCAGGTGAAGAGCGCCACCTAAGTCTTTACAACAGCCCATTTTACAGATGGGGCTCAGAGAGAGGCAATGCTTTGCCCCAGGACACACAGCTAGTAAACTGTGGAGGTGGATTTGAATCCAGGCGAGCCCGCCTGTACTCGCTGGTTTTGGGTCTTTCCAGGTTCACGCTTTGAGCATCATCCCCTCGCCTCCTCTGCCCTCGCGCCCCCGTGCCCCCCGGGCTTGCGTGGCAAGTCTGGGACAGCTCAGCTTGGGTTAGATCAAGGCCAATGTCACTCTCCACCCCCCTGCCTGCCCCCCTTCCCTCCTACCCTCTGCCCAAACTCTCTTGGAAAATTGCATTCTTTACACTGGCTCCGGCCGGTCCAGGTGGTTGGCACCCCCCCCCACCCCTGTGGCCATGCCTTCTATTCCCCAGCCTGCTCTAGGACAGGTCCCTGGGATTGGGGCTCGTGGGGGAGGGGCCTGGCAGAGGCCTCCAGGCTCCCCCACGTGGCTGACCCCCAGGTTCCAGGCTGTGGGTGAGGCAGCTGAGCCACACACACCCCGAGTTCGGACCCTCACCCCATCACTCCGTTTGCTGGCCCCTGCGTGCCTCAGTTTCCCCATTCAGAGCCAGGGCAGAGCCACACCAGCGGTCGGAGCTGTTGTCGGGGCAGCTGAGCCAAAGCTCAGAGCCGGCCCTGGCACAGAGCCGGGCTTCCAGCGGCCGCGTGGTACCTGGCGCTTGTTACAGGCTCCCCGTGAGTGGTTTTTGAAAATAGGCCTCAAGTCCAGTCGGGCTCAGCAATTCAGGGACACCCTCTTGGGCCTCCCTTCCCTTTTCCCTGGGAAGAGATCACAGTCCCTTTTCTCCGCTGACCTCCAGCTACCACCCACCTTCCTCTCCGTCTGTCCCTCCCTCCCTTCCTTCCCTCCTTCCTTCCACAAGCCTGTCCTGAGTCAGGGCCTGCACCAGAGAATCCGGAGCCTTCACACCGGTTTTGATTGAATTCCCAGGCCAGCCCCTCTGGCAGCTTCTGTTACTGTTATTCCCTCTTTACAAACGAGGAAACTGAGGCACGGCTTGCTGGAGGCAGTCTGCTGAGGCCACCCCCACAGAGAGCAGTGTGGCCTGGGAGGTGGTCTGACGTGCTCGTTCAGTGATTGCAGGGGAAGCCCTGGTTAGCTTCCACCCCGAGCCAATTTCGTACTTTTCAGGAAAAAAAAAGATTTTTTGTTCATTTCATGGTTCAATAAAGAACGACTATTTGGGCTTGGCCGGAGTTTCGAGCACATTGTGCGGCTTGTCACAGGTTTTCATTCTGGGCTGTGTTCTCGGCTTGCCTGTAAAGGAACCTGGGACTGCCCGCTGTGAGGTGCCGCAGGGCGGGCCAAGGAGGGGAGGGGGGCTGGAGGAGCGGGCTCAGGAGGGGAAGGGTGCTGGGTGCCGTAGGGCCCAGGAGGGGCTCAGCCTTTTGGTCCTGTGTCCCCCCCCCCCACTCCCGTACACAGGCGGAGCAGCCGAGTGCCCTCTCTGACTCTGCCGCGCTGTGCCAGGGTCGCGAGGTGGGGAGCAGTGTATCAATGTTGGCCTGGGTCCTGCACCCCCGCGCGTGGGGGGCTGTTCTCGCTGGTCCCCGTGGACGTACAGTGGGCATCAGGAGGGATGGCCCAGTCCTGGCCCCGCAGGGGTGCTCGTGATGGGGACTGCTCACCCCTGGGGCAGGGTCTTGCTCAGAGCCGCCTGGTGCCCCAGCATGGGCGGGGGGCTGTGGGGCGGGCCTGGACAGGCAGGAAGGAGGCTCCCCCAGCGCTGCCCGTCCCCTAAGAGCCTCCCAGCGCTAAAAGGCTGCTTCTCTTTTCTCTTGCAGTTACCGAGAAGGAGGTGCAGCAGTGGTGAGTAACCGTTCTTCCCCAGAACTGTCAGCGGGGGGGCGGGGGCGGGGGGGGGGGCTGGGGCTGTTGGCTTTGGGCCAGTGGGACAGCGATCTAGCTGCCCAGGACAGGGGCTCGGGGAGTGGCTTCTGAGAGTGGCTCACCCACCATCTGAGGGAGTGGATTCCATTGTTCACAAGGGACTGACGGGAACCCCTGATCTAGAGCCACTTGATCTGGGGCAGAGAGGGGGTGTTGGTGACTCCTTGCTTTCTGCGGCCTCTCGGGGGGGCCCCGGGGCCCTGCTCACCGAAGAGAGGGGTTTGGCCCAGAACCGGGTCAGGAGACTGGGTCCCAGGCCTGTGGCTTCGTCACTAAGTCGCTGGTGGCCATGAGAAGTCTCTTCCCATTTCTGGGGTTCGGGCACGTCTTCTCTAAAGTGCTGAGTGAGGCTGAACCAAGGATGGCCCATAGGTCTCCTTGGATGCCAGCTCGAGCCTCCGATTCTGAGGCTGTGTGTCGCTGAGCAAACAGAAAGTACAGCAGCGAGGTATAAACGTGGGCTGTGAGGGATGAGCAAAGCCTGCCTGGGCTGGGGCAGGGGGTGGCACATTGTCCTCTGTGGCAGGTGGGGCTGACGGGGGATGCTCACACCCTAAGGTGGACCTGAGGTTGGGAGGGGAGGCGGGGGGAGGAGGCGGGCTTGGATCACTTCCGGGGAAGTCTGGTGGTTTAGAAATGGACTCGAGAATCCTGACTTGGCCTTTCCGATCCGAGTGACCAAGGGTGGTTCTCTGAGCCTCAGTTTCCCCATGTGTACGGCGGGAAGACATTCCCTGTAAAGGAATGCCCAAGAGATGATGGCCATTGCCAGTGGTCTTCCGTGCGCTGTTCGGACAGGGAGCTGGGGCCTAGAAATGTGCCCCCCCATCACAGCCGGGCCGCAAGTCTCCTGGGAAGCCGTGTGGCGGGCAGGGCCAGCCTTCCCCAGGGGCCACTCCACTCTGCTGGCCCCGCACCAGCCTCCCGGTGGGCTGCTTCCGCAGGGGGATTGGATGTCGGGAGCAGCCGCCACCACCCTCCTACCTTCCCCCCCCCCACATCCGAGGACCAACACGTGGGTCTGATCTACCACCGACCTCATTTTCACTTCCCCGCTTCCCCAGGTGTACGTTCCAGAAACATCCTACTTCTGGGTCTTTATCTCCAAGGCTCTCCCTTCCAGAACTCCCCTCCCTCCCTTCCTTCCTGGGCCTTGGTCTACTCATACTTGCCTTCTAGAACTCCCCCTTCTCCCCCTGCCGCCCTTCTTTCCTACCTTCCTAGGCTCTCTGAGCTCTCTTCTCCCAAGACTCTCCTAAGTCACCTCCTCCAGGAAGCCTACTGAGGTTCCCCATCTGTACATAATCTCCCTCCTTCCCACGTGGCAGCCAGACAGCCTCATTGTTGACCAAAAAACCCTCACAACGCCAGGCTTCTGCCTAAACCCTCCCTGAGCTCTGGTGAAGTCCGTGCCTCCGCCCTGGGTACGTGGGTGTGAGAACTGGCCGTGTTGACCCCTCCAGTCTCACTGCAAAGGCCTTTTGCCCTCTGGCCTGCGAATTGCCGTCTGTTCCTGAACTCATCTCACCCCCCGGGGCTTCCTGACCTTTGCGTGGGCTGTCCCTCTGCTGAGCCTGCCCTGTTCCCTCCTGTGTCCCCAGAGCCTGGCCACAGGGGGCGCTCAGTCCCCAAGAAGCACACCCCACGTGCTCCTCGTGCATTGCTATTGACCCCTGGGAGCTGCCCGCAGGGCCGACGCGGCTCTTCGTCTTCGTGGCAGATGAGGAAATTAAACTGGGGTGCAGAGAAGGGGTGGGCAGGGAGGTCTGTCCTCTGGTGCCACCTACAAGCTCTCAGACGTGGCCTCACTTTCCTCCTTCCCCCAGAGGAGTGTCGCATCATGGCGTTTCCTAGGCAAGGGCCCTGAGCCCCCCGGGTCCTGCCCTGCTCACACCTGAGTTTCCCCCTCCAGGGAAGGCAGGGAAACTGGGGTGCTGGGCTTGAGTGCCCGCACCCCCCATTCTGTGTGATCAGCCTTGAACAAGCTGCTCGACTTCTCAGGGCCTCAGTTTCCCCATCTGGAAGTTGAAGATAATGATAGTCAAACTTTATAGGAATCGGGGTAGAGAATAGGTAACCTTCTCTCTGTTAGTGGTGTTGGTAATAATGCTGATGATCGTCCGCAGCGTAACCCATGGAGTGATCCTGAGATTCGAGGTCCCCTGCTCGTTATGAAGACAGGGAAACTGAGGCCCAGGCAGGCGGAATGGCTTTGGCTCATTCGCCGGAGCTGATATGTCAGCTGCCACCTGCACGAGGACTCGGCCGCGGGAGAGAGTTCCAGCCACAGGGATTAGCAAGCACGGAGGCTTCGTGGAATTAGGCTTCGTGTGTGAGACGAACGGCAAGGAGCCCTGGAGGCTGGCGGCTCCTGGGACTCCCGTAGCAGAACTGGGGCCTGAGGCCTCGTGACACCCAGTTCTTGTGATCAGGGAGTTCCCTCTAAAGAGCTCACAAAGACATGGACGGATCTTGCTTTGCTGGAAAGTTCTGTGGGCCTCACACACACGTCCTTGGGCTCATCTTGGTGGTGCCCTCGAGGTTAGGAGGTAGTAGAACCTGTGCCTTTCTCAGGCCCCCCTGGGTCAGCCCAGCACCCACCTCACTGTCGTGTTCTAGAATGTCTCTATCCCATAGAGCGAAGCTAGACCGGGCGTGGTTGAAAGGGGACACTGCGGCCACCATTCTCTCCGCCCTTGCCCACAGCAGGCCTCGGTAATGGATCACAGATCCTGGCACCCTGGGTCAGTCTCTCGCAGTGCCCTGGCCCATCTTCAGAGGACCTTTGTCACCAAGCCCCCAGCCAGCACCCTCCTGTTCCACACGGCTCTCAGGGTCCCCAACAACCAGGGGATGTGCCAGTGCCTGCGCTCCCTGCAAAAACTCGGGTTTCCCGAGCCTAGTCTGGCCGGGGCAGCAAACAGTTTAGGGCCGGACCGTCTGGGTGGGGGTGGGGAAGCAAGGGGGAGGGCCATGCAGGGACCCACAGGGCCACAGCAGACAGTGTTCTTTCCCACCTACCAAGTCCCTGCACCGATGCAGCCAGGACAGCGGCTCTGGCTTCCTCCAGTCTGTCTGTCTGTCTGTCTCCGCCCCACCCCCTCACTTAAAGCCCCTTAGAGCTTCCGGCTGCACTTGGAATAAAGCTCTAGCCCCTTTCCTGCCCCTTGGGGCCCCCAGCGTCTCTCGTCCCAACTTCTCCTGGCCTCACCAGCCACCTGCTGCACTTACTGTCCCTCAGCCACACCAAGCTCATTCCTACCTCAGAGCCGCCATCCTTGTTCTCCCCTCTGCGCCCATATCTTGACACCTCCTCTGAGGCCCACCCTGACCACCCCGTCCCTGTTTCTGCAGCAGGATGCAGGATCACCTTGTTCGTGCTGACTTTCAGCAGCTGCTATGCAGCTGGGAACCCAGGGCCAGACGCTTTTCTTTAAAGATTTTTTTTTTTTAGTTTATTTTGCGAGAGAGAAAGAGAACATGAGCAGAGGTGGGGCAGAGAAAGAAGCTCAAGCAGGCTCCACCCCCAGCACAGAGCCTGATGTAAGGGTTGATCTCACAGTTGTGAGATCATAACCTGAGCCCAAACCAAGAATCAGAGGCTTAATCGACTGAGCCCCTCCCCCAGCACCCCCAAAGATTTTATTTTTTAAGGATCCCGTAGGATACAGGGCTATACCCAGTGTGGGGCTGGAACTCACAACCCCGAGATCTAGAATCGCACACTTCACCCACTGAGCCAGCCACGTGCCCCAAGGCCCAGGGCTCGAAAGTGATCGTGTGATTGGCCTTGGGCCGGCCAAGGAGAGGAGACAGAGCCGAGAGTAGCACTTGACCTTGGTGCTGGTCGGGCACAGGCTATCGGGAGCGCGGGCCAGGCCGCAGCAGTGGGGTGCCCGGACCACCATCATCCGGGCTCTCTGTCTGCACCGGGCCTCCGCCAGGTGCCTTCAGGGTCATCTCTGCACAGCCCTGCACTGCTGTGGAGGGAAAGGGGTGGAGGCTGAGCCGGGAGGCCGGCGTCAGGGCCCACAGCCGGCCCGGGCCCCTGCCCCTTGCTCCCCACTGTCTCCGTGCCCATGCTGAGTGCGATCTGTCCCCGTGGAAGATCAGGAACCGCACTGGGGGCTAAGAAACCGCAGTAGGCCTCAGGCCCTTCTGGATGATTGTGACATTGGAGTCTGAGAGCAGAGAGCCCCCCAGGCCCTGATAGACAACAGAAGACGGGAGGGAAGCAGGCCGGTGCGTGGGCGCGTTGGGTGCCAGCGTCGTGGGTGGCAGTACTTTTTCTCTTGTATTTTCCATTTTCCAAATTTTCTGAAGAAACTGAAGCTCAGAAGGGCAGAGGTCCTCTCCCCGGTGGCCTGGGGCTGTATGTGTGTATGTGGATCTGGGTCCAGCTCTTTCCACGTCCATGACTCAGGCCATGGGGCTCCATCCTGCCGACTCTTGCCTGGGCAGCCCCCCAAAGCTGAAGACAGCGGGGGGCTGGTGGGGGAGGGGAGCATGGAAGAGACCTCATCCTCAGGGGATGTTTGGGATCCCCCTCCAGGACTGGGAAGGGGGCGACATGGGAAGGGCTGTTTGCAAAGATAATGGAGAGAATATTACCAAGGGCGCCGTGGAGGCCGCTGGGGCTCCCAGGGTCATTGCCACTGGGGGTGATGCTTGCTTGTAAACCCGTCTGTTCCCCGCCTTTCCCGCGGCAGCAGGCAGCGCCGTATCCTGGGCAGGGAGGGAGGCACGCAGGGAGATGCGGCCTTGCTTCAGGCCGGCTCCCACAAGGCCAAGTTCATGGAAACTGAGAGCCGTGAACTGGGAAAGTCCCAGCAGCGGGGGGCCTTTGGGTCTTGCTCGGGGCTCTCAGAGAACAGGAAGCCAATTAGGAAAGGGATCCACGTGTCGTGGTGAGCAGTCATTCCTTCATTCATTCATCCATTTATTCACTCGTTCGTTTGTTTAGCACCCACTATGTGCCAGGCCAGTGCCAGGGGCTGGAGGCAGCGGGGACTGAGTGCCTGGGGTCCCCTGGGGGGACACAGGCCTCAGCCCAGGCGGGAACACTGGGTAAGTTGTTTTTGTTAAGTGGCATTCAGCCTTCGCTGCTTTGCGAAACGACAGGTTTCTTTTTTTTCCTTTCCCTTTCAAAGAAGTCTAAGAATGCAGTTGTCAAATCTGCGACTTTCTCCTCTCTTCCCCACCCTGTCTCGAGGAGCTGGCCCCCCAACACAGCCAGCCCCATCACACACCCGTGTGGCCGGAAACTGCCTGCACGGGGCTTGGGACATGCCTCATCCTACGCGCGGTTCCGTAGCCTTCTGTCTGATTCCCAGAGGGGACCCTGGTCCCCAGAGAGTTAAGACCCTAGTTCTCGAACACAATTTCAGGACTAGTGACAGGTACAGAGATAATTGATTTAATGAAATGTCTTCTTCGTACATCCGTAAAAAGAAAAAATAGCATCCACACGTCCTAGGAACTAAGGATGGTTTTTAAAAGAAAAAGGCAAATCTAGGTGGAGGTGTGATTGGAATTTGATTTGGTTTTTATTTTTATTATTGTCATTATTTAATGTTTATTTCTTTTTGAGGGAGAGGGAGGGGCAGAGAGAGAGGGAGACAAAGAATCTGAAGCAGGCCCCAGGCTCTGAGCTGTCAGCACAGAGCCCGACATGGGGCTCGAACCCACGAACCCTGAGATCATAACCTGAGCCGAAGTTGGACGCTTAATTGACTGAGCCACCCAGGCACCCCATGAGACCATAATTTAAAAACAATTTTTTTAATGTTTTAGTTATTTCTGAGAGAGAGAGAGGGAGGGAGGTGCAGAGAGAGAGGGAGACACAGAATCTGAAGCAGGCTCCAGGCTCCGAGCTGTCAGCACAGAGCCCGACGCGGGGCCTGAACCCATGATCCGTGAGATCATGACCTGAGCCGAAGTCGGATGCTTAACCGACTGAGCCCCCCAGGCTCCCCTAAATTCTTTTATGTTACAGAATTCCTGCATGCTCAATGCCACCAAAGGAGACAGTAAGCACAGAGCTTCGTAATAGTAAATACAAGAAACAGATCGCTCCCCAACACCTTTCTACCATGCCCTTGGGGTCCTGGTCTGAAGTGGGGGGCCTGTCCGTGGGTTTTGCAGAGACATGGTCCCTGCCTCGATGCCCGCGTAACTGTCACATGGGTTACACGAGTCAGTCACCAAGCACAGTTGTACGAGGCGCCACGGAGGCCCTGGCCAGGGGCAGGGTGCTGGGGTGTGGCTCCGTCCGGGGTGGCCAGAGGGGACTTCTCTAAGGGGCACACCAAAGCCAAGAACGAAAGGGTAAGTGGGAGTCAGCAGGGGAGGGAGGAGAAGAGTGGGCTGAGCAGAAGGCTTGCTGAGTGAAGGCCCTGAGCCTGGGCAAGACTTAAGCTTCCCCATCCTCAGTTTCCCCATCTGTAAAGGGGGCATAATAGTCCTTGTATCTGGGGCTCAGTGGGACCATTGCGTGAAATCGTGCCTGGAAAGCACGCAGCCTGGCTCTCAGTCGCTGCCGGTGGTTGTTGTCATGCAGAATCACAGACCTGCAGAATCACAGACGCTGGAAGGGCAGACACTTGTGGTAGACCCCCTCAAGGTCATGGGCTTCCCAGAGGCCATCTAGTTACCCGCACAAGGTCATGGGTTTTGCAGAGGCCATCTAGTTCAGTATTTCTCAACTGGAGGGGTTCTGCTTCCCGGGGGGGGGGGGTATCTGGCCTTGTCTGGGGACACATTTGGTCGTCCTCACTAGGGAGCAGGTGCTGAGGACACCTAGCAGATGGAGGCCAGGGATGCTGCCTACGTCGTATGGTGTGCAGGGTGCCTCCCCACCAAGAATCACCCAACCCCAAATGTCAGTGGTGCTGGTCTAAGCCACTTATTTTACCAGCAGGGGACCTCAGGGGCACTGCAGGGGAGGGGTCCCTCAGGGTCCCTCTCACAGGACTGGCGCCCAGGGCCCTGGCTTCTTGGGTCAGGTTTTCTGAAGGAGAGAGGGAGGGGCCTCGGGCCTGTTGGAAACTGAAGCCAGCCGGTAGTGAGGGGGGTTGGGGAGTGGGCCCTGGGTAGGGGGTGGAGTCACATCTCTCAGTGAGGGGGGTTGGGGAGTGGGCCCTGGGTAGGGGGTGGAGTCACATCTCTCAGTCACCCTCGGGGATGAAATTCCCAGACAGGAACTTCATCCTGAGGCAGCAGCAAACCCCTGGTGCCGTGCCGGCAATGGGGCGGGGGTGGGGTGGGTGTGTGTACCTGGCTTGGGGTGTCCTGACTCAGCCAGCTGGTGGAGGGGGGGGGGCCGCCCCTCAGGATCGGACCAAGGTGTGAAAAGTCCTGGCCTCGGAGCTGTGATGGCTAATGAGGTGGGGTGCCCGGGGTGCCTGGGACAGCTCAGATCCCCCCCATCTCTGCTCTGGTGAGGCAGGGTGCCCCCACCTTCCGATGATGAGCAGCGTTGTACCGTGTCTGGGAGGCAGGACTTGAGCCTGCATTTGCTCTGGGTGTTTCCCCCTGGCCGGAGCTCTGATCCTGCCACTAACTTACTGTGTGATCCTAAGCCAGCGTCTCTCCCTCTCTGGGCCCCCAGGTCCCTGCCAATCCACAGAGGGGCGGGAGTCCATCAGTGGTTCTCTAGCCCGTCTGCAGGAAGCTCTCAAGTGCTGGCCAGGGTCCTCGGGACGCAGGAAGAAGACACCGGATAACTGGGTCTCACTCTGTCCTTGTCCGGCGGTTTGTGTGTTCATTTGTCCGTCCATCCATCCATCCATCATCCATCCATTTCCTTAGACAAATATTTACTGAGCCCACATCATACACCAGGGCCCATGCCAGGCAGGGGCCTCCGTGGTGTCAGAGAGGTTACAGTCGGATGGGGACACAGCCCGGAGGCAAATGGGATACAGAGAGCAGGGGTGTCTCCCAAGGGGTGAGGGAGCAGAGGAGCCCGTCAGGCTGGGGTGGGGGAGGGCTGGCCCTTATCCCCGGAAGTGACGTCGAAGCTGGGGCGTGGTAGGTGAGCGGATGAGCCCCGTGAAGAGAAAGATGTAGTTTGCAGGCAGAGGCCTGGAGACCGGAGATAGTATGGAATGTTCTAGAAAGTATGGTTGGGTGTGGAACATGGAGGTGCTTGGCAAGAGGAGACTGGGCTGGGGTCGCCCCTAACTGGCATTGCCCCCCCCCCGGGATGAGCTTCCTGGGGCCTTCTGCAGGGGGAACTGGACAGGTACCCCAGGAAGGGTACCCAGAAAGGCTCCCCACGGAGCTGGCCTCCCTGCATCCCCACCTGCCTCCGGTTATACCGGTTACCGCTGAGGTGGGGGGGTTCCCACTGCTGGCTCTCAGCAGCTGCTCTCAGCTCTGGGGGTCCCTGCTGTGCCTTCTTCTCCGAGAGCCAACCCCCAGGAGCCCCCCGCAGGGACCCTCTAGGAGAGGCTTTTGTCTACTCTTCATTGTTTTTAACAGTCTTTCAGGATCACTTAAGGAACTTACATCCATTATGGGGTGAGGAGAAGCTCAAGGGGAGGCCCCCCATTCCTCCGGAAGCATTGATCTGATGACTGGAGGCCCCCATGCTGGCGCCAGGCCCGTCCCCTCCTCCTGCCTGGGGACCTGTCTTGGCCACGGGGCCTGGAGTCACGGATCAGGTCTTGTCCCTAAAACGCTCCTTCTCCCTGGCCGTGCGTCCAGCCCAGGCATGAAGTTGGGGGCCAGAGCGCCCCGCTGGGAAGGAGGCTTTAGGGGAGGGGCGAGCATGAGGCTGGGTCCCTTCCCGGCACCTGCGGTGGGAGGGGCACCGGCCCTTTGCCTCCGTGCCTTCAGCTGTGACCCCCGCATCACCGAGCCCACCCAACGCGCAGGGCTGGGGTGGCGACGGAGGGAGGAACAGCCACGAAGGCCGAGCTCAGCGCCTGGCACGGGCTGCGGCCAGAGGCCCGGGCAGAGGGTGAAATGGGGCGGCCATCCCGTGACTGAGCAGGGACTCGGCCTCCCTGGGCCTCTGCTCCCTCCAGATGCCCAGTGGGAGGAGACGGGGAGGGGTGCGGGGTGCGGAGGTCTGGCCTCCTTCATGGCCTCCAGCTGGCTGTGGGCGCCCCCTTGGCCCGACCCCAGGCTGGTGCACCTTCCGGCCTCCCCCTTCCCCCAGCACCCCCCATCCCTGTGCTTAGCAAGGGATGTTAACATCTGGCCTCAGTGGTGTAGGCTGCCGGTCCCCGAGGGTCCCTTCCAGGTCCTTGTATGTGCCGCGTGGCCCTGGCCCCTTAGATTGGGGCCACCACGCCGCTTCCCAGGGCCCAGAACGGGGTGCCCGGAGTCCCCTCCCTAGACGTGAGGGGAGAAGGGCACCTTCACAAGGGTCTCAGAACAGACCAGTGGGGCAGGTGACAGTCGCAGCGACCCCGTGTCCCTGAGCATCAGGCCTCTTCAGGGTTCACCCTTGTCCCCCCCCCCCGCCCCAGCTCCCGTCTGGGATTGCAGGACGCGCAAGTCGCCCCTCCTGAGCCTCAGAAACGGGCTCCAGCGTGGGCTTGCTCGCTGGCCGCCGTGGGCTTTCGGGGGCAGTGGGTTTGCAGAGCGGCCCAGCGAGGTAGGTGCTGGGCGCAGAGGATAGCTGATCCCCTGCCAGCTTCCCTTCGTGCCAGGAACCCTCCTCCTCCTCGGAACCTTCTTCCAGCTGGGTTGCTAAGCTACACCCAGGCGCCAGCTCATGAATTGGTTTACGATGGCTCATCTGAGTTCATAAGACGAAAGATCATGCTACGGATGGGTTTTTTAACGCCCAGCCCTGGGTTAACGATGCTGCCTTAATCTGATCCCCACAGGACAGATGTGACAGCCGTCCCTTTTTAGGGATGAGGAGACTGAGGCTCAGAGCGGGGAGGACACTGGCCCGAGGTGGCACAGCCAGCAAATGGCAGAGCTGGGATTTGGACCCCAGAGCCATGTGGCCATCGGCTGGCTGCCTGTAGCTGCAGAGCCCTGGGCCGGGCCTGGGGATGCAGGGGGACAAGTCCAGTTGGGACAAGCCAGGGTGCCCTCCGAGCTTGCTGCCCTGTTCCAGGGATAACTGATGTGGGGGAGGGGGTGTGCGTAAATGGGGGGAGGGTGCGGGCGTGTGGGAGGAGCCAGCTGCCGGCCCCATATGGTGGCTCTGCCCACCAGCCAGCCCGCCCCACTCTGTGGTGCCAGGAGGGGCTCAGCGGGGGGGCGGGAGTGCCCTGGTGTAAGAGCGTGACTCTGGGGAGCTTTGTTTTCTTTCAGCCCGGCTGTGTGGAGTGCAGGGCTGGGGTGGGGAGGGCAAGTGCTCTCTGTGCAGTGTACAGGCTAATCCTCCCGGCGAGTCTTTTCCCCCTCATCCAGATGAGGCTCACAGAGGTGCAGTCACCTGTCCCAGGTCACACAGCTAGCCAGAGCAGAGGTGGGGCGATGAGCCCATGCTACGACGTCCAGGCCTGTGCCCAGCACCCACACGTGCCACTGTCTCCTTGAACAGGATTGGGGGGGACAGCGACTGTGCAGGCGGCAGGGGGAGAGGGGACGCCAGGCGGGAGCTGCTGGCAGGGGGGCGATGCTGGCGCCTCTTATACCCCCTTTCACCCGGTCTGCCACTCCAGGTACAAAGGCTTCATCAAGGACTGCCCCAGCGGGCAGCTGGATGCCGCAGGCTTCCAGAAAATCTACAAGCAGTTCTTCCCATTTGGAGACCCCACCAAGTTTGCTACGTTTGTTTTCAACGTCTTTGATGAAAACAAGGTGAGCTGGGGACTCAGGGGGGCCCGTGCCTGTCCTAGCGTCCCCTCCCCCGCCCCCCCCCCCCCCCCCCCCCGCCTGCTCAGCTCCTGCAGGCGCCCGTGGCGTCTCCACACCCACGCTCCACTGCCGATGTTCGCTTCTGGAGAAGGAACACACACACGTGTGCACACACACACATGTGACTGATGCACGCACATGCGCACAGGTATGCACGCATGCCTGACGCGTGCGCCTCCTCCACATGCACTGCACGGAGATGGGGATGCACACATATACCGAGCGCACACGTCTGTATGCGCACACGCACGCGCACGCGCGCCTTGACCTTTTTCTCACAAGCACAAAACGCAAATCGCTGCAGGGACAATAACGGAGGATGTAGAACCGTAACTGACGTTTGCTGAACATTTACTACGTGCTAAGCGTTTTCAGTGGGTTACTCTGAATGAGGCTTTCCAACCAACCGCCTCTGGGGTATGTCCTTTTAATACCCCCGTTTTGCGGATGGGGAAACTGAGGCCCTGGGATCTTTTGTGCCTGGCTCCTTTCACTGAGCGGCACGCTTTCTTGGCTCATCTGTGTTGATGCGTGTGTCCCCTCCCGGCGATGGCTGTGCTGACGTGTGGCATATCCACCGTGGGGGCGCCCACGGTCCTTAGCACCCCTGGCCCACGCCTGCATTATTCCAGGCTCCCTCGTGTTCGTGGCGGCTCTGCCATAACTGGATTTCACCCTCCGCACTTTGGGCCCTTGGACGGTTTCTGTTCTGTCGTGCCCTGGCTTTCCTCCTCAGGTGCCCTGAGGCTGGCGCTGCTTGGCCCCGGGGAGAGCTCTGCCCTCTCCAGGCCTCAGTTTCCCTATTTGTAAAACAAACAGGTAGGATTAAAAGTTGAGGGCCCTCCCCTCCTCAAAAGACTCTCAGCCTGTAGTTCAAAGCCAAGGGGAAAGGGAGTTTCAGGCGGCTCTTGCCCGGGGAGGGGGGTGTTGCTGGTGACTTCTGGTTCTTTCCCCTATCAGATGTGGGCTCTGCCTTTAGCCTCAGTCTTTCTTCTGTCCTTCCTACCTGACCTGACCCGTCTGTAATCCCCCCACACCCCATCCTTGTCCCTTCTCCCCACCCTCCCCATTTGGGGGTCCGTCGGCCGTGGGTTATTTGGTGCCTGCTGCTGCCCATCAGGTGCCCAGGGTCCAGCCTGACCGGTGACCCGGTGCTGACCGAGGCCACCCCACCCCTCTCTCCTGTCAGGACGGGCGGATCGAGTTCTCCGAGTTCATCCAGGCACTGTCGGTGACCTCGAGGGGGACCCTGGACGAGAAGCTGAGGTGTAAGTTCTGTCCCCCGGGTTCCGTCAGGCGGCCACTGGCTGGTCCCAGGCTGGAGGGAGGCCAAATAAGCGGGCCAGGCCGTCTGTCCAGGGCTGGGAGATCGGCACAGATGTCCCGCCTTTCCAGGTCACAGGAGCATTCTGGAGGTGGCCGTGTGGGAGGGACGTGGCTTAGCCAGGCAAGCTGGACAGACGGGCAGTGGACAGGTGCAGATGTGGGCCACGGGCAGCGGCCTCGAGTTAAAAGACCCGATCCCAGCCCTGGCTGCACGGCCTAGAGGAGGTGGCTGTTTTGAGGACTGGCCTCATTCACTTATTCACACGTTCACCCAGCAGATACCAGCCGAGCTCGGCCACGTGCCCGCGCTGATCGGGAGGTGGGGACTCCGTGGGTGAACCGATAGGCAGGCACCTGCTCCCACGACCGTCCGTCGGGCACGGGGGCATTATTTTTAAAAATCCCATAAAACTGTCACCCAGGCAGGAAGGGGTGTGGGTGAGCGGACAGGAGAGAAACTTGACAGTCAGCGGGGAGAGCTGGCCGGGGCAGGTGGAGGGAAGAGAGTTCCAGGCTGGGGAACAGCATGTGCGAGACCCCAGGGGAGAGAGAGTTCCATGCTAGCACACGGGGCGCGAAAGGGAGTCTGGAGAGAGGATGGAAGCAGTTGAGCCAGAACTCGCGCTCTCCTGGACCTTTCCGCTGCGTTGCGTTGGCAACGAGAAACGCCTGCAGTTTCTTTTTCTTTCTTTTTTTTAGGAATAAAGGAGGATTTTATTCATGTAAAAGCTACACCCCACTCCCATCCTGGGGGTATTATTTGACTTTCTGAGTCAACTGTAGCAGGAAGCGCATGATTGTGGAAGGGCAGTGGGTGGAGAGGAGGGGGCATTATGGTCATTGTGGGGCTCCTCCTGGGCCCTGCCCCACTCAACCTTGGCCTCAGCCTCCACTCTGGCAGACCCAGAGCCCCCTCTCTTCTACTTCTGGTTTCCTTCTTTCTTTTAAGTTTATTTATTTATTTTGAGAGAGAGAGAGAGAGGGGGGACAAGCAGGGGAGGGGCAGAGCGAGGGGGACAGAGGATCCGAAGAGGGCTCTGCACCGACAGCAGAGAGCCCGATGTGGGGCTTGAACTCACGAATGGAACCCTTTGATCATGGCCTGCGCCAAAGTCGGACGCTCAACCTACTGAGCCACCCAGGCGCCTGGTGTTGTTTTTTAAACCCTAGTTGAAATGGGGTGTGTGTCAGTGTGCATCTGTCTGTCTGTCCATCCGTTTGTCCTGATGTGAATCCTCGTTGCCAACAAGTGATGGGGCCTTTGGTTATCCCCACCCTCACCGAGTGGAGGGGCAGGAGGAAGGGGCGTGGCAGAGCCGCCCCGCCCAGGGGTGACCCCGCCCCGAGGGGCGTGGCAGAGCCGCCCCGCCCAGGGGTGACCCCGCCCCGAGGGGCGTGGCAGAGCCGCCCCGCCCAGGGGTGACCCCGCCCCGAGGGGGCGTGGCAGAGCCGCCCCGCCCAGGGGTGACCCCGCCCCGAGGGGCGTGGCAGAGCCGCCCCGCCCAGGGGTGACCCCGCCCTGAGGGGCGTGGCAGAGCCGCCCCGCCCAGGGGTGACCCCGCCCCCGCTGCTTGCTCGCAGGGGCCTTCAAGCTTTATGATCTGGATAACGACGGCTACATCACCAGGAACGAGATGCTGGACATTGTGGACGCCATTTACCAGATGGTGGTGAGGCCCCTGGGCCCGACGGGGTAGGAGTGGCAGGAAGGGCGTCACATTTAGGGACAGGGCCTGGCTGCACAGCTGCTCTCCTGCCCTGGATGAGAGTTGGCCAGGGGAGGGGTCGCGCGGGGTGCATCCCCACCTGGTGAGGCAGGCAGGGGCCGCAGCATCCGTGCGGCCGGAGGGGATGGGGTGTTCCAGAGAGGGTGGAGCAGTCTGCATCTGGAAGGAGCCCGGATCTGGGAGGCAGAGTTTTGGCGGGAGCCCCCCACCCACCTTGTCTCTGCCTGGCAGGGAAACACCGTGGAACTCCCGGAGGAGGAAAACACCCCTGAGAAGAGAGTGGACCGGATCTTTGCCATGATGGACAAGGTGAGCCCGGTGGGGAGACGGGCCCTCACCGGGTAAAGCGTGGGGGGTGGGCGGGTAGTGGAGACCCTTATAAAGGCACAGATGTCCAGGGCAGTGGCTTTGCCTGCTGAGTTATCCACTGGTCAGCAGGCGTCCCCATCAAATGCCCAGAGAGTTAAGTAAGTTTGCCTGACACTTTTTCTTCTCTCAACTAAGATTCTTTTTTTTTTTTTTAAGTTTATTTTTGACAGAGAGAGAAAGAGAGAGAGCAGGAGAGGGGCAGAGAGAGAGGGGGACAGAGGATCCAAAGTGGGCTCTGCTCTGAGAGCGGAGAGCCCGACGCGGGGCTCGAACTCAGGAACTGTGAGATCATGACCTGAGCCGAAGTCAATCGCTTAACAGACTGAGTCACCCAGGCGCCCCCAGCCTCAGTGACTCAGCCCCCCTAAGAGTCTTAACCTTTTTTACTCCTTGCTATGGACCCCTTTAACATACCAGAGAAGTCTATGGGGGTCTCAGAATGATGTTCAGTGCATCAAATCAAATCCATAGGGTTGGAAAGGAAGCTAATGATTTTGGAATACAGCCATCAAAATATTTTTTACTTTATTATTTTTTTAATGTTTATTTGGGGGGGAGGGGCAGAGAGAGGGAGACAGAATCGGAAGCAGGCTCCCGACTCTGAGCTGTCAGCACAGAGCCCCACTCAGGGCTCGAGCTTATGGACCATGAGATCATGACCTGAGCCGAAGTCACTTAACTGACCAAGCCACCCAGGTGCCCCCAAAATATTTTTTAAAAAGAATTCGTGATACAGCATTAATTGGGCTGCGTTATGGAGATGTTAAATAAGAAAGCATCGCAGTGGGTGTGACTGCCCCGCAATTTCACGTGGCCCTGCAGCAGCTGTGACATGTCACAAAAACACCCATGACCCGCATGGTTGACAGTCATAGGTACTGCTCATTCCGGTAGGCACTGTCACCTGCTGTCATCATGGAAGGAAAAGCCAAATCACA
The DNA here is from genome assembly GCF_003009895.1 of Hyaena hyaena. Lineage (NCBI taxonomy): Eukaryota > Metazoa > Chordata > Mammalia > Carnivora > Hyaenidae > Hyaena > Hyaena hyaena. Next base: position 2,383,834 of record NW_024080670.1, on the reverse strand, counting down.
GTTAGAAGTTAACGAATAGAAGGGCACCCGGATGGCACAGTCGGTCAAGCGTTTGACTTTGCCTCGCGTCATGATCTTGCGGTTCAGGAGTTTGAGCCGTACATCGGGCTCCACTGTAACAGTGCAGATTCTCTGTCCCTCTCCGTCCCTCCCCAGCTTGTGCGCGTGCACACACACACTCTCTTTCTAAATGAATAAATAAACAGCTTTTGTGCATGCACATACTCTCTCTTTAAATAAATGAACAAACTATAATAAAAAAATGAAGTTAGTGAATAGAAAGACCTCATTTTTCTCCCATCTGGGTTTACCGACCTGCTGAATTCTAGCCTCCGACCCCAGGTTAAGAAATCCCTATTTATATCAAGCTTTTTTTTTTAAGTAAAATAATTTTGGTTTTTCTTTTAATTTTTGTTTATTTTTGAGAGAGAGAGCAGGGTGGGGACCAGAGAGAGAGGGGGACAGAGGATCCCAAGCAGGCTCCGGGCTGAGAGCAGAGAGCCCGACGTGGGGCTTGAACTTACACGCCGCGAGATTATGACCTGAGCTGAAGTCGGAGGCTCAACCGACTGAGCCTCCCAGGCACCCCCAGGTTCAGTGCTGTTTAATGCCAAGGGCACACACTTCTCTTGAATCCCCTCTGTCTTCTGTTTCCCTTACTTAGGGAAACAAAGCCCGTGTCCCACCCAGACTGGCGTAAGTTCTGCCTTCCCCAGTTACTAGCCATGGGGCCCTGGCCAGGTGACTGAGCCTCAGTTTCCTTCCCAGCAAAATGGGGTTAAGAGCAGCACCTCTTTTTAGGGTTGCCGTGTGGAGCCCATGAGACCAAGCGTGCACACTAGCAGTATATCCACAGGGCCCTCAGTGAGCGACCCTCCCGCCTCCCCATGCCTCTGGGAGCTCTGGTTACCGCCTGTATTCTCTGGGGACAGGAGGGTGGGTCCACACAGGTCCTTTTACGGGAGCTGCACGTGGTTTCCTCCCAGGCGTCTCGGGGTCCCGTGTAGGCTGCTCCGGGAGTGGTTTATTTATTTTTATTTTTTAAAACTGTTTCTTCAGTTTTGAGAGAGAGAGGGAGAGAGAGCGCCAGCAGGGGAGGGGCAGAGAGAGAGGATCCAAAGCGGGCTCAGCACAGAATCCCCCGCAGGGCTCAAACTCACAAGCTGCGGAGATCATGACCTGAGCTGAGGTCGGATGCTCAACTGACTGAGCCACCCAGGCGCCCCTCTGGGAGTCGTTCAGATGCCCTTCGAAGAGTGGCCCCAGAGAAATGCATTAGGCTCTCAGCCCTTTGGAATTAACTGCCATTTACGGGAATTCATCGCAAGGACAATAAGCATGGAGTTAGGGACACGCTGCCCGTCTGAGGCTCCCAGAGCAGTCACCCCGATGCCCTGAGGAAGCCATGTAGCTACCTCTCGCTCCAGGTGAGGAAAATGGGGCGCAGGGAAGTGGGTCACGTGCCCAAGGTCACCCTGGCAGGTAGTGCCCAGGTCTGTCTGACGCCCGACCCCTCTTACCTAGTGAGCTGTACCGCCTCCCCCCTGACCTGACTTTGTTCAGAAGCTGTGTCTCGGCCAGTCCCGGGCCAGGCTTGGGGCGGGGATGTCCGGGGCCCGGCCCCGAGGCGCCCATCCCAGGAGCCTGGTTGTCCCCCCACATTTAGCTGTCTCTCTCTCTCTCTCTATCTCTCTCTCTGTGCTTGCAGAACGCCGACGGGAAGCTGACTCTGCAGGAGTTCCAGGAAGGGTCGAAGGCAGACCCCTCCATCGTGCAAGCGCTCTCCCTGTATGACGGGCTGGTATAGTCCAGGGCCCAGAGCTGGGGTGAGTGGACGGGGGACCTGGGGCCTGGGGAGAGGTGTGGGGAGGGGAGCACCAGTCACAGGACACCTGGGGTTGGCAGGTAAGTACTGGGTCTCCTGGCGGTACCTGGAGCTTCCCAGTGGGAGCTGAGCAGGTAGGAGGTGACTTGGAGGTCAAGTTCAAATCCACTAGAGTGCTTCCATTCAGACATTTTTAAAAAATTTTTTTTAAATGTTTTATTTATTTCTAGGAGAGAGAGAGAGACAGCGTGAGCAGGGGAGGGTCAGAGAGAGAGGGAGTCACAGACCGAAACAGGCTCCAGGCTCTGAGCTGGCAGTCAGCACAGAGCCCCACGCGGGGCTCGAACCCACGAACCGCGAGATCATGACCTGAGCGAAAGTCGGACGCTTAACCGACTAAGCCACCCAGGCGCCCACCGTTCAGACATCTTTATATGCTCAGATTCAGCCCGAGAGTTTGCTTGAATAGTTTCCCTGGGTTGAAAGCGCTTTGAAAGGCAGCGTTGTCAGCCAGGACTGGGGCCGCGTGGGGACTCCAGCCCCCAGCTCTCGTGTTCCGTAGCTCGAGTACGGTTTCTGCTTTTATCCAGTCGGGCTTTCTGGAAGTGCTGGGCCATTGCTCATGACAGTCCTGTGTTCTGTCTCCCTTCTTTTTCGCTCTCTCCTACCTCTTCCCCCTGCATCTTCTCTGTTGTATCTTCCATGTTGTGCTGCAGAGAGAATCCCAGGCAGTCCCCATGCTCCGCTCAGAGCCCAACACGGGGCTCGATCCCACGACCCTGGGATCATGATCCGAGCCAAAATCAAGAGTCAAACACTCAACCGACTGAGCCTCCCAGGTGCCCCGAAATTCACGTGGGTTTTATAGATTAATCCTACACATATGATCCTGTTAATGTCATTTATCAAAGCTGAGCATCGGCCTTTGATTCTTTGGAACTTTCTAGGCTTTATTTCTTTCTCTGCTTCCTTTCCATCATCTGTTTCTTTGTGCTGCTGGCTGGCTTTCCAGCACAGTGCCCCCTAGGGGTGGAGAAGATGAGCATTCTTGTCTGAACTCTTGGTCTTCGGGGAAAAATGTCAAGAATTGACTATTAGATTAGTTAGTTTATAATTAATTCAATAATAATTATTATTAGGATGTCTGGTGTAGGTCTTCTCTTGAAAGGTTTTATCAGATTTAGAAAGTTTCCTTTTCTGGTTGGCCAGGAGTTCTTTGTATTGTATTGTATTGTATTGTATTGTATTGTATTATTAAAAAAATTTTTTTAATGCTTTTTTATTTTTGAGAGAGAGAGACAGAACACATGCAGGGAAGGGGCAGAGAGAGAGACACACACACAGAATCCGAAGCAGGCTCCAGGCTCCAAGCTGTCAGCACAGAGCCTGACGTGGGGCCCAAATCCATGAACCACGAGATCATGACCTGAGCTGAAGTGGGACACTCAACGGACTGAGCCACCCAGGCACGCCTCGTAGGAGTTGTTAATCATGAATAGTGGGGCACCTGGCTGGCTCAGTCAGAAGAGCGTGCCACGCTTGGTCTCTGGGTCATGGGTTCAAGCCCCACGTTGGGTGCAGAGATGACTAAAATAAATCAAACTTAATAATCATGAATAGTGTTGATTTATAAAAAGTCTTTTCTGTGTCTGTCAAGATGCTCATCTGACTTTTCTCCCTTTTTGGTTGTTAACCTGATGAAGGGCACCGATTGGCTTTTGAATGCTAAGTCACCCTTGCATTCTCAGAATAAAACTCCACGTGCACCGCGTTAATATTTTTTATGTATCATCAGATTTGATTTGCTGACACTTTCTTTCGGAGGCTTAGGCTGTTGGTGCAGCTTTGATGATGACGATGATGATGATTTTACACAAGAGATCCTTTTCCCTTGAAAAGACATCACAAAATAGGTGGCGGGGCACCTGGCTGGCTCAGTCCGGTGCAACGTGTGACTCTTGATCTCAGGGTCGTGTGTTTGAGCCTCGCTCTGGGTAGCCCTAAAAATAAAATCTTAAAAAAAGAGAAAATATGATGAAAAAGAACACCTCCCTACAAAAAGTTTATTCTTAAAAACCTTCATGTTTTCCCCAGATGTAACCACTGTGTGCGTTGTCCAGAGTGATTCAAAAAGAACTGAACACTCACAAACACTGAATACTCAGTAACTGGGTCACACAGGGAGAGGTAATCAAACCAATTTCTAAAGGAATCCTCACAGGCTCTTCTCTAATCTTAGAAGCACCCAGTATGTGGCCTTGGGTCCCACGGCGCCTATGATCCATTGTCTCATCTCCCAGAGGCTCTTTTGTGTATTACTGTCGCCGGCGGCCTCCGCGGCAGCTGTCACGTGATAGTGCTGCTTTGTGTCCTGCAAGCCGTGGAAAAAGTGGTACCAACCTCGGTTCCAGATGTATCTGTCCCCCAGAGGAAGTCATGTGGTGTAATTAGTCTCTTTACAGCCTGCGATTATTTTGGAGTTGCCCTAATTGTTTTCGTCTCCCGGTTTTCTGCGAACACACACGTGTTTGTATTTCCTTAGCGGCAGTGAGCTCATACCCATATGTTGGTGGTTGGTTTTTTGTTTTTAACGAACAACTTATAGGGAATGTTTATGTTTTCTTTTGGCACCTCAACACTAAGAAAACAGATTTTTTAACAGTTTTTTTTTTAATGTTTATTTATTTTTGAGAGAGAAAGCAGGAGAGGGGCAGAGAGAGAGGATCTGAAGGGGGCTCTGTGCTAAGAGCAGAGAGCCTGATGCGGGGCTCAAACTCGCAAACTGTGAGATCGTGACCTGAGCCGAAGTCGGATGCTTAACCAACTGAGCCACCCAGGCACCCCAAGAAAAAAGATTTTTAGCATGTTTTACCCAGCATGGCACAAAGTCCACGTCATGGTATGTCTACACTGGCTTTCCTTCACACCTCCCCGGCAACATGGCGGCCAAAAAGAAGTTACTCTATTTTCACACAACCTTCCTATCACCTCGCCCCAAAAATTACCTTCCTTCTTTTCTCAGGCTTGTCCTCAAACCTACTGGACAGTGATTATATCCAACTCATGTTCCATCGTTTCTGTGATTTCTTTATTTATTTATTCTCAGATTCCTGATGTATCATAATCGTTAATAAGTTCCTGTTGTATAATTCACTGAACCGCCGAGGAACTGAAACCCTGTATATTTTCCTGTATCAGTAAAAATGTTCAAGACCATAATTTTTATTTTTTATTTATTTATTTTTAAAAATCTATTTGTTTGTTTGTTTTTCTGAGAGAGAGACAGTGTGAGCGGGGGAGCGTCAGAGAGAGAAGGAGATACAGAAGCTGAAGCAGGCTCCAGGCTCTGAAGTGTCAGCACAGAGCCCAGTGAGGGGCTTGAACCCACGAACTGTGAGATCATGACCTGAGCCAAAGTCGGATGTTTCACTGACTGAGCCACCCAGGCGCCCTATGAGACCATAATTTAAAAAAAAATTTTTTTAATGTTTTATTTATTTCTGAAAGAGAGAGAGAGAGAGAGGCAGCGTGAGCAGGGGAGGGTCAGAGAGAGAGGGAGACACAGAATCAGAAGCAGGCTCCAGGCTCTGAAGTGTCAGCACAGAGCCCAGTGAGGGGCTTGAACCCACGAACCATGAAATCAAGACCTGAGCCGAAGTCGGACACTTAGCCGACTGAGTCACCCAGGCGCCCCAAGAGATCATAATTTTTAATAGCTGCATAGTGTTCTGTTGTATGGCTGGACACGGGGCTCGAACCCACGAACCATGAGATCATGACCTGAGCTGAAGTCGGATGCTTAACCGACCAAGCCACCCAGGCGCCCCTAAAAAGAACTTCTTAATGACAGGCAACTAAAGAAGGAATGGCATGACCTCATTACCCATCACCCAGCTTCAGAGTCACCAATTTGTGGCCAATCTTGTATCATTTGTACCCTCCATATGCACCTTCATGGTGGGTTCTTTTGAAGCAAATTCAAGACATTATATCATTTCAGACATAAATATCTCAAGGTGTATTCTGAAAAGATAACGTTTCTTTACAAAATCCATAATAGCAAAAAAAGAAATCAGTACTGATTCCCTAATACCCCCCAGGCTGTAGCTATTCTTCCTACTTCCTGTGACCTCGCAATGTTTATTCAAAACAATATGAATAAATTCCACCTATTGCAGTTGGTTGATAGGTCAAGTTCATTTTAATCTATGTCTCCCCCTCCCTTATTATTATTATTACTATTTTGCCTGCCATTTATCAAGAAACACATTCTGTTGAGTCTCCTACATCAGAGGTTTGCCGATTGCGCCTCATGGGTGGGGTTTTTTTTTTTTTTAATGTTTTATTTATTTCTAGGAGAGAGAGAGAGAGAGACAGCATGAGCAGGGGAGGGTCAGAGAGAGAGGGAGACACAGAATCTGAAACAGGCTCCAGGCTCTGAGCTGGCAGTCAGCACAGAGCCCAACGCGGGGCTCGAACCCACGAACCGCAAGATCATGACCTGAGCGAAAGTCGGACGCTTAACTGACTAAGCCACCCAGGCGCCCCTTAACATTTCCTTAGGTTTCCTGTCCTTCCAGGAAATGGGCAGTTAGATCCACCGGCTCGCCCAGCACTCACTTTTTGGCAACAGCACCTCCTGAGCGGGGCTGCGTGTGTCTACCGTGTGCGAGGTCTGGTGACGTCAGCAGCCCTTGGTGATGAGCACTTCATTCATTCATTCTGTCAGTGGTGTTCCAAATCTGTCCATCCTTCTTCGTGGTTAGCTTGGTATGTCTGCACTAGGAAACTTCCCCCTCATCAACTGTGTGGTTCCTGCCAAGCCTCATTTATCATAAGTAAGGCAGGATAGATACTCGATTCTTCCTCTCTTTCAGCTTTCAAAATGAGATGGATTTCTGACATCCTTCAGAGGGGACCAATGCAGATTTATGGACCTAAGTGCCGTCGATGGGCTCCATCATGCCTGTGGTTTTAACCTGCAGATACAATACTGCAGATCACAAGGGTTCAGATTGCACAGGAGGCAGTGCCTGTGATTGGAAACTCAGCCCGGCGCCCCGGCTTCGGCACGGGGAGGACACGGGCCTCCCGATGGGTGACTCTTCCCGTCACCTGCACCCCAGCGGCCACCCCAACTCTGGCCCCATGGGGACTTCCTGCCCCTCCAGGTCGCCGCCATCTAGCTGCTGGCTGGCCCCGCTGGTGTCTCTGGTCATCTCACGCAGATCTGGGAAATGGCTCCTTTCAGATCAGACACCTGCTCCAGTGCATTCGGGCAGCAGGGACCTGCGATTTAAGTGGAGCAGGTTACCGGAAGGATCTGTGGACGGTGCGGACCGTAGCAGACAGCACTGCCCTCCAGGCTGCTCTTTTCAGAAACATCCTGAGGTGAAATTCACATGACAGAAAATTAACCACTGTATTAAAAACATTTTTTTTAAGATTTTTTTTTTTTTTTTAAAGTAATGTGGGGCTTGAACTTACAACCCTGAGATCAGGAGTTGCACATTCTGCTGACTGAGCTGGCCAGGCGCCCCGAGATTAAGCATTTTATTTTATTTATTCAAAGTAGGCGCCACATCCACGCAGGGCTTCCAGCTCAACCCTGAGGTAAAGACCTGAGCAGAGATCAAGAGTCAGATGTTGGGGGGGGGTGCCTGGGGGACTCAGTCAGTTAGGCGTCGGACTTTGGCTCAGGTCATCATCTAGCGGTTCGTGAGTTCAAGTCCCGCGTCGGGCTCTGTGCTGACAGCTCGGAGCCTGGAGCCTGTTTCAGATTCTATGTCTTCCTCTCTCTCTGCCCCTCCCCTGCTTGTGCTCTGTCTGTCTGTCTGTCTCTCTTTCTCTCAAAAATAAATAAGCATTAAAGATTAAAAAAAAAAAAAGTCAGGAAGCTGAACTGAGTGAGCCACCCAGGCACCCCCAAACACTTTGTGTTTCAGGTGAACAATTCAGTGGCATCTAGTATATTCACAGTGATGTGCAACCAAAGCACATCCCAGTTCCAAAAGCATCCGTATCTCTCCAAAATAAAACTCCATCTCCAGGGGTGCCTGGGTGGCTCAGTCGCATAAGCATCGGACCCTTGATCTCAGCTCAAGCCGTGACCTCGGGGTTTGTGTTCTTGAGCCCTGCATCAGGCTCTGCGCGGACTGTGCGGATCCTACGTGGGATCTTCTTTCTCTCCCTCTCTCTCCCCCACTTGTGAGCTCGCTCACTCTCCCTCAAAATAAATAATTACATTAAAAAAACCACCTTCATATCCATTAAGCAGTTTCTCCCCATCCCCCCTCCACGCAACCCCCCCCCCCACCCCGGCAGCCTCAGTCTGCCTTCTGTCTCTATGGCTTTGCCTACTTGGGACATTTCATATCAACGAAATCTTTCATGAAAATGCAATTTGGGGCTTTGGGCATCTCGGTCCTTTCACTTAGCTAACGTCTTCGAGGCTCATCCACACTGAGCGGGCATTGGGACCTCCTTCCTGTTTATATGGCTAAGTCATACTCCGCGGTCTGGACAGACCACGGTTTATTTATCCGCTCCTCCAGTAGTGGACATCTGCGTTTCCTCCTTTTGGCAGCTGTGACTAATGCTTCCGTGAATGTGGGTGTGCGTGGCTCTGAGTCCTCAGTGTCCGTTCTCTGGCGTATATACCTGGGAGTGGACGTGCTAGATCCCATGGTAACTGTGTTTAGCTTTTGGGGTTCCACCGACCGTATTCCACGGCAGCTGCCCATCTTGCATTCCCGCCAGCAAGGCTGAGGGTTCTAACCTCTCCACGCCCTCGCCGCCACTTGCGATGTGCCTGTGTTTGAGGTTGGCTGTCCTAGTGCGTGTGATTGTGGTTTTTATTTGTGTTTCCCTGAAGACTAATTCCGTCGAGCCTCTTCTCCTGTGCCCCTCGGTCATGCCATGCGTCCTTCTTAATGGCTGCAGATGATGGGCTCCCACGGCGATGTTCTCATTTATCCGACCAGCCCCCCGGACAGTGGACGCTCCCTATTTTGCTATATTCCAGAGGCTGCTGTGGCAAACGCCTTGTTTGTTCCGTAAGGATAAGTACCAAACACCAACGGGTGGATCAGAGGGTGTGCACCCTCAGTTTTAGGACTTCTGATGGAACGCCACCCTGCCCTCTGCTTGACGGCCCTGCCAGCTGTGGGGCCGCGTGTCCCTGGCGGCCAGCTCTGCCCCCGTCACACCTCCTTGTGTCTTCCAGATGCCTGGGAACTACTCACCTCCTTCCGCGCCGTGAGGCCACCTCCGCCCCCAACACCGCCCTCCTGTGTTCACCCGGCATTTCTCCGCATCCACACTCGGCCTGGCGGCCCCCGAACCGCAAAGCCCGGCTCTCCTCCCCTCTGCCCTGCACCCACCGCCGCCTGAAGCCACTGGCTCCAATTGCCAACAACCTCTGCTTGTCCGGAAGCCAACACGAAACGGAAAAGGCTACAGCCCTCTGCAAAACTGAGGACCAGCTGCTTCGCAGGCAGCTTCTGGGTCCTTCCTGCTCTTCTGTGCGTGTGCTTTTTTTCTTTTTTTTTTTTTAATTTTGAACAGACATTGACAAAGGGGAAAAAAAAAACCAACTACCTTCTGTCCTAGAAGATAGAGACTGACAGATGGGGAGAAGGCTCCCGTAGATCTCAGAGACACTGCCTCCCGCCTCGGCCATTCTGGGGCAGCCCGAGAGGCTGCGGGGAGTCACGGCCGAGGCCACGGGGTGCTCAGAGTGTTGGGGGGCCTGCCCGATTCACGTGATCCGTTGTCCCATCCTCAAGTCATCATGATGACTCATGATAATGACGATTTTTTTTTGTGATAACAGTATTGTGCTTTTCGTGGGGAAAGTGAGGTTTTTTTTATACATATATAATTGATATCTTTTATTTATTGGTTGTTAACTGTTGCTGCTGCCTCGTGTGTCCAAAGCTCCCAGGGATGCGGGGCCCACCGTTTACACGTGCACGCCCTCTCCCACCTGCGCTTTGGAGGATGGTGGCCTGCAGCGGCCAAGAAGCCAAAAAACTTCTTTTTCTTTTTCTTATTTTTTTTTTCAGATACCGCGCTCGATGTTTGGAGAGGGGAAGGGTGGGTTTCTTAAATGGCTAGTGCACTGTTCCCCTAGCCCCGAATGGCTCCTTCTTGAACCCCTTCTCTCTGCCTCCTGTCCACCCTCCCCATCCCGTTCCTCTTCTGGGTCCACAGCATCTTTTCCGAGGACCACCGGAGGACAGCTTATGGCTTCTCCCCTCTTGCTTTGGCGTTTGCAGCAGCATGGAGATGGGGGACGGGGCGCGGAAGGAAGGGAGGGGGAACGGCGCTCTTTGCAAGCCAGTGAGCCGAGGAAAGATCATTCTCCCTCCTTGGTGGGTTTTGAAGAGAGTCACTCAAATCTCTCCCACCAGCTTTTCTGCCCATCTGTCTGCCTGGTCCAGTAGATCACATAGCTCCCCCCTTCCCCTTCCTCTCTCAGCTCAAATGCTGGGGCGGGGGGGGGGGCGGGGGGGGCGGGCAAGAGAGAAGAGCTGCAGGCAGTCCCCTTCTGTAGCGGCCACTCCCTGGGGGGTGGCCCATATGCACTTATATAGGAAGCTTCTAACTCTGCCACTGCGGCCGCGTGGCCCCAGAACTGCTACCAGCAAGGTCAGATGACCTTGGGCCAGCGGCCGGTAGCCTGCAGCTGGCCGGCCGTTGCTCTGTGGTTGCGGGCAGCCCCTTGCCCTCTCTGGGTCCCGGCTGGCCCGGCTGCAGAACCAGGAGGCTTGGGCCGGTTGATCTGGAAGGCCCTTTTCCATGCTGACACTGTCTGATTGTAAGCCCGGTTTTCCTGCGTTTGCGATTCTGCGACACGGGCACGGTCCGAGTCACTCTTCTGTCTCCTGGCACGTATCTTCGGGGACATGGCAGCCACTGGTGGTTGTGTGTGGGATCAGATGACCGACCTTGTTCTCTCTGCAGTTCTTCCTGGTCCCTCCTGGACTCTCGAGCTGTCTTTTTTGGCCCAGAACTCGTTCTCTTCCAGGGAAGCCTCCTGGGGTGCGAGGCAGCCTCCCAGACTATTCAGGGCCGGGCTTGAGTCTCCAATTCCCGCTTCTTTGCAAAGTCAGCAGCGTGCCACCTCCCCTGCTTACCCCAGCCCCGGGAGAGGAAAAGCTGGCCCTCGGGTCTCACTTTGAATTTCCCTTGGTTCTTCTCACTTTGCACTTTCCCAGGAGGCCAGAGTGTCTGCTTATTGACCCTCAGCCAGCAGACCCTCGCTCTGCCAGTGCGGGGCTCTGTCCGTCCGGACGGCTCACCTCACCCCAGGCTCCTTTCTTGCTCAGCGGAGCCTAGGGCTGTGCTCCGCGTCCGCTGGAAGCCCCCAGGTCCCACGGGTCCAGGGAGCACTTTAGTTCTCACAGGTGACTTTACAGGCTGGGCTCCTGGAGATGAACTTGGCCTGCGGTCAGGGGCGGGGTAGGCGGGGCTTCCCCAAGTTGCATTCCTTCTCCGCGGGGGGGGGGGGGGGGGGGGGGCATCTGCCCGAGTCTTGATTTGCATCTCTGACGGCTGGGGGGGGGGGGGGGGGAGGAGCAATGCTAGAGGCACCGTCTGGGTAGGAGACTTGGAGCCCAGAATCACCCAGGGTTAAGCATGTGGCCGTCCTTGCAGCTTCTGCTCTGATTCCCAGGCATCAATGGAGCAGCTGCCTGCGGGGCCTTCCTCCCACCTTCTTGCTCTTTGGCCTTTTTGCTTGGAGCCCCAGGTGTGGCCTTTGACCTTAGCAGGTGGTACTGTGGACCCGTGGCTCAGGCACGGTGCACCTTGAGTCGGTGCCATGGGGACTTGAGGGGACAGGCCACCCTCCTCTTTTCGCAGGGCGCTGGGCACTGGCCATTTGTGCCCGAGGTGGCCAGGCAGGGACAGTTGTGTCCCCTCCTCTCACCAGGCCTCTAGGTACGGAAAGCTGAGCGGCTGTGGGCCTCTGTCCCCAGCACCGATTTCCCCCCCAGGCCCAGCCGGTCATACGCTGCTCTCTGGGCATTCCAGAGCCCCTGGAGGCCGGGCTCCCTGGCCCAGGAGCAGCAGCCTCGGGCTCTTCCTCACAGCGTCCGCCCCCCACTCTGTGTTGATGGCACCGAGCAGAATGACAGACTTCCCGGTATTTAACCAGGCCATGTTTAACGTCAAGGCAAACGCGTGTGTCCTCCTTTCCCCGAAATGCTTTTCAGTTTGACAGCCAACTTCCTAGACGACACCTGGGCTTTCGGGAACACGTCTCTTTTCTGAGGGGAGGAAGGTTGGGGCGGGGGGTGGTGCCCTAGATGCCCGGGAGAGAGACCCTCTGCGGACCCAGTGCGCCGCGGTGCAGCCTCGCTCGGCGCCTGCGGGATCCAAGGGAACGCGGGCGCGCCCCCTGGTGGCCGGGAGCTGCAAAGGCATGTGGGGGCCCCTTGGGGCCAAACAGGAGCTTGGAGGGAGGGGGGCGGCGGGAGGCGGGAGGTGCCCGGGGCTCCAGCCTCGCGTTATTGACAGTGTGTCTCCCAGACGCCCCTCTTCTAGGTCTCCGCCAGGGGTAGCAAGTTCATTAGCATAAGGGCACCGCGATGGGAAACCTTGCCCTCCACCCTTTTTTTAATATCTGCGGAATAAACCCAATGGTTGATTTTTGAATGAATAAAAGGCTTTTGTTGAATAAACAGCTGGTACCATCTTCTGTCTTGGCATCTAGGCTAAGGCTCTGTCTGCCGCCCAGGCCTGGGACAAGAGCAGAATCTGCCTCCCCTCGCCCCACAGCCTGTACTGGGCGTTTTCCCCGCATCTTTGCAGTGGCCGGGGCTCCAGGGACAGCCACTCGCTCCCAGTCGGACTCAGTGACCAGCTTCCCCTGAGACTCGGGACAGGTCGCTCCTGCTCAGTTCCTCCGCCCCCCAGATGGGAGCAAGTGTCTGCCCAGCCCTCCCCACCCCCACCCCCACAGGGCGAAGCGGGGAGCAGGCATGAGCGTAGTCCTGCAACTTTGTAAAGGAATTTGGGCAACTCAAAAAAACCCAAAGAAACAAAAAACAAAAAAACTTTCCCAGCGATGGTTGTCTTCTGTCGGCCTTTCCAGTCCCCTCCGAGCCTCTTTCCTGGGCCACTGTCCTGTCTGAATCCGCTGCTGTGTGTCTCTGGGGGGAGATGCAGGCCCTGGTCCTGGCGGTGCTGGTGGGGGCAGGGCGAGGCCCCGGGGTGGGGGGGGGGGCACGCAGCGGGCCCAGGCCTCGTCTCATGCTCCCGATGTACGTCTCCATGTCATGCCAATTAAACGCGCTTCCTGACTTGTGCTTGCCTCCCTTGTGTGGACCTGTTGCTTTTGTCTGTCTCTGTTCTCTTCTTCATTTCATCGTAGGCCTCTGCTTCCCTGACACCCTTTCTCTCGCTTTGGGGGTGGTCCGCCCCGGTTCGCCCAAGACCAAGAGTGTGCCGGAAGGAGAGCCTGGGCCGTAGTGATTACAGCAGAGCGTTGCAAGGGGTGTTGTGGGAAGCCCAGGGCTCCCCCACCCCACGTCTCCCCCCCCCCCCGCCCTCCCAGCCAGCGTGTCCATTCCTGCCTGTGTCCTCCCCCCGGGGGGGCGGGGTCTCTAAAGCGTTTCTCTAAAGAGAGTGTCAAGACTCCCCAGATTGCCAGCCTGGCTTCCGGAGTCGCTGATCAGCCGGCTCTGGGCTGGGCTGACGAGGTCCTAGGCCACCCTGATGCTGTTGATCCGGGCCGCCTTCCGAGGACCCCTGGGGAGCCGCGCCCACAGCAGGCCGTCCAGTTGAGTCCTCAAGAGGAGACCTGCTTCCATTCCCCTGGAGTCCGCGCTGATCGTTCACGTGGGGGAGCCCTCAGGAGGGGCCCTGTGATGTGGATGTCTACGTGGCCGCCCTGTGCCATGGTCCCCTCGGCCTGCAACCTGGAATCTAGAGGGGTCTCCTCTTACCCCCAGTCAAGGAACCAAGTGTTTCCTCGGTGCACCTGGGCCCCGCCGTGTGCCGGGTGTTTGGGGGAGAGGAAGACTTAAGTAGAGGAAGTGACGGCCCTTTCCAGAGCTTGCTGGGGAAACCTTAGTCTGCAAAACAATAAAAGATGATGTGGCTACAGGAGTGGATCCGTTGGTTGGAATCCACTTTGCTCTTGGCCAAAGGCTCTGGAGAAAAAACAGGTATGTTGATTGGATCCAACGGCCAATGTTAGAACGAGCCACCACAGGCAGAAACGGGTTACATTTCAGAGTTGTTTTTATGAAAGGAATCGTCAGACCAGCGCCCCCAGCAAGACAGAGCCGGAGGGCCCCCGTTGGCTCAAGCAGCCGCTGGAAGCGGGCACCCAGAGATGGCACCCTTTGTGGCCACCCCGAGCACCCAGCATAGTGACTCAGCCTGGCAGGGTCTGGACTCAAAGTCTAGAACTGAGACATATGGGAGCGAATGGAAGGCAGTGTGGGGTGGTGGTTAGGGGGCGCGCGTTCCAGAAGCACACCTACTTCCCAGTCAGCCTGCACCGCTTGCCACTGGGCATGTACACTAACCAGGTCTTCTGGTAAAAACGGGGACCCCTAATGAGAGGCAGGTGACAGCTCCCACCACCCCAACAGCCTTGCCTCTGGATGGAATGTTATAACTCTGCCAAATGTCCAAACGTTTACCAGCCAGCAGGTGCAAGAGAAACCATACGCCTGTGGCTGGCTGTCCAAAGTGGGAGGGGACCAGGACCCCAGGGCTCCGCCCCGAGCACAAGGGTGGGGGTGTCAGGCTGCTGAGCTCACTCCCGTGAACCTTTCAGCCAATCCACCTATCGGACCACCTCATGCTTCTCCTAAGAAAAGTGATTTCTAACAGTTCTTTGCTAAGGAACAAACCGTAGTATTGTTTTTTTTTTTTTTAGTTTATTCATTTATTTTGAAGGAGAGAGAGAGCGAGAGAGAGAGTGGAGGGGAGGCAGAGAGAGAGAATCCGAAGCAGGCTCTGTACTGTCAGCACAGAGCCCAACATGGGGCTTGAACTCACGAATTGTGAGATGGTGACGTAAGCTGAAACCAAGAGTCGACACGTAAGCTTAACCGACTGAGTCACCCAGGTGACTCCACATTAGCATTTTAATTATGGACTGTTATTAAAACTGATACCACAGGGGCTCCTGGGTGGCTCAGTCGGTTAAGCGTCGGACTTAGGCTCGGGTCATGATCTCACAGTTGGTGGGTTCGAGCCCCACATCGGGCTCTCTGCTGTCAGTGCAAAGGCCTCTTCGGATCCTCTGTCCCCCCCCCCCCCCACCTCAGCCCCTTCCCCACTTGCATTCTCTCTCTCCCTTCCTCTCTCTTTCTCTCAAAAATAAATACACATTTTTTAAAAGGCCAATGTGATACCCTCTGGAGAGCAGATTCCTAACTAGCGTATTTCAGGTCCTAAGGGACTATCTGTGAGATAGAGACTGGAGTAATTTCATGCACACCCTTCAGCCCCACCTAAACATTCAGAGTAAATAAGTGCATGGGAGCACGTCCTCTCTGGGAAGCCCAGGACCTGTCAAGGGGCTGAAGTGAGGGTAGCTGGGGCCATGTTTCCTGCACATGGTGAACTTGCAGTAGGTGTGAGCTGTCACCGAGAGCTGACTTCCGTCTTTTCCAGGCAGCCAGGGGAGGCAGGGACACAGTTCAGAGTTCGTGTGTCACGTGGGCTGTGGGCAAGTGATGGGTCAGAGTCCCTCGCTCTGGATCGAGCTGAGGTCTGCACTGACCTGCTCCTGGCCCAGCCCCCCACAACCCCGGGCAGCTCACTGTGGGTTGAGGCTCCATAGAGGCAGACACCTGGCCTCTTCTTCCCCCACTGGGCCACCTGCTTTTCCGAGATGTCTCATACTGGCTGCCATTTCCTGGGTGTGACAGCATGGATGAAGCCCCCCAGGATGGCCCCACTTCTCCCCACTGAGCGCCTTCCACCCTGTCCCCTTACCCTGCCAACCCTCAAACTCATGTCTGCGTGTTAGAAAGTATCTCCCTGACTCTTTTTCCCCAGAGCCCAAGTCAGAGCATCAGCAGGCATAGAGAGGAGAAGGAGAAGAGAAGGGTGGGCGGAGGGGACAGGGGATGGGGAATGAGATGCGGACCCCTGCTCGGCTCTCGCCGACCTCCTTTCCTGCCATCTTTTGGGGTGGGCCCGTTTAGGGGTCCATGGCAACAGAGCCTGGATCACATTTAGGGACTGAAACTTTATATCCTCCGGGTTCCCTGATCTGGAGGAGCCTGGTCAGGGCAGTGGGCATGGAAAGGGGCTTTAAGGCCACCGAGTGCCGGAAAAGTGAGCTCACATAGTTATGGTAGAAGCTTCTGTTTGTTCTCGTATCTCTTGACCCCTTTTAGCTGCACTTAGGACCGCATGGGATAAAGAACTACATTTCCCAGCCTCCCCTGTAACCAAATATGGCCACATGACTCTGTTTTGACCAATGGAATGAGAGGAGTGAGCACCACTCCTCTTTCGCATTCCTTTTCCCTCTGGCTGGACTGAGGACTCAGAACCAAGCCTTCCTAGAACCTAGGTCCCTGACCCCATGGAGCCAACGTGGGGCTTGAACTCACAACCCTGAGATGAAAAGTCACATGCTCTACCAACCCAACCAGCCCCTTGGTCATTTTAAATCATCAGATGCTGCCTACAAATGTTTGCATCTAAACTCTCAACTTAATGCTAAAGTGATTTAATAAAACTGCACAGGGCAGTGTGTCCCCCACATCACCTCTCCTCACTTGTAGCTGCCTTTTTCCCCTTCCCTTCTCACTGTGCCCTCCTCCACAGGCTTAGGGACCGAGGGTGCCATGGGGGAGGGCTCCCAGGGAGGGCTTTTGCTGAAGGACTAGGGATGGGGAACAGAGGCCCGGTGGGGGTGGCCCTAGAAGGTCCTGCAAGACTAATCTAGTTGGGTCTTCGCTGAGAAACCACAGTGAGGGCTCTGGGCAGGCTGGCCTCGTGTTAGGGGGCCTGGGGAGGTGGGGGGGGGTAACAGGATCAGAGCTCCTCACAGCCTCTTCAGACTCCCATCTCAGAGTCTGTGCCCATTTCCCAGAGACCTGAAATAAAGCCATTGCACAAGCAGATCTTAGAACGAACAAATATGATGAAGTACAAACCAGCGTTGTTCAGAGGAGGTGGAATCGTCATCTGGCTGAGGGTGAGTTCTATTTTAGCCATGGGTCTGCTGGTTGCTCCAGAGGTAATATTGCGGAGGGCCCACATTACCTTTGGAAGATTCTGAAGACCCAATTAATAGATGTCAAAGGGCCTTTCTCCTTTAGAAAGAGCATATATATATATATATATATATTATATATATATATGTATATATAAAACATATATATATATTTCTTTTAATTTACATCTAAGTTAGTTAGCATCTAGTGCAATAAGGATTTCAGGAGTAGAATCCAGTGATTCATCCCCTACATATACCACCCAAAACTCATCCCAACAAGTGTCCTCCTTAATGCCCCTTCCCCATTTAGCCCATCCCCCCACCCACAACCCCTCCAGCAACCCTCAGTTTCTTCTCTCTATTTAAGAATCTCTTTTATGTTTTACCCCCTCCCTGTTTTTATATTATTTTTGCTTCCCGAAGGAGCATGTTTGTATAAGGTCAGAGGCCACAGCTGGGACCTTGGGGGTGAAGGTGCAATGGACCAGCCTGGGAGGAGAGGGAAGGGGGGCTCCCCGTCACTGGGAGGGAATCATCATCGTCGGCGAAAATCTCCAGCCCACTCTGAGGTTCAGGGTCACCAAGGTCATGTATTAAATCAAGGAGCCCAATGCTGGGTTTTCTAAGTAATTTCTAGGCAACAGCTGAAAGCTAACTGGATTCTTTCACTAGCTTCTGCAGGGGAGGAGACAATTTCCCTCCTACCCTTCCAGGTTCTGTGGCTGGTCCAAGAATTAAATCACCAGATGACAGATTAACAGGAAAAACCAAATTTAGTACGCATGGGAGTTACAAAAAGATATCACTCAAAAAGGGGCCAGGAAGGAAGTTTGCCTTACTTTGCAGATAAGTCTCTCAGATGAAAATACAATGATCTCTGGTAGTAGCTCTATTCCCGGGACAGTTACCTTTTCTAATGGAAATTTCCTTTAGAAATGTAGATTTCCCTTCTACTCTGTTTCTAGAGCTTCTCTTGCTGTTTCTCAAAAATAATCAGCTCAAAATAATCCCTATGCCAAAGAGGCATATTTTGGGGTGGCATATTCTGCTGCCCTTCAGTGTGCTGGGTGGTCACAATGTCGGGCTTTGGCCACAGCCTTTCATGAACGTGCTGGTGGCTCAAAAAAGAAGGCACATCCATAGAAGGTCATGAACACCAGCCACAGATGGGCCTCGCTGACCAAGTGGCCCTATATGGGGCCCACCTGCAGTCACCCGGGGTCCTCCTGAATGAAGAAGGACTTGGGCTGGCCTTGAAGAATGGCAAGATCTAAATGAGTGAGGAGGAGGGAAGGGCATCCCAGGCAGTGAACAGCAGGTGCAAAAGTACAGAGGTAGGATTATAGGACATAGACAAACTAGAGGAGAGGGGAAGGCAAAGGGAGCTAATGGCAGCTGCCCATATGCCAAAGAAACATCAGATTTTTCTAGGATATGAATCCACACGGAAAGACAAGCTCCAGGCCACCTTCAGAGAGTCGACACCCACACAGGCCAGGGTTGTCTGAGCTTATCGCCCTGTGGCCTTCTTTCTGTGCTTCTTGGGAACCCAAGCAGAAAGCCTCTTCTCTATAATGCACCCGTTTTAACTGTTAGCAAAGTGATCATAACAATCTTGAGCACGATAATGATAATAGTTGTGTGCTAGGTTCACATGCATTAGCTCATTGATGTCTTCTGGCAGCGCCCCCTTGCGGCCAGTCCCAGAATTACCATCCTACATTTCACAGACAGGAGTGCTGAGCCCCAGAGGGGGAGGTATTTGTCCAAGTCTTACAGTCTCTAAGGGACTTCCAGTCTCCGCTCAAACTCCGCTTGGTCAGAGGAAGGGGGTTGGGGGAGGGAAATTCTGTTAACTCCAGATCTGCGCAGTGGCTGTTCACCACCGTCCTCTCCAGGTGCTCAGCGCTCAGGGAGGTTATGTCTAGCAAGGAAGGGGCCTGCCCAACTTGGGCCCATCAGTGGGAGAAGTAGTTCAGAGCAGGTTGGAGGAGACAAGGGCACAGGCTCAGGGGCAGAGATTGAGCCCCGAGAAGAGGGTCCTGCTCACAACCTGCTTGGGGCTGGGGGGCCCTGGGCCCCTGAGGATACCCAAGCCTTAGGGTCCCATCCACACCTGGGCAGCCAGTGAGGCAGGAAGTGTGGGAGGCGGAGGTCAGAGGGGGTACGTTGGAGAGAGGGCTTCTCCAGGGCATAGGAATGGAGGCAGTGAGCCTGGACCGGGTCCCGGGGCCCCTCCTGGGCAGGACCGGAGCTGTAAAATGGGGTTGACCCTAGGGTTCACCTTGCAGACCGTTGTCATGAGCCTCGCCTGGCTGGGAACGGGGAGCGCCAGCTGCTGCTGCTGGGCTCTGCAGGAACGCGCACCTACAGTTGCTGCTGTTATGATATCTTTGCTCATGCTGGCTCCCAGCCCCTCCTTGCCCTGTCTCCGCCACCACCGTACCTGTGTGCTGTCCCCTTACATCCAGTGAGGTAGCTGCTGTCTTCATCTCCCTTTTCAGATGAGGAAACCTAGTCCCAGAGCTAATAAATGGGAGAAGAGGGATTTGAGGCCAGGCCTACTGGACACAAAGCCATAACCACTGCTATGATCCATCACCTCTGGCCTGGTGTCCTCTCTCTCTCTCTCTCTCTCTCTCTCTCTCTCTCTCTCTCTCTTTCTCTCTCTCTCTCTTTCTCTCAACTCCATCTAGAACTGGCACTTCCCAGAGTCTGGAATTTTCCACCAAGCCATGGGGCTAAATCCTCATGCGAGGAAATGTCATTTTCTTGATGCAAAGACAAGTCAGACCCTTGGCTCCCTTAAAGTGCTGGCCCCAGTTGGGTGTCCTTGGCTGGCTTCTGGCCTCTGTCTGCCCTGGACGCTCTGGGAAGCAAAGGAGGCGGCGAGCCGGCCACTCCCATGACCCCACCCTCACCCTCCGGACAAGGCAGGAGAAGGGGTTTTTCCAAAAAAGGTTGCTGATCGACTTCCTAGTGGCCCGGGGAGGCCTGGGATTCTGGGGGGCCAGGGTGGGGCCTGAGAAAGACGGCTCCCATTGGCATTGTGGGGTGTTTTGATTCTGAGAATCAATGAAGTGACCTGTTTGGAGGCCTTTCACAAAAGGAAGAAGTTGGGATCATTGCTCATATCCGATGCCCCCCATCCCAAAGTTGCTGCCTCTTTCATTTGGTCCAATTTTGGTCCAGCAACATGGCCCCCAACTTCTATTTCTCGCCATTCCTGCCACGGGCTGGGCTGCCCTCCAGATCCTGCTCTGAGTCCTGGATCCTAGAGGGAAAGACCCAAGTCAGGAGCCCCCACAGAACCATTCAGTCGCCTGGGGAGGCTCCCTCCCTGCTCACATGGCTTCTCCCCTCCCTGCACCTGCCCTGGTTGCTCTCTCTGAAGCACCCCACGCCCCTAAAACCCTCGAAGTGCATAAAGGATGCTGTGCTGAGAGCAGGGAGAAAGACCTGGCTTCTGCTCATCTGTGGAGGGGTTTAGACTTAACTGTGACCTTGCTACTGCCTTCCCGGTGCCCCCTCTTTTTCCAGAGCCATGAGGACTAAGATGAGCGGGCGAGTCTGCATCAAAGGCAGCCCTGCCGTCGGCGCCTCCGTGGCTGGAATCCATACTTGGAAAGTCCCCAGATCGATACCCAGCACAAAACGGGCTGAGCTCTGCTCAGTGCCGGAAGATCGGGAGCTTACACAGACACAGGGGACGGGGAAGGGTGAGAACGTGGTTTTTCCCATCAAATTAAATGAAATGATTTGTGACGTGTCCCTAGTTCCTCACAAGCAGAAGCAGCTTGTCCAGGGAGCACCAGCCGGGAGGACACGCAGCCACTTCCGGAGTCCCCGTCACGGAGTCCCCATCACGGGGAGGGCTTTGCCATAACCGCTTGCTGGCCTCAGGTCAACCAGCCCAAGGTTCAGATCCAGCGGAAGCAGCAGCTGGAGACCCTGAGCAGCTTCTGTTCCCCAGTGTGTGTGTGTGTGTGTGTGTGTGTGTGTGTGTGTGTATGTGTGTGTAGGTGTTTGCAATCAAAAAGAATAACGTATTTAGGGGCACCTGGGTGGCTTAGTCGGTTAAGCGTCTGACTTTCGCTTAGGTCATGATCTCACGGTTCATGGGTTCGTGCCCCGCATCGGGCTCTGTGCTGACTGCCAGCTCAGAGCCTGGAGCCAATTTCAGAGTCTGTATCTCCCTCTCTCTCTGACCCTCCCCTGCTCACGCTGTCTCTCTCTCTCTCTTAGAAATAAATAAAAAAATTTTAAAAACTTTAAAAAAATATTAAAAAAAAAGAATAATGTATTTAACACTTTCAGCCATAAGTGTTCCACAAAAATGAAAGGTGAAGCTAAGTTATAGCAACAGAATGGGCTTCAAATGTTTAACCGATGATGCCAAAAATACAGAAAAAAAGGATAATTTTATTCCCGTAATTTGGGGGTTACTTTCTGGTGCTATATGTTGCCGCTGCTGCCCAGCCAGCAGTCACGAGCGGAGAGGGCAAACACCAATGAGTTACGCCTTAGACAACAGATCGTTCCCCTCAGGATTCATTTTTTTTAATGTTTATTATTTATTTTTGAGAGAGAGAGAGAGAGAGAGAGAGCGTGTGTGAGCGGAGGAGGAGCAGACAGAGAATCTGAAGCAGGCTGCAGGCTCTGAGCTGGCTGTCAGCACAGAGCCTGATGCGGGGCTCGAACCCACGAACCATGAGATCATGACCTGAGCTGAAGTCGGACGTTTAACCAATGGAGCCCCCCAGGTGCCATGGGATTCTTTTTTTTTTTTTTTTTTTTATGGACATAAAATCCACACAACACAAAGTGGACCATGAGCCACTTTGATGTGTATAGTGCAGGGGCATTTAGCACATCCACAGCGCTGTGCAACCAGCCCCTCTGTCTGGTTCCAAGGTATGTTCATCACCTTAGGAAGAAGCCCTGCTCCCAATGAAGCAGCCCCTCCATTTTTCTCCCGTCCTCGGCCCTTGGGTACCACTCATCTGCTTTCCGTCTCTGTGGACTTGCCTGTTCCGGATATTTCATAGAAATGGAGTCATGCGATGTTTGTCCCCGGGTGTCTGGCCCCTTCCATGTAGCGATGCTTTGGGGGCTCACCCATGTTGCAGCACGTATCAGGACTTCTTTCCTTCTTGTGTGCTCCCCAATCTTTAAGTTGGGATGACCAAGCCCATATGGATTTGCGGAAGGGGAGTTCCTTCCCCCCAGACTCTCCGAGTGGCTCCCGTCCACGCCCAGAGCGACCAGCAGGGTGCCGGTGACATTGAGCCACCACGCTGTGCAGTCATGCTCGCTGATAAACTGTCACACTCACAATCCTCAGATCAGCTTGGACAGCACCCTCTTTCTCTGCTCCTCTGCAACATGGGGATCCCGATGGATCTACCTCCCAGATCGGTGTGAGACCCACACTGTACATAGAAAACACTCGACGGGGGCACCCAGGGGGCTCAGTCGGTTGAGCGTCTGACTTCGGCTCAGGTCATGATCTCGCAGTTTGTGGGTTCGAGCCCTGCATGGGGATCTGTGCTGACAGCTTGGAGTCTGGAGACTGCTTCAGATTCTGTGTCACCCTCTCTCTCTGTCCCTCCCTAGCTTGTGCTCTGTCTCTCTCTTTTTCTCTCAAAATAAACATTTAAAAAAAGAAATAAAGAAAAAGGAAGAAAGAAAACACTCAACAAATGATCCTGTGACCCTCCTTCCTATTCCTCCCCCAGGCAGGCGTCGGCAGGAAGCCCCCCTGTTCTTCAAAGGGCACTTGATGAGATGAACTCTAAGGGCAGAGGCTCAATCCCAGTTGTCTGCTGGCCTGGGGACTCTCCAGATCTCAAGGCTGAAATATATTCTCTCTCCAGACTGTGCTGGGTGCTGACGGCCCACGGCGTGCTTTAGTTCCCATCTTACTTCCAGGATCCCCAGAAAAGGTCCCAAGTCAAGGCTTCAAGGACAAGGATTGGTTGAAGAGGTAAACCGGGGAACCATTGTAACAATCCAGGAGGTAGGTACTATTACCCCCATTTTACAGATGAGAACATGGAGGCTCAGAGAAGCTAAGTACATGGATATGAACGTGACACTTGGACTCCTGTTAGATTTTTCAAAAGATTGTGTCTTTAAGTAATCTCTACACCGTGGGGCTTGAGCTCACAACCCCAAGGTCAAGAGTCGCACGCTCCACCAACTAAGATAGCCAGGAGCCCCTCCTGTTCAATGTTTAAATTGTATTTTCTTAAAAATCTTAGCTTTGTAGATAGATATCGTATGATTTCGCTCATATGTGGAATCTGAGAAACCCAACAGATGAACATAGGGGAAAGGAAGAAAAAATAAGATAAAAACAGAGAGGGAGGCAAACCATAAGAGACTTTTAAATACAGAGAATAAATTGAGGGTTGATGGGGGTTGGGAGGGGGGGGAGTGGGTTAAATGGGTGATGGGCATGGAGGAGGGCACTTGTTGGGATGAGCACTGGGTGTTGCATGTGAGCGATGAACCCCAGGAATCTACCCCAAAACCAAGAGCAGATGTTACACGCTGTATGTCAGCCAGTTTGACAACAAATTATATTTTTTTTAAAAAAGCCTATGAGATATCACCTCATACCCATCAAGGATGTATGCTATCAAACAAAACAAAACAAAACAAAACTAAACAAAACACCCAGAAGATAACAAGTGTTGGCAAGCATCTGGAGAAATAGGCAGTTGCATGCCCAGTTGTGAATGTAAAATGGTGTAGCCATCGTGGAAAATTCTATGGCATCGCCTCAAAAACTTCAAATTTCCATGAGATCCAGCAATCCCGTTTCTAGATATATATGCACAAGAATTGAAAACAGGGACTTGGAGAGAAATTTATACATTCATGTTCACAGCATCGTTATTCACAATAGTCAAGAAGTGTGACCCAAGTGTCCACTGATGGATGGGTGATAAGCAAAGCGCCGTCTGCACATACACGATACACAACAGAGTCTTCAAAGGGAGGAAATGCTACAGAACTGAATGCTGGGAAATGGGACGGCAGGGATGAGCCTTGAGGACACCCTGTTAAGTGAAAGGATCCAGACACAGAAGGACAGTTACCGTATGATCCCACGTGCGTGAGACGCCTAGAGTAGCCAGATTCAGAGGCAGAAAGCAGAGCAGTGATTGCCAAGTGCTTGAGAGAAAGAAATTGGGTAGTTAGTACTGAATGGGGACAGAGTTTCAGTTTTACAAGACGAAGTGTTTTATGGATGGATGGTGTGATGGCTGCACGACAGCGTGAATGTACCCAATGTCCCTGATCTGTATACTTAAAAGTGGTTAACAAAGGGGAGCCTGGGTAGCTCAGTCGGTTAAGCATCTGACTTTGGCTCAGGTCATGATCTCATGGTTTGTGGGTTCGAGCCCCGTGTCGGGCTCTGTGCTGACAGCTCAGAGCCTGGAGCCTGCTTTGGATTCTGTGTCTCCCTCTCTCTCTGCCCCTCCCCTGTTCATGCTGTCTCTCTCTCTCTCTCTCTCTCTCTCTTTCAGAAATAAATAAAACATTTAAAAAAATGGTTAAGATGGTTTAGTTTTTTAAGAAAACTGTTTGCAGAGGAAAAGGAAAAAAAGGAGAGCACTTTTCAGGATCAGCCCTGGGTGTCATATGAAACAGATGAATCACTGGGTTCTATGCCTGGAGCCAAAACGATGCTGCATGTTAGCTAACTTGATGATGATGATAATAATAATAATAATAAAATCATACTTTTGTGACTTCTCACCACGTTCAACACATTCAACTTCATTAGTAAACCAAGAAATATATGTAAAAATAAGTATAACATATTTCCATCTACCATATTGATACAGATTTTTTTACTTTATTTTTTAAACATTTTATTTTTAAGTAATGTCTACACTTTTTTTTTTTATTGATTTCTGAGAGAGAGAGAGAGACAGCATGAACAGGGGAGGGTCAGAGAGAGAGAGAGGGAGACACAGAATCTAAAGCAGGCTCCAGGCTCTGAGCTTGCTGTCAGCACAGAGCCCGATGCGGGGCTCGAACCCATGAACCGTGAGATCATGACCTGGGCCGAAGTCGGACGCTTAACTGACTGAGCCACCCAGGCGCCCCAGTAATGTCTACACTTAACATGGGGCGTGAACTCAAGACCCCGCGATCAAGAGTCCCATCCCCCACTGACTGAGCCAGCCGGGCACCATTAAAATAACTTTCAATGTTGGAAAAGATGTAGGAGAATGAGAACCACCACTCACTGCAGACGGAAGGATATATTGGTACAGATTTTTCTAGGACAATCTACAATTTATATCCAAAATATGTATTCTGGGGGCACCTGGGTGGTTCACTCAGTTAAGCAACTGACTCTTGGTTTTGGCTCGGGTCATGATGTCACAGTTCGTGGGTTCGAGCCCCGTGTGAGGCTCTGTGCTGGCGGTGCAGAGCCTGCTTGGGATTCCTCTCTCTCTCCCTCTGTCTTTCTCTGCCCCTCCTGTGTGTGTGTCTCTCTCTCAAAATAATAAATAAACTTTAAAAAATCATTTAAAATACATTTTCAATTCTTCAACTCAGAATCCAGCTTCCAGAAAACTTTGCATCCAAAGTAATTATGGGTATGTGCAAAATTTTAGCTGCAAGGTTCTCACTGAGTTTTAATAAAAATAAAAACTATTGCTGCTTTGTTTGTATTTAGGAAAGTAATTCAGAAAGTGGAAATAAGGCAAAGAGAGGGCTGGAATCCTTTTTCAAGTCGTGCTGCGGTATTTTTTAGCAAACCCACCTGAGGGTCCGTGGATTGATTGTTTCAGGATTTGTCATGGATTGATTCTTTTTTTTTTCCTAATGTTTATTTATTTTTGAGAGAGAGAGACAAAGTGTGAGTGGGGGAGGGGCAGAGAGAGAGGGAGACACAGAATCTGAAACAGGCTCCAGGCTCTAAGCTAGCTGTCAGCACAGAGCCCGATGCGGGGCTTGAACCCACGAACTGCAAGATCATGACCTGAGCCGAAGTCGGACGCTTAACTTAGCCACCCAGGCGCCCCTGTCACAGACAGATTCTTCCAGGAGTTGTAACTTACTTTGACTTTCTGATCTCCATCCATTAGGGATCAGCTACCTCACATCTGTGTGAAGTTTGAGGCTAATTTGTAGGCAATTTATAAAGTGCAAAGATTTTCTTTTCTGCCGGGGAAAAAGTACCCCCCCAAATAATCCCAGTGTTGTATCTAATTTAGCAATCTGTCAGCATTCCTTTGTTTGCCGACTGTATACAACCCCAGTATCTGAACTGGTTTTGTCCTTCTGGTGATTCCCTCGCTAATGAACTTGGCTGTGTAACACCATTTATTTGTATGTGAATCATGTTTTTATCCTTTTGAAAAATTTGCTTTCACATTTGTGATATTAAGGATAGGACCCAACGTAAGCGTCTGATGATAGGGCATTGGCTGAATAGATTCCAGTATACCCGTGGCACAATGGAGTATAAAGCCGCCGCTAAAAAAGCAGGTTGTAGAAGACTCTTTAATAGCATTGTAATGAAGCAGATGCCAAAGTATAGGCACAGGATGATGTCATTCCTTTTTTTTTTAATGTTTTATTTATTTCTAGGAGAGAGAGAGAGAGAGACAGCGTGAGCAGGGGAGGGTCAGAGAGAGAGGGAGTCACAGACTCTGAAACAGTCTCCAGGCTCTGAGCTGGCAGTCAGCACAGAGCCCGACGGGGGGCTCGAACCCACGAACTGCGAGATCATGACCTAAGCGAAAGTCGGACGCTTAACCGACTAAGCCACAGGCGCCCCAGGATGATGTCATTCTTGTTGAAAACAAAGTCCTATGGATTGAATGTCTGAGTCCCCCGCCCCCACCAGATTTCCCAACCTCCGAGGTGCCGGTGTGAGCAGGAGGGGACTTTGGGAGGTGGTTAGGTCATGAGGGTAGAGCCCTGTCAACGGGATTAGCGTCCTTATAAAAGAGACTCCAGAGGGCTCCCTGGTGCCTTCATTCATGTGAGGACGCGGCGCAGAGAAGGCTGTCTATGAACCAGGAAGCGAGTCCTTTCCAGACACTGACTGTTGGCAGCGTGACCTTGGACTTCCCAGCCTCCAGAACTGTGAGGAACACATGTTTGTTGTTTATAGCTTTTGTTGCGTGTGTGCGTGTCTTGTTTGTTTGTTTTTTAATAGCAGCCAAAATGGACTAAGACATGAGCAAAGATGGGTCTGAAGTTTTAGTTGCCAAGATAACAGTGGTTATCCTTGGGAAACTGGTTTAAGGAATATTTTACATTTTCATCCTGTATCTCCATTTCCCCCCTAATTTTTTGCAATTAACGTGTCTTGTTTGTGTAAGAAAAATAACTGAATTTAAAGATTCATATATATTATGGAACGCCTGGCTGGTTTGTTGGAAGAGCATGTGAGTCTTTTTTTTCTTAATTTTTTAAGTTTATTTATTTTTGAGAGAGAGAGAGAGAGAGCTCAAGCAGGGGAGGGACAGAGAGAGAGAGGGAGACACAGGATCCAAAGCAGGTTCCAGACTCTGAGCTGTCAGCACAGAGCTTGACGTGGGGCTCAAACCCATGAACTGTGAGATCATGACCTAAGCTGAAGTTGGACACCCAACCAACTGAGACACCCAGGCACCCCAGAGCACATGGCTCTTGATCTCAGGGTTGTGAGATCGAGCCCCATGGGGAGTATAGAGATAACTTAAAAAAAAAAGCCTCATGTATTATTTTCAAAACTATAGGTTGATAGCTCTTTCTATTCTAATCTTTTTAGGCTTGTGTATTCCTTTTTTATTTTTTTTTAAGTTTATTTATTTATTTTGAGAGAGAGAGAGAGAGAGAGGATCCCAAGCAGGGATCCTACGAACCTGCAAGCAAATCCTTTCCAGGCACTGAACCTGTGGGCAGCATGACCTTGGACTTCCAGGCCCCATTGCAGGGCTTAATCCACAAACCCCAAGATCATGATCTGAGCCGAAATCAAGAGTTGGATGTGTAACCGACTGAGCCACCCAGGCGCCCCTGGTATAAAGTTCTATGAGTGTTAACACATGCTTAAATCTGTGGAGGGCGCCTGGGTGGCTCAGCTGGTTAAGCATCCGGCTTTGGCTCAGGTCAAGATCTCGTGGTTTGTGGGTTCGAGCCCCGCGTCGGGCTCTGTGCTGACAGCTAGCTCAGAGCCTGGAGCCTGTTTCGGATTCTGTGTCTCCCTGTCTCTCTGACCCTCCCCTGCTCACGCTGTCTCTCTTAAAAATGAAAACATTTAAACAAAAGAAAAAAGAATAAATCTGTGGAAACACCACCACCTTTAGGACCCAGAACACTTTGATCGCCTGGAAGAAATACTTTTAAGCTGCCTCTTGCAGTCACAGGCTCCCCTCACTCCTACCCTGCTGCAACCACTGATCGGTTCTCATCTAGATCCCTAACGTTTTTGTCTTCTTGAGAACGTCCCATAAATGGGAACACGCTGTTGGGGTTGGTCATCCAGAGAACAAGGCCGCCTGCTGACCCTCGAGCTGGACCAGAACAATCAGAGGCTCCTCACCGTCTCCCTGTCCCTGGAATGGATGTCCTGTCTCCCCACCCCCCGTCCCCACAGAAGGAGCCGCTCCTCAGGGACGCAGCTTTGAGAGAGTGAGGTGTCTTGGAGTCTCTCTGGACGGTGTATGTGACAGAGCCCCGTAAAGTCTTTTTTTTTTTTTTTTAGAAACTTTTAGCATTCTGGTTGCGCCTGGGGGGTCTCCTGGCTTTGTGGTCCCCAAGACA
Source organism: Hyaena hyaena (assembly GCF_003009895.1). NCBI lineage: Eukaryota > Metazoa > Chordata > Mammalia > Carnivora > Hyaenidae > Hyaena > Hyaena hyaena. The sequence goes on along the minus strand of NW_024080670.1, from coordinate 2,355,020 downwards.
GATTCCTAAGTAAGTCCCCTGGCTTCTTAAAAAGAACTTTTTTAAACATCTATCTATTTTTGAGAGACAGAGCGTGAGCAAGGGAGAGGCAGAGGAGAGAGGGAGACACAGCATCCAAAGCAGGCTCCAGGCTCTGAGCCATCAGTACAGAGCCCATTGCGGGGCTCAAACCCATGAGCTGGGAAATCACGACCTGAGCCAAAGTCAGATGCTTAACCAACTGAGCCCCCTGGGCGCTCCATGAATTTCCTTGCTCCTTAAGCCTGGTGCCCACCCATCAGGAGTTCCCTGCCTCAGTCTTCAGCCTCTCCCTGCCTTCTGAGTACAGGGGGCCGCTTTCAGATTTCACCCCAAGCTCCCAAGGGCGTGGACTAACCTGCAGCATGGAACCTTTTTAGGCGCCTATACATGTTGTTGCCTGTGGCAGTAATCATCCTGTGTTGTAGGGAGGGGTTCTTTGAAGAGTTTATCTTTTCTCGGTTAAATCGCTTTCACACCTTTGTCACAATCAACTGTGTTATGAGTGTCTATTTCTGGACTATCTCTTCTGTTCCATTGATCTATGTAGCTCTTCCCTCATCAGTACTGCCCTAGTTTGATTAATAACTGTTGCTGTAGAGTAAGGCTTAAAACTGAGGAGCATGATTCCTCCCCATTTCTTCTTCTTTTTTCAATATTGCCTTGTGTATTCTAGTTACTTTGCCTTTCAGTAGAAGTTTTAGAATCAGTTTGTTTAATTTTTTTATCAATATTTTTGAGAGACAGAGAGACAGCGTGAACAGGGAGAGGCAGAGAGAGAGAGAGAGAGGGAGATACAGAATCCAAAGCAGGCTCCAGGCTCCGAGCTGTCAGCACAGAGCCTGACGCGGGGCTCGAACTCATGAACCGGGAGATCATGACCTGAGCCGAAGTCAACTGAGCCCCCCAGGCACCCCTTGTTTAGATCTTAAAGCCTGCTGAGATCTGTATTGAAATAGCATGAAGTCCACAGATCAATTTGGGGAGAATTGACATCTTTCTTGTGTTTAGTCTTCCAATCCATAAACACAATATGTTCTTCTGTTTCTTCAGATTTTCTTTCCTTCCATTCATCAGCACTTTGTCGTTTTCAGCATGTGAACTCTGTAGATGTTTTGTTAGATTTATGCCTACGTATCTGGTTTGGGGGACCTATTATGAAATGGTGTCTTGAAAATTTTAATTTCCAGTTGTTTGTTCCCAGTTTAGAGAAATAAGATGGGTTTTTGTGTGTTGACCTTGATTCTGCTTCTTTGGTAGACTCACAAAGTGGCGTGCGATTTTCTGGAGGTAAATTTCCTGGACTTTTCTATACTGACAATCATGTAATCTGAAAAGAGAGACAGTTTTATTTCTTTTTTTTAATGTTTATTTTTGAGAGAGAGAGAGAGAGAGCGTGAGCAGGGGGAGGGGCAGAGAGAGAGTGAGACAGAGTGTGAGTGGGGGAGGGGCAGAGAGAGAGGGGACACAGAACCCGAAGCAGGCTCCAGGCTCTGAGCCGTCAGCACAGCTTGAATTCATGAACTGTGAGCTCATGACCTGAGCCAATGTCGGGCGCTTAACCGACTGAGCCACTCAAGTGCCACTGTTGTATTTTTTAAAATACGAATTTCTGAATTTGGTTTGTTAATATTTTGTTGAGAATTTTTGCATCTCTATTCTTGAGAAATGTTGGTCTGTAGTTTTCTTTTTTTTGCATGTCTTTATCTGGTTTTCGTATCAGGGGAATCCTGGTCTCATCTATTGAATGACAAAGTGTTCCCTTCTCTTTCACTGGGAAGAATTTTCCCCCTTTAAATATTTGGTAGAGGGGCGCCTGGGTGGCTCAGTCGGTCGGCCGTTGGCCGTCTGACTTCAGCTCAGGTCTCAGAGTTCGTGAGTTCGAGCCCCGCATTGCACCCCCCACTGACGGTGCAGAGCCTGCTCTCCCTCTCTCTGCCTCTCCCCAACTCTCTCTCTCTCACAAAAAAATACATAAACTTTAAAAAAAGGTGGGGGGTGGAGCTCTTCTTGGGGCACCTGGGAGGCTCAGTTGGTTAAGTGTCTGACTTCGGCTTGGGTCATGATCTTGTGGTTCATGAGTTCCAAGCCCCTCATTGGGCTCTGTGCTGACAGCTCAGAGCCTGGAGCTGCTTCTGATTCTATGTCTCCCTCTCTCTCTGCCCCTCCCCTGCTCGCATTCGTCTCTCTCTCTCTCTCAAAAATAAATCAACATTAAAAAGTGGGGAGGCTCATCTCTTGATCTAAGGGTCATGAGTTCGAGTCCCACTTTGGGTGTAGAGATTACTTTAAATAAATAAGAACTTACAAAAATAAATAGCAAATAAATAAATGATAAAAAGCCTTCGTTGCCACCAGAAGGAGGAAATAATTGATTGGAAGGGAGAGGCGAGCTGGGGTGAGGGAGAGGAGGAGAAAAATTTGGGGTTGCAGCTATGGGAAGGAGACGTGGAGAGGGGACTTTTAGAGAGGAGAGTGGGCATCGCAAAGCGTGATGGCCCCTTTGCCAGCACCTAAAAGTCTTCAGAAAAGATCGACCTGACTGATACCTTTGAGTTGCACTTGTGTTTCTTCTGGCTGTGACGTCCTGCCGCGCGGTGCGTGAAGGTCAGACAGAGGCCAAGCTGTCCTGTCCGATACACTAACGTGGGGGGTGCCGTACAGGAGCTGGGGGCAGTGGGGTTTCCCTCATGGCATTCCCTGAAGGCACAGACCCGTGCGCCCCGTGCCAGCAGGGAAGACCTGGCAAAAATTTATGAGTTGGAATCCAGAAACTCCGTAATTATGGAAGTGCTGTGCTCCAAGTGGGGTGCTTCTTCCAAGAGCAAGTCATCAACTCCCTCGGTGCACACCGTTTCCTGGTTACATCAAAAGATGTTTGATGTTTCCCTGTTTCAAGTTCACAGAGTTGGGCGGATCCACTTGGGGCGGGGGCTTAACTGGAGATGTTGGGACGAGAAGGGGAAAGAACCCATGCCAGACCCAACCCATCTGCGCCCTCCCGTCCTCTTCCCTGCAAGTGGGAAGGAGGCATTAGGACCAATGCTCACAATGGCTTGTTGTACCCTGCAAGTATTGAATGCTTGCTGGATGCCAAGGCCATTTTCCATACAGCAGAAGTGCCTAAGCCAGGACCCGGCATTAGGAAGACGCTCAGTGAAATGTTTGCCCTTGGCCCTCTCCGCCAACCCTGTTTCAATTCTTGGGGATTCTGCCCCTTTCAACTAACTGGAAGTCCGCTGCTCTCTCAAGAGAAAGATCAGCCCCTGAGGCCGTTTCCTGAATAAAGCACCATTTCTTCACCTTCGATATTTAGGATTTTGTTGTAAGCGGCGGAAACCCAACCCAAATGAACCTGAGCAAGGAAGGGAACTTTATCGATGCACACACAATCGCCCCACAAGCAGTGCGCGGGGAGCCGGGACTCCAAGGTGTCAGGCCTCTGTCTCTTGCTCTGTGCTGGCCTCACTCACTCCCGCCGCGATGGGCTCCTCCCTGGGAGTGGGGAACGGGCTGCCGCCATCTCCCCCGTTAGTAGCCTCTGCGTCCCACCTCCCCAGATATAAGATTCTTCTGCAGGAGAAACATCTCAGGGAAGGATGCTGATTGGCTCTGTGGGGTCACATCTCCACCTCTAGACCAATCACTGTAGTTGGAGGGCTGGGACAGTAGGGTTAGTTCAGCCTGGGTCGTGAGATCATCTTGTGGTCGGGGTGAGTCTGTGGGAACAGTTACCAGGAGGAAAGGATCAGTGTTCTTTATTGTTTATTTATTTAAAAATTTTTAATGTTTTTTATTTATTTCTGAGAGAGAGAGAGACGGCATGAGCAGGGGAGGGTCAGAGAGAGAGGGAGACACAGAATCTGTAACAGGCTCCAGGCTCTGAGCTGTCAACACAGAGCCCGACGCGGGGCTTGAACCCATGAACTGTGAGATCATGACCTGAGCCGAAGGCGGAGGCTCAACCGGCTGAGCCCCCCAGGTGCCCCATTATTTATTTTCTAAATAGGCTTCACACCCAGCGGGAAGCCCAATGCAGGGCTTGAACTCACGACCCGGACACCAAGACCCGCGCTGAGATTGAGAGTTGGGCACCCAACCCAGTGGGCCACCCAAGTGCTCTTAATTAAGTGTTCTTAATTGTAGGCAGCAAAAGCTACATGTGGTGCTCACCAGGCGGGAACAAGTCTGATGATGTGGGGCTGGAGCTCACACCCTGCCCCATCACGCCTCCCCCCTCCACCACCACCCCCATGCAGTCCTGTTTCTACTAAATGTCAAACGGGAGGTAATAGACCTCCTTTTGCAAGGAGTCCACCCCATAAATCTTGCCACTTGGCAAGCTCCCCTCTTCAGGCTAAGAAGGTGGCGGCTTGAAGTCTGGGTTAGAGAGCATCGTCTCTCTCGTTCGGATTTCCCAAAAGGGGTTTCCAGGAAAGCAGCACCATTCCTTCAAACACCTTTCATCTGATTTTTTTTGCAATTCTCTGCTTTCATCAAAGGTCTGCTGCCAAGGCTTGGTTGTCATCGTGGATCTGTTTCTTTGATTGACATCATCTCCGTGACACTCTGGATCCTCAGTGCCGACTTCCTGAGGGGAAACTGAATTGGCAGGAAGTTAAAGGAGCTGGGGGAGGGGGCTCCAGGGTGGTGGGGAGATCCATCGTCCCCCACTACGGGGGCTGGGCTCAGCCTCCCCAGATCCCGGGGTCATCCAGAAGCCTTACTTTGGATGACAATTTTCTATCCATTCTCTCCAGGCATCCATGCCCAGCCTGTGTGTGTGTGTGTGTGTGTGTGTGTGTGGTGAAATGTACCTACCATAAAATTCAGCATTTCAATTATTTAAACTGCTTTATTTATTTTAGAGAGAGAGAGAATGAGAGAGAGAGAGAGAGAGCAGGGAAGGGGCAGAAAGACAGAGGGAGACACAGAATCTGAAGCAGACTCCAGGCTCTGAGCTGCCAGCAGAGAGCCCGATGTGGGGCTTGAACCCTCAAGCCGTGAGATCATTACCTGAGCTGAAGTCGGCCGCTCAACCGACGAGAAAGCAAATTTTGTTTATCTATTCATCTGTGATGGACATTTGGATCGTTTCCACCTTTCTGGCTGTTGTGAGTAAGGCTGTTAGGAGCCTGGGTGGACAACTTCGTGTTTGTACACCTGTTTTCAATTCTTTGGGGTCTCTACCTAGGGGTGGAATTGCTGCGCCACACTGCAATTCCATGTTTCATCTTTTGAGGAAATGCCAAGCATCCGGAGCACCTCCCCACCTTACACCCCCATTGCCCTGCCCTTCTTGACCTCGCATCTTTAAATGTTTTGCAGTGATTTTTCTTGGCTGTCAGGCTCTCCTTCCATTACTTGGACTCAGGCTCTCAGAATCTCCCAGCTGACAAGAGCTGGTCTGGAGAAGAATCCAAGCAAATATACTGATGAGAATGGGCGAGGGTCATCTTATCTGAGCCAAGTGCTGTATCACAAGGGCCTTCTGGAACAAATTCCTTCACCCTTGCCCCAGAACGCGGCTAATGGTGAGCACTCCTGCTGATAGGTGGGGAGTCACAGCTGTGGCTGGAAGGGTCCCGATTTGGGGGCATCGCTCTTTAATGACCCTGTTCCCTAACAGAAGCCTGTCCGATTCTGATCACGTTCTTCAAATGCCTGGGGGAAGGGGGGGGGGATTATTTCAGTCATAGGAGAGTGTAAATTATGGAGAATTGGTAAAGGAGCAAGGATACGGCTTATGGAATTTCATTGTACTGATGAATATACTGTGCTATGAATTCATTGTGCTGTGAATATAACACAGTGAGGGAAAGGGCTTGGACTTTTCTCGTTCATCTGTCTGTCGGCACAGCACTTATTTATTGAGCTACAGTAGGGCTTGGGGCTCTGAATGACACAGAGTCACGTGTGGTCTTTGTGCTCTGGGGACATGTTCTTGTGGGTCACTTTTCTGCAGCTCTTTCCTCAGGGTATCTTGGCACCTGCCCCAAGCCTTGGAGTCAAAAGTCAACACATGAGAAGAAATGTAGGTGTTGAAAAATTGATAATCCCTTTAACTACTTATGATGATCTGTGTTCTTTGTGTGCTGCCTGAGTAGAAATAGTTGTATAGGAGCGTGTGGAGGGCTCAGTGTGTTGAGCGTCTGACTTCGGCTCAGGTCATGATCTCACTATTTGCGGGTTAGAGCCCCGCGTCGGGCTCTGTGCTGACAGCTCGGAGCCTGGAGCCCGTTTCCAATTCTGTGTCTACCTCTCTCTTTCTCTCAAAATACATGCATACTTAAAAAAAAAAAAAAGACTCCTTGGTATACTAATTAGGCATCTTTAACATAATTACAACTAAGAAATGCACATATTTACTAAGAGTTTACTAAGCTTTGGGACTAAAAGCATAGAAAAACATACTTTGTTTTCATATCCTCAAGAATAAAACATGTCAGACAAATGGCAGCGCTATTCTTTTTATACCAAGAATAAACTCAATTTTTAGAAATATAACTGCTGGGGCGCCTGGGGGGCTCAGTCGGTTGAGCGTCCGACTTCGGCTCAGGTCATGATCTCACAGTTTGTGGGTTCGAGCCCCGTGTCGGGCTCTGTGCTGACAGCCAGCTCAGAGCCTGGAGCCTGCTTCCGATTCTGTGTCTCCCTCTCTCTCCGCCCCTCCCCTGCTTCCACTGTGTCTCTGTCAAATAAATATTATTTTTTAAAAAAACCAAATAGTTGTAGAAAGTTGTATCCATTTGAAGGAAAATCAAAAGGACAGACGTGTCTCAATGAGGATGCTTTTGGCTGCATGTAACAGAGAAGGCGACGCAAGTGGCTGAACCAAGGGAAGGCGCCGTCGCACATGACGAGAGAGGCACACACAGGGCAGCTCCGAAGCTCTCTTCTCAGCCGGGCTTCCTTGTCATTGCGGGCCGCAAAGCTCCAGGTGTCCTGGGCAGACACGATATCAAATGGAAGGGACACGGGCTCTTTCTTCCTTGTGCCCCCTTTCCCAGAAGACGTATAGTTTAGCTTTTACACTTAGGCCTAGGAATCATTTCAAATGAGCTCCTGTGTGTGGCGTGAGGTAGGGATCCAGGTCCATTGTCATTCCAGGCAGCTACCCAGTCCTTCCAACACCATTAGCTGAAAAAGACTTTCCTCTCCCCACGGGCACCTCTGTCAAGAATCAATTGCCCATATATGTGTGGGTCTCTTTCTGGGCTCTCTCTTCCTGCCCCATTGGCCCAGCCCCCTTCCTCTTTGCCTCTATCACACCGTTGTCATTACTGCTGTAGAATGAGACCGCAGGTCAGGTGTGTGAGTCCTCCAACTCTGGGGAGACCTTGGCGACATGGTCCTTTATGTCTCATTGGCCAGAACGGCATCAAACGCCCCTCCCCAGCGTGGGACCACAGGGAAGCGAGCCACCCCCTCAGGATTTCCCCTGGAGAGAGGAAAGGGTGAGTTTTCCACAAGTCCCATGGAAGATGAGTAGACACCTGAATTAGAAAGCTGGTGGTGTGTGTGCGTGTGCGTGTGTGTGTCCGTAAAGCCAGGCTTTTCGGGAAGAAGGAGGGAAAGACATTAGGGTAAGACGTCAACAGTGTAAGTCACCATGTCTGAAGCAGTTCAGTGGAATTTCAAATTAGGAGGTAGATAGATGATAGAAAGGGATGGAGAGAGAGGACACAAAAATAAAAGGGATGGACAATAAACTTCAACTCATTCTGGATATTCTTGCCAGCCACTGATGACCATGAGAAAGGTGACATCATGGCCCTACATGACAGTACAGCCCAGGGAGCTGCCAGTGAGGCAGGGTCTTTCTACACTGATGACAGCATCGGGGGCTCGGTGGCACATGAACTCCGTCCAGGGGTCTAGGTGGTTGGGAGTGAGTCTTGGAGCTCTTGGCCCCCATTTAGCTCATTGAATCATTTGTTCTGGAAAACATGAGGATGGGCAAGAGTTGCTGTGTCTCTTGAGCTGCTCAAGTATTTCTTGGGATGGTCTCCAGCCATTCCTGAAGGCACATGTGATCTGGAGGCTAGTTCTCTAGAAGGACTGGATCTGGCAGTAAATCACTCAAGCATCTGGCTGCTCAGAGCCCTTGGCCTTCATGCAGATTCTTAACTTCCTGGCTCCTCCTCCTTCTCCTCGGTAGCTCAGACCCCCTGCTAACCCTGTCCTCCAGGGCCCTCTTTAATTCTTTAATTCCTTCCCAGAAAAGAGAAAACAAGGCTTAGAGACTGGTTCTACTTCTCAGGACCTGGGCGTGTGTCCACAAAGCGACGGGCAACCACACCTGCTTACTACCCCCGAGGCGGTTTCCCTTGCACCTCATTTTGCCCAGGCGGTCGGGCTGATGATGGGGAGGCTGGGACTCGTCGGCATCTCACAGATGCTATGTGTCTGGGACTTGAGTTCAAGTCCGACCCGAGGAGCCTTGCTCCAGACTCCACGTTATTTCTAGGGGTTCTGTTTGCCGGGAACGCTGTACGTGGCACCCCCACATTTCTGAGGCAGTGTGCATGGTGAGCCGATCCCAGGCTCTCTGATGCAACATCCAGCTCCGACGCAGGACTTCACCCCTCCGAGCCTCAGTTTCCCCATCTGTCATGGGAAGGGTAAATATTGACCTTAGCCATTGTTAGAGGGGATCTAATGATCTAAAGATCTAATGAGGATCTACAGAGTGTCGGCACTCAGTAAGGGTTGGCCACATGCTCTCCACCATTGATGTTTTCACCCTTTCAGAGGAATGGGGCCGATCCGGATCCCTCAGGAGGAGAGGGGCGTGGGACGAGGCGAGAGGGGCTTGTGAAATCAGAGAATCTAACGTGTGTTAGGGAATGGGATGTAAGGAAGTCCCACTGGTAGGGAGGGGCCTCTTTTCTTCGACTGGCCAAGTGTCCAGAGCCCTGGGTTCTGATCCAGCCCCCCATCTGGTCTTGGATCCCCAGTATAGACACAGCGGACAGGCCCGGATTTCCAAGCCAAGGCCTAAGGCGGTGGGGTGAGCAGTAACTGCACATGCTTCCTGGATGGGCCAGGCCCGGGGTGTCCTCCGCAGCAAACACGTGGTATGTTAGGAAACAGAGAATTCCTCTGAGACCGCTCCTTCTGGAAACAGGGGGGAAATGCGGATTATCATTAAGGTAAAAAATGTGGGCTCCCAGGTGGCCTGGAACGTCGGGATGGAAGCTGATAAGGTCGGGTTGTTTCCCGCGGGCCTTCTGCGCTCTTGCTGGGTCCTGGGGCCTTGCCCACTTGGGGGACCATAGTCACAGTCTTGGTCCGCGCTGAGCATCTGGGGATGCCCATGCTTGGGCAGCGGCACCTTGTTGGGGCGTCGGGCACCTGCCCAAGGCTCTCCTCTGTGACAAGCGGGGGGCTGTCTCAACGCGTTCAGACATTCTTTCGAATCCTTGTTGCCTCCAAGGGTCTCCCGGAGGCGGTCCTGGGCGGTGGGGACGCAAGGAACTTTGGGGGTACTCCTGTTAGCCCCCCTCCGTCTCAAATAATTCTACGAATGGCGAAACCAAGGGCTGGAGACGGAGAGCCTTGGTCAAGTTCACAAAGCTATTTCACGACTCGAATCCAGGATCCCACGAGCCTTCGGGATCTTGTTTGCTTTGGGGTCAGCTCCGCTCTTACGTCCTGGGGGAGCAGGTTTACGGCTTCTCAGTACCTTGCACGTTCTACCCTCTGAACTGCTGCCGCTGTGACCTTTCAGAAAAACACACCTTGGGTCAGGTTGCTTCCCTGCCTGACGTTCTTCAATGGCTCCCCAGTGCCTCTGGAGAAATCCCACACGCTTCACAAACCACTTAAGGTCTTGCAGGATCTGGCCTTCGTCCCCTCCGTGGCTGTCACCTTGAGGTCACGCTGCGCTAGCGGTGGGTGTCTGGTGACTCCGTGTGTTTGCAGATGCTATTCTTGCTCCTCCAGTGCCCTTCCCCTCTTGTTCTCAAAGGCTTCTCGGGCTCACTCTGTGTGGCCTCCTGTGACCCCTTAGCCACTCCTTCCTCTGAGCTCCCAGAGCTGTTGGTAATTCCTCTATTAGCACTTATGTCATTGACTTAGAATTATTTGTTTACTTGTCTCTTCTCCCCGGCACAGGAAGCGTGTCTTCTGCATCTGTGTGTCCCTCCCCTCCCCCAACGGTGCCTAGCAGAGTGCCCGAGTCCCAGCTTAGGTTCAGCCAATGTCTGTGCAGCGAATGACCCGAGGAGACGTTTGTCCCCTATGCCTGAGATGTCGCTCTCTGTGACCCTGATGGCTCCTGGCTCCTGTTCGCTTTTGGGGCCTCTTTTCTCTCTCCAACAGCTGGCCCAGCCCTGCCCGGGCTCTGGGGCCAATCACAGCTGTAGCCCAGGGAGATTTAAAGAGGCCGCGTTCAGATGGGCAGGTGACTCAACCTTCCACGAGCGCGGGCGTGAGTTCGACTCTCACCTGGGCCTGGGCACTTGGCTCCCACCACCTCCCATGAGACAGGGAGCTCTGGGAAGATCGTTTCCCCTGGGCTCCAGCCCTTCTTACATAAGGGCCTGGCCCAGGTCTAGAAGTGAGTCCCTGAGGCCACCCAGGGACGCCTCCCCTTTGCTTCCCCCCTTCTCCGCCCCCTCCCCCCCCACCCGCCATCACCAATGCCCAGCTACCAGGCCTCTCTGATCTTCACTGGTCCATTCAGGGGCAAACCTTCCTTGGGCACCTGCCGTGTGCCGGGCACTGGATCTCTGCTGCCACAGAGCCACGGTCAGGGTGGAAGGGACGGACCTACGGATGTGACATTAGTGATAGTGTGGTCTATGCCGGGATGAGGGGGTGGACTGTGGGGCAAGGGTGCTGAAGGAGCTTCAGGATGGGGAATGAGCTGAGACTGAAGGAGACTTCCTCCTGCCCCCCGCCCCATCCCAGCAACGTCTAGGGGGCTGCCTGTCCCTGTCCTGGGAGCCCGGTTTTCTCGGAGGAGGGACTGGGCTGGGGACTGGGGGGGGGGGTCACTGGGGGAGCAAGACAGCCCTGCCCTCAAGGGGCTCAGCACCAGTGAGGAGAGAGGTGTAGAAACAGGCCATGGGAGCGTCCTTCTGAGATGAGCCGTGGTGGCCCAAGGGAGCTCAGTTAGGAGGGGGAGCCCCAGGCAGCGACAGTGTCACTTCACTTGTGTCCTGGAACCTTTGCAAACAATCCATGGGGTCTGGTGAGGTAGGTGGCCAGAGGGGTGTCCCTCATCCTCTGGAGGAAGCTTTACAACCCTTCCAGAAGGCAGCAGAGCCCAGGGGCTCGGGAATCTTCCTAAATATGGCCTCTAGTCTTGTCTCCGCTGCTTGAGAGCTCACTGACTTTGGGCAGATGACTTTCCCTCAGTTTGCAGCCGCCGGACCTCAGTTTGCTCATCTGTAAAATGGGTTTACTGTTCGAGTTTTCCCTCTAGGGTTGTATCGAGGGAATAATAACTATGTAAAAACGCTGAGCACACAGTAGGTGGTCCACTTAGGGTGCTTGACTCTTAACAGTAACCATTGCGATCATTGGGAAGCACAGACTTCTGAGGAAAGAAAAGGCCTCGCATTGTCTGCGGGCGGGCGCTGGGGGTGGGTGGGGAGAGCGAAGAAGCCAAGCTCCCTGTGGCGGGGCCTCTGGGCTGTCGGTCGCGTGGCCCCTCCCTCTCCCACCCCCACAGCGGGGCGCGGCGTCGGCGGGCAGCGCAGGTGTCCGCGCGTCCCCATCCCTCGGCGCCTTGGCGGCGGCCCCAGCTCCCTCCTGCCGTCCGCCCTGCGTCCTCCGCTAACCTCGGGTCTGGACTGGGGAACAGCGGGGCCGGGAAAATTTGAGTCACGGTGGGGGGAGCCGAGGAGGCGGGCCGTGACCCTGAACGGGGTGGGCTCTAGGACCCGCCCCGGGCGCCCGGCAGGGGGACCCGCCGCGAGCCCGCGCCCCGCACGCGCCGGCCCGACGGAGCCAGACGCCGCGCCGCAGCCGCTGGGTGCCGGGGCCGCTGGGCGCCCGGGGCCGGACGCGCTCGCAGCGACACTCGCGCCGCCGGTCGCGCCCCGCTCCGCAGCACGATGCCCCGGGCGCCGCTCCTGCGGCTGCTGCTGGCGGTCTGCGCGGTGGCGGCGGCGGCCGGCGAGCCCGGGCCCGCGCTGCCGCTCCCCACGGGGGACGCCACCCTGGCCATCGTCTTCGACGTCACCGGCTCCATGTGGGACGACCTGATGCAGGTGCTCGACGGCGCCTCACGCATCCTGGAGAGCAGCCTGAGCCGCCGCAGCCAGGCCATCGCTAACTACGCGCTGGTGCCCTTCCACGACCCAGGTAGCGCCCCCGCGCCCCCCCACCCCACCCCGACCCCGGGCGCCCTGCCACCCGCTCACCCGTTCCCGCCCCCCCGCCGGCGACCGCGCCCTGGGCGCACCTGCGTGGCCGCACCTTGCTCCGCGGCCGGGCGGGGGCGCCTTCTCCACACATGCGCGCTGGGGCGGGGTCCCCTTGCCTGTCCCCGGGGCGCCCGGCGTCTCCCTGCCCTGCGCCTCCGGGGTGCGGGGTGCGGAGTCAGGCTAGCGACTGAGCGGTGCGGACGCCGCGTCCCGATGCCGCGCAGCCAGCCTGTTGGCTGTGGGCCTTAGGCAGGTGACCTCACCTCCCCGAGCCCCGCTTTCCTTGCGCGGGAAATGAGGTGGGGGGAACTGTCCCCAACCCTCGCTGAGACGCTGAAACGACGCATTCGTGCTCAGGTCCCGGCCCGCGGTGAGCCTTTGCACGGTTTGCGTTTTTACTTCTTTGTCACTTCTTAGAACTTGCTCCCGGCTAGGGCTTCCGAGGCCAAAGGAGCCCCCAGAGGCAGGCAAACCCACCCCTGCCTCGGTTTCCCCGAGGAAAAGAGCAGCTCCTCCGGGTCGCCTCCACCTGCCTGTTCTCACCGCCAGGTCCCCACCCCTGCGCGCCTCACCCTGTCTCCTGCGGCCACCCAACTTTGAGCTCAGTGTTAGGGGCATGGCCTTGAAGGGGTCCCTGGGAGACCCCACTGTGGGGAGCTTCAGGGAAGCAGCAGCAGTGTATGTGCAGACCTAGAACCTTCTGAGCAGCAGGACTGCTTTTTCGCCAACATATTTTTGATGAAAAATTTCAGATTTACATCAGGATGGGGGGGGAGCGGGGAGGGCATTGAACACCTGCCTGCCCCCCCACCCCGATCCTGTGATTAATGTTTATGATTAATGTTTAATGATTATGATTAATGTTTTACTGTTTGCTTTATCACGTTTCTCCATTGAGCCACCTTTCTAGCCAGACTGATAGCTTTAGAAAGCCAAAAAAAACAAAAAACAAAAAACCCAAAATAAAAATGCTAGATTCCTTGCAAAATTGTACTCCAGAGCGCCTTGGGCTGAGAAAATGCACAGTGACCCGGGGCTGTATGAGATAGTAAGCCTTTTTTTTTTTTTTTTTTTGAAGGATTTGTCTTTCTTAAGCAAAAGAGCATTACAGATACTTGCAAAATGGGTAACAGAGGGTGTGACATAATCCCCATGCAGTCCTCAGGCTGGGTTTGGGGATCCCTCCTGCTCCCACAAGTTCTGGGTTCTGTAGAGCTCTGCTGCTCAAAGCCCGGAGGCCAGAGGTCTAGAAAAAAATTTCTGGAAGCATCAAAAGGATAGCTTCCTCCTCCTGGGGTGGGGGGTGGGGGAGAAGGGCAACGGGCAGTTGTGAAGCCGTGGGGTACGGGGTGTGTCCTGGAGCTTCAGCTCAGACACAAGTCACCCTCTGTCCCCCCCCCTTGCCCCCCCTGCAATGCTCTCACTCCCTTTCGGGATCATTCTTGGGCTTCCAGAAGCCATCACATTGAAAGAGCTGAGAGCTTGTCCGATCTACCCCCTTTCCTTACAGTTGAGAAACTGAGGCTCAGGACACGGATGGGGCTTACCCGAAGCCACCTGCCAGGATGATGTAATTTCTGAGTCATAACCCACATTTGTCTCTAAAATGCTTGGCTGCGTTACAGGGCAGGATAGGCACCTGCTGGGGCCAGACAGAGTGTCCCAGGGCCCAGGCAGGGGCTCCTGGGCACTGTTCTCCCCACCCCCACTGTAGCTGCAGGCTTCTGGAAGCTGCAAAATGATTACTCCCCCTCCCCCCCCCCCCAGGGGCCTTTCCTCCCTTCTCTGGAAGCTGAGCAGGTGTGCGACCTTCTGACCTTCACTGCATCCTCTGTGAACCCCAAACCGCCAATCCTCCTCCCCTGTTCCCCAAACCACCCTTCCTACAGACACCCCCCAGGTCCAGGCAGCTCCCCTTCTGTGTGCACGGCCTGTGTGAGGCCCCCCCCCCATGCAAAGGGGACAGGCCAGGTGGCGAGTAGGAAGTGTCACCTGCTGGCTCCTCACGGTGGGTCCGCGAGGAAGGGGACTGACCAAAGGCTTCAGCGTTGGAGCAGGGCTCGGAGACGAATGAACGTTTCTCGGCTTTTGACTACTTGCCTGGCCCTCCCTGCGGTCTCCCCCAGCACGTGGAGCGGGCTGGGTGGTGGCTGACATGTGGGGGCAGGTGTGTGGGGAGGGGAACTGGGAGCGCAGGAGTGACACCGGAAGGTGGGAAAGGGTCGGGCTCTGGAGCGGAGCGCTTAGATTCCCTTGTTTGGGCTGTGAGCGGCCACTGAGGGTTTCTGAGCAGGGATCGGACTGCGGTTTACGTTCTTTTTTTTTTTTTTTTTAACCGTCTTTTGAATTTTTTTGACCGTCTTTTGAATTGGCGAGTGGAATTCCCTTGGGTGGAAGAGGAACTTCAGAAACAGGGTTTTAGCTGTCTGTTTAGGCCCCTAAGGCTGCATGTGTAGAGGGCCTTATTAAAGGAAACCAACCCCCATCCTAAACCCTAAGGGCCGGTCTTTGTAGGGCAAATATCAGTGGTTCTGAACTAGAAGTGTTTGGAGAGTATTTATTTTGAGAGAGGAGGAGGAGGAGCAGAGAGAGAGAGAGACAGAGAATCCCAAGCAGGCTCTGCACACCAGCGCTGAGCCCGACGCAGGACTCGAACCCACAAACCCCAAAACCAGACCTGAGCAGAAGTCAGACGCTTCACCGACTGGGCCACCCAGGCCCCCCCACCCCCTTCAAGTTTTCCAATGCAAGAAAGTTCTGTATTCCGAGCCTCGAAACATAGCATTTTGTTAATGGTTTCATTTTGGCCAAAAATTAAGCTCATTTTCAGGTTTTCATTGTTAACGTTGCAAAAAACACCCTCGTTTATAAATCTCTCTATTTCTGAT
Organism: Hyaena hyaena; assembly: GCF_003009895.1. Taxonomy (NCBI): domain Eukaryota; kingdom Metazoa; phylum Chordata; class Mammalia; order Carnivora; family Hyaenidae; genus Hyaena; species Hyaena hyaena. Next base: position 2,339,734 of record NW_024080670.1, on the reverse strand, counting down.
TGGCTTTTTTCTTTTGCAGCATTCAGTTTCTGGAAGTGGAATTCCTAGGCCCTTTTTAACACACCAAATGGGGTGGGGAGGGCAGCTCTTCAGACTGTTTTCCGAAATGTTTCAGGAGTTGAAACTTGCCCGAAGAGACTTTGAGGGGCCAGTTTCAGAGCAAATACCCCCAACACTGGGCATTAAGATAAAACCAGGTTTTTTTTTCCCTAATTCAAAAGATGGGAAATATCTTATTTTAATTTCTAATGAGATTCAGTCCATTTTCAAGTGTTCACGAGGTTTTTTCTTTTCTGTGAATTTCTTCTTTGGCCAATTGTTTGTGCCTTTTTTTTGTTTTGTTTTCTGTTGGGGTTTTAGTGGTTTCCTTATCAGTGAATGTGAGGGCTTTATATTGATAATAATAACTGTTTTTGTTATGTGGTTAGTATATTTCCTGATTGTTTGCCTTTTAGTGATTCCTGGTGTTCTGAAATTTTAAACACGTATGTAACAAAATCTATTGACTTGCCCTTTGTAATTTCTTTACCTACATGCTTAGAAAAAAATTTTTTTTCTATCACAAAATCAGTTTGATACATGGTCTAGATTTTTTCACCGGTTTTCTCCTCATATTTAAATCTTTAACCTGGAAGTTTTGAAAAAGTTGGTGTAAAACTAATCTAATGGAATTCCTAGAAGGGGATAATTGTTTAGGTACATTTTATCAAACAATCTTCTTTTCTTTTCCCCATTTATTTGGATCCTGCCTTTATCTCACATTACTTTATCTCTTAAGAATTTATCTGGGGACTCCTGGATGGCTCAGGCAGTTAAGCATAGGACTTCAGCTCAGGTCACTATCTCATAATGTGTGAGTTCGGGCCCTGAATCCGGCTCTGTGCTGTCAGCCGGAACCCGCTTCATATCCTCTGGCTCTCACCCTCACTCGCAAAAATAAATAAACGTTTATTAAAAAAAAAAAAAAAAAAAAAGAATTTATCTGGAAATTCTACTCCTGAAACCAATATTACACTACATGTCAACTAACTAGAATTTTAGTAAAAATTGGAAACAAACACATAAAGAAGAATTTACCTGGGCTTTCCATTCTGTTTCATTGTCTAGCGAATCTTGTGCCAAGAGCATATTTATGTTCATTGTTTGGCTTTATGATATGTACTAATAAGGCAAAGTCTTCCTCGTACTCTTTTTTCTTTAAAAAACTTCCCCGGCTTTACTGAGATCCAAGGGACACATACTATTGGGTTAGCCTCAGGAACTACGCCTGTTGATTTGAACCATTTGTATATTGCACAAGAATTACTGCCACAGCAATAGCTGACCTCTCCGTCAAGTCACATAATTACCACTTCTTTTTTGTGATGAGAACATTTCATATCTACTCTTTGGCAACGTTCAAGTATGTGATACAGTATTAGCTATAATCACCATGCTGTATATTAGATCTCCAGAACTCATTTACCCTCTTCTTCTTCTTTTTTAAATGCTTATTTATTTTTTGGAGGGGGTGGAGAAAGAGAGCAGGCATGTGCCTGAGGAGGGGAGGGGCACAGAAAGAGAGCGAGAGAGAATCCTGAGCGAGCTCCACACTGCCAGCACAGAGCCCCAGTGGGCTGTGAATCCCACGAACTGTGAGATCATGAGCAGAGTTGAAATCAAGAGTTGGACGCTCAACCGACTGAGCCACCCAGGCGCCCCCTCATTTCCCTTCTAACTGGAAGTTTCTACCCCTTGACCAGCATATCCCCACTTCTCCCATACCCTGGTCACTGGTAACCACCACTCTCTGTTTCTGATTTTTTAAAATGTTTATTTATTATTGTGTGTGGGGGGGAAGGACAGAGGATCCGAAGCAGGCTCCGTGCTGACGGCATCGAGCCCCGTGTGGGGCTGGAACTCACAAACTGTGAGATCATGACCTTAACTGAAGTCAGATGCTTAACCAACTGAGACACCCACCCAGGTGCCCCTCTACTTTTGATTTCTGAGTTTGGCTTTTTCAGATCCCACATGTGAGTGAGATCAGACAGTATTTATCTTTCTTGGTCTGACTTATTTCACTTAGTGTAATGCCCTCAGGACCCATCCATGCTCTTGCAAATGGCAGAATTTCCTTTCCTATGGCCGGATAATATTCCATTATGTGTACCACATCTTCTTTATCCATTCATCCGTTGATGGTTAAAAAAAATTTCAGGGGCGCCTGGCTGGCTCAGTCCACGTGATTCTTGATCTCGGGGTTGAGAGTTTGAGCCCTGCGGTGGGTGTATAGAGATTACTTAATAAAACAAAAAATCTTTACAAAATTTTTTTATTAAACTTTTAATTTTAACATAGTTTTGTTTGATTATTTTTTAGCACAGTTTTATTTCAGATTTACAGAATTATTGTGAAGATAGTACAGCGGTTCCCATATGCCCACCACCCGTTTCTCCTGTTATTAATATCTTACGTACTGTAGTACATTTATCACAACCAGCCAAGACACCAAGATTGATGTGTTCTTATTTTAATTAAAAAAAATTTTTAATGTTTATTTATTTTTGAGAGAGAGAGACAGAGCATGATTGGGGGAGGGGCAGAGAGAGAGGGAGGCACAGAATCCGAAGCAGGCTCCAGGCTCTGAGCTGTCAGCACAGAGCCCCACGTGGGGCTCGAACCCACGAACTGTGAGATCATGACCTGAGCCGAAGTTGGACGCTCAACCGACTGAGTCACCCAGGCTCCACGACTAATGTGTTATTAATAACCAAAGTCCATTCTTTATTCACATTTCCTCAGTTTTTCCTTAATGTCCTTTTTCTGATCCCATCCGGGAGCTTATATTACATATTCAGCCGCCCTATCCCCTTAGGCTCCTTTGGCTGTGACAGTTTCACAGCCTTTGGTTTTGATGACCTTGACAGTTTTGATGAGTATATCTGGGGCGTTTCGTCTGTCAGTCACAATTTATTTGGTGTTTTTCTCCAGTTAGACCGGGGGATGGGACGAAGACCACAGAGGAGCAGTGCCATTCTCATCACGTCCCACCGAGGGTACACGTTGTGGATATGACCTCTCTGTTGCCGTTGACCTTGACCACATGGCTGAGGCTGTCGGTTGTCTCTGCTGTGAAGTGATGCGTTTCTTTCTCCCTTTCCACACTGTCCTCTTTGGAAGAAAAGTCCCTATGTGCCACCCACACTGAAGAAGTGGCACATTGTGCTCTGCCTCACTGGGGGCGGAGAATCTACATAAATTATTTGGAATTCTTCTGGATCAGAGCGCTGTCCCTTCTTCCCCCATTTATTTATTCAATCATTGACGCATCTCGTATTTATTATATACTTACTTTGGACTCTGGGTTATAATCCAATACTACTTGATTTTTGTTGCTGTTTTTTCCAGCTTTGGTCATTGGAAGCTCTTTTGTTGGCTCTGAGTGTCGCTGTGTGCCTGTGTGTGTGTGTGTGTGTGTGTGTGTATGTGTGAAAGCACTATCTTTCTGGCACTTCAAGATGTGCAAGAGTCATCTTATATATTTCCTGCCCCAGACCCAGATGTTTTTCCTTAATGTATTCAAGAGTCCCCGGCTCCTTTTATTGAGAAATGGTATTAGAAAGTAGGCTCTGAGTATTAGATGTGCTGGGGTATCATCGCTTCTAGATTGTTAGCTAACAGAGAAATAGGTGCTGTGTAGGTAACCCATGTGATACCCGTAGCTGTAAGTATTCATGTGTGTCTATATTGAGCTGTGTGTGACTTCGTACTGATTACCACGCGGATCATTCCAACCGCCTCCCCTTGCTGATCGATGAGCCCCCACTCCCACAGGGACGAACCTGGCTCCCACCCTCCCCGCCTTCCACCGTGCGTTTATTTAATTGTTCAGTTTCAGAAGACGTAGAAGTGGTGTGAGCCTTGTTAACTTGCACCCCAAGGAAGACAACTTTATTAACTAGAAGACACTTGTTTTGCCTTTAGTCTTACAGAATACTCATTCCAGAGTGGCTTAGGCCAGTCTCCTATCTGTAATCTTTTTTATTCATTGTCTTCGGTTTCAAAATACTCTTGAACATTTATTCTTTTAAATTTTCTTTTAGTGTTTATTTTTGAGAGACAGACAGACAGACAGAACACGAGTGGGGGGCGGGGCAGCGAGCAAGAGGGAGACACAGAATCTGGTCTGCACAGAGCCTGACACAGGACTCGAACTCAGGGATGGCGAGATCATGATCTAGGCTGAAATTGGACGCTTCACCAACTGAGCCACCCAGGTGCCCCGCACATTTATTCTTTCAGATGACAAACAGAGGAACTGAGTCAACTTCCAAAAAAATTCCTACTGTGATTTTGCTTAGAATTGTGTGAAATCTTGACTTGGGGAAAATTGTCATGAAATTAAAATTGTCATTAAAAACTTCAGTAGTTTCCATCTAGGACGCACGCCTCTTCCTTTGTTCACATATTTATTTCCTTTCGTAAGGATTTACAGTTTTGTTTTTCCTTATAGGTTCCACCCATTTCTTTTAAAGATCGTTTCTAGTATTTTGTTTTTTGTTACTATTTTGACTAGGAATTTTTTTCCATTACATTTTTTGCAAATGAGTATTGCTGGTATGTTGGAAAGCAATTCATTTTCATATATTTATTCTGTTTCCAACGTTCTTGTTGAAATTGTTTTATTATTTTTTTTAACTAGTTCTAATTTTTTTGAGTAATGGCTTGAGTTTCCATTGCCTATCGAAATTATAATATCGTTTTGCTTTTCCAATCAAATATTTCACTGGTTTGAAATGTCTTGAGTTATTTCTCAGCCAGAACTTTCAAACATTTTTTTATGTTTATTTTTGAGAGAGAGAGACAGAGTATGAGCAGGGGAGTAGTGGAGAGAGGGAGACACAGAATCTGAAGCAGGCTCCAGGCTCCGAGCTGTCAGCACAGAGCCCGACGCGGGGCTCGAACTCATGAACTGTGAGATCGTGACCTGAGCCAAAGTCGGACGCTTAATCGACAGCCCCCCAGGCGCCCCAAGAACTTTCAGAATAATGCTAAATACACAAACAATGGCTGTAGTCATTCTTGCCTCTGTGTGCTGCCGTGTGGTGTTGGCTGTCGATTTGAGGTTTTCTTCATCGGGTTTTCAAAGATGATGCTCTATTCCTAGTTTACTAAGGGTTAAAAAAAACCACCCCCAAACAAACAAAAAACCGAACAGGGATGGGCCCTGAATTTTAGCCAGTGACTTTCTGGCTGTTTGAGATATTTGTAAGTTCTTTCTTCTGTTGACCCTATTGATAGGATTCCTTCATTTCTAACTATTTCCACGTTCCTTCCACAAGCCCTTCTCGGTCATGGATTATTCTTTCACATACAGCTGGCTTGCATTTGCTAGTATTTGTTTCAGCATGTTAGCTCAGTAAGTGACATTCATTATTTGTGCCCATTGTCAAGTTTTGGCATCAGGGCTTACCTCTTTTGTTTGTTTGTTTATTTAAAATTTTTAAAATGTTTATTTTTGAGAGAGAGAGAGAGAGAGACAGACAGACAGAACGTGAGAGGGGAGGGGCAGAGAGAGAGAGGGAGACAGAATCCAAAACAGGCTCCAGGCTCTGAGCTGTCAGCACAGAGCCCGATGCAGGGCTCCAACCCACGAACTGTGAGATCATGACCTGAACTGAAGTCGGACGCTCAACTGACTGAGCTACCCAGGCGCCCCGGGGCTTAGCTCCTTTAGTTGATAACTACAATTATTAATTTTTCTCCCCAGATTGCAAATTTAAAAAAAAGTTTATTCATTTATTTTTTTGGCTCTCTCTATATCTATCGTGGGGCTTGAACTCACAACCCTGAGATCCAGAGTCTCACACTCTGCTAACTGAGCCAGCCAGGCCCTAAACTGTAAAATTAATACACGCCTATAATATTCTAATACTACCACTCTCAGGGGATACAAATACTTTTAATAATTTTGCATCCTTTCAGACCACGTGTGTGTGCAATTCACTCCTACGCATATGTGCACTTGATTGTTTCCTGACATAAAAAATGAGATTATACAATCCTCCTGTTGTGCAGCTTACCTCTCTCCCCCATGCAATGTGCCAGCAATCTCTCCATGTCAGGAAATATAAATCCACCTCATTGGTTTTAATGACCACATATGATGTGACAACAGATCTTCATTTATCTGCATCCTGTCTTGATTTATCCAGCCAGTCCCCGTAGCATGCAAAATAGATTGCTTTCAGCTTCTTTACAATGAACACACACACCTTTGCAAACACACCTGTATGATAGATTCCCAGAAACGCAGTTGCTTTGTTAAAGCACGTGAGCATTTTCACTTTTGATAACTATCCCGAAATCGCCCTCCAGAAATGCCATACTCACCCACCTTCCTAACCGACACAGTGTGAGATTGGGTTTTTCCCACACGGCACCTTGCCGGCAGCTGGGGACATCATTCTGCCCTGTTTTTTTGCTAATTTTATGGGCATGAAAGGCTGTCCTATCTTAATTTGCGTATGTTGGGTTGTCAGTGGGTTCGAGCATCTTCTCTGGGTCGGCAGGTGTACCATCAGCTTTCTTTGGGGAAGAGGGGTGTCGGCCTCTGGCTGCAGGCTGTGTGAGCATGTACCATCACCCTGGGGTGATGCTGCAATTAACCAGCCTCTCATAGATCTGATTGGTGCTTGCTCTGAGGAGAGTCCACCCCTTTGGCCTCCCTCCTTCCGCCCCCCCCCCCCCCCCCCCCCCCCCCCCCCCCCGCTCATGCTTGTTTCTCACCTTGGAGGCTGGGGGCTCTGAGCTGCTTGTGAGCTGTGAGCTGGATTAGGCACATCGCTAAGGGGAAATGGTGATGAGGACACTGTGTGTCCAGGGCAGGAGGCTGCCTGAGGGGCCAGGCTGGGCTGGTGCGTTAGTCTGGTCCCCAGAGATCCCTGAATAGGCAATTCTCGAAGGACGACCTGGGGCCAGGTGGGGCGCCAGCTCGCCGTGACACCTTTAGTCCAGCCAGGCCCACAGCAGAGGGCCAAGTTCATTAACCACAGTGTGGCCCCTGGTACAGCGAGGCCCTGGCTGTTCTGAGAGGTGGGGACACACAGATGATGTGTGAGCTGATATAGAGAGGTGCTGGGTGGGTGGGGCAAGCCTGTCCGGGCTGGGGAGGAGCACCCCAGGCTTAGGGAATGGCAGAAACGATGGCTCTGAGGCTGCCAGGATTGTGGATGTGAACGTCGCCTTAAAGACAGCACGACTGGCTGATGCGTACACTCAGGGCAGAGCCCGGACCCATTGGGTGTTCAGGGCGAGGGGTCCTCTTGAGGAGGCCCTCGGTCCAGTTCTGCACTCCTGGACATCAGGGAGGAGGTGGAGGAAGGTTCTGGGCCCATATTGGCTCTTTAGATGGAGTCACCTGCCCAGCTGTTTCCTGCCCCCACTGGGTCTGTCCTTTGTGAGTGTTTTCAAGGGAATCACATTCACCCAGTCCCTGGCCTTTCAGAAATGGGAAGACTGTGTCCCCGAGAGGGATCCCAGTTTTGCCCAGCATGGCGGCAGACTGTGAGACCCTCCCTGGGGTCGCTGTAGCTGGAGGAGAGGTGGGCGTGGATCCAGAATTGGCCCCTGGATTCACGCCCCACTTTTAAGGAGGAGGGGGGAAGGGCAGGCCCCGGGAAGAGTCCTTGACATGAGGTCTTTCTGAGGCTGGACCTATAGTACCCCACGGGGGCGTGGTATTCTGGGTAAGGGGCGTAGCATCACCTGGAGGGGCTGGGTGTGACCCTGTGCATGACCCTCCCGTGTCCCAAAGGCGCCACACCCTCCTCTTGTCAGAGTGGAAAAAATCTGCCTGAGAAGAGATGGTTCCGGGCCAGGCTTCTGGGGCTCAGATGCTCAAGGGCGGCACAAGTGGAGCCAAGGTCACGGGTTTAATGATTTTTGCAGCCGGCCGGCGGGCCCTGCTTGGAGTGACTGCACGCACATCTGCCCAGCTGTTTGGCAAGTGCCCGCCTTCAGTCACAAGCCTCTCCCCCTCTCCACGAACGGGGATGAGGGACTACAGAACAAGGGGCCAAGTTATCTGCAGCTTGGCAGTGGTTGAGACCTTGAACGTGGGGCCAGACGGACCAGCTTTGAATCCCACCTCTGCTGCTTGGGCAGCTCACTTCACCTCGCCGGGGCCTCACATTCTCATCTATGAAATGGGGATAATAAACAGGTGACTTCTTAGGTTGCTGGTTTTTTTTTCCTGAGTGAATGCATGGCAAGGGCACGGAACGGCACCTGCTTCTTAATAAATATTAAAAGAGCAGGTCTTAGTAAATATTAAAAGGGCAGCTGTCGGGGCACCTGGGTGGCTTAGTCAGTTGAGCGTCCGACTTTCGCTTAGGTCATGATCTCGCGGTTCGTGGGTTCGAGCCCCACGTCGGGCTCTGTGCTGACTGCCAGCTCAGAGCCTGGAGCCTATTTCAGAGTCTGCGTCTCCCTCTCTCTCTGACCCTCCCCTGCTCACGCTGTCTCTCTCTCTCTCTCTCTCTCTCCTAGAAATAAATAAAA